>NC_045635.1:39475384-39788979 GCF_009829155.1 Mustela erminea | reverse complement strand
GCAGTGAAGGAAGACATGGCTCTGGGTGATCTCATGAGTTTTATCAATTAAGTAGGGCAGTTTGAGAAAGTCCATGCTCAATTTGAATGTTTCAGTCAGCCACTGACTGCATTCAGAGTCGGGGCATCCTCCATCACACGTTTCTTGTCCTCACAGTTTTGAGTCTGTGTGTTTCAGAAGCAGGTGGATTGAATAAGCCAGCCCATGGATATCCCAGTAAGCCAAAGTCAGGGCCATAGTTCAGTTTTCTGTGGACTCGGGGAATAGCCTTAGTGGAGCTGGGCTGGAGCTTCAACCTTATACTTTTTCTTTAGCCTAGAAATTATATCAAAATAAAAAGATTTAGGAAAGAAGAAATCCCCAAGAGTCAAAAATTAAAAGAAGACCTACTAAATATATAGACACTAGTGCTTTGGCTACCGTAAGGGCATTAGCTATATCAGTAAATAAAAGACTTGCATATTTTAACCACTTGGACAAACACCAAGATTTTGGCCACTTGTGAGGCCAATGGATGGAATTAAGATTCCTGAATAAAACATAGGCTGCCAAAACTGTGTACTCTGTTCAGAGGTATAGACAGGCTATAAATCCCCCAGCAAAGGTCAATGTCTGGATCTGGGATTTGGGTGAAAAAAAAAAAAAAAGTCTCCCTTGAGAATCTAAAACTACAGACTACCCTCATAGGGTACAAATTTACACTACCTGTGTGGCAGACATTACTTATGTTTTCCAATACTTAGTTTTCCTTCCTTTCCTTCCTAAGCACCTAAAAGACTGTACTTCCCCATCCCCTTGCAGTTGTGTGGGGCCATGTGACTAGCTTTTGTCCATGGTCACTTCTGGGCCGAGGAAGTCAAAAGTCCCTTCCATCTTTGAGGTCTTTCATCTCCTGCTGTAGAGACCTAGAAGCCATAACAACAGCATAAAATGGAAAGGAGCCTGGATCCGCCTAAATCCCTGCTTAGGGAGAGCTGCTCTGAGGAAATGCCCAGCTTGAAGCAGATTTTGTATGAGCCAGAAACAAACGTTTTTTGTCTGAAGCCACAGAAATTTCAGGACTGAATTAATTGCTTGCCTGCTCTCTCCCTACACACACACACACACACACACACACACACACACACACACACACACACACATTTATGAAGGAAAATATAAGAAAAGGAAATCCTAGACATCTCATGAAGTAAAATCCAGCAGTATACTGAAGACAAAGCAAAAGAAAAATTAAAACACCTAGGATTTATCCAAGAAATACAACCCAGTAGGTTTTTTTTTTAAAGATTTTATTTATTTATTTGACAGAGAGAGTTCACAGTAGACAGAGAGGCAGGCAGAGAGAGAGAGAGGGAAGCAGGCTCCCTGCTGAGCAGAGATTCCTGATGCGGGACTCGATCCCAGAATCCTGAGATCATGACCTGAGCCAAAGGCAGCGGCTTAACCCACTGAGCCACCCAGGCGCCCCCAACCCAGTAGGTTTTATCATAGAAATGCAATGATAATTTATTATTAGAAAATATACTAATGGGATACTAGATTTAAAATAAGAAATATCTATTTGGTCTTCATCCTGGATTCTGGCACAGACCTCCTAAAATGCTTGGAATTTCCTGTGACCAGAGCAATAAAGATATCTTTTATTATGTTAATGAGGTAACATTTGGAAGGCACCTAATGATGAAGCTGGTCACCAGTAGAACCAGCCATATGATTAGAGGACTGGAAATTTCAATCCCTTCTTCTTGATTTCTGAGGTGGGGAGAGGCTCTAAAGATTGAGTTCAATCACTAATGGCCAATGATTTAATCAACCGTATCTATGCAACAAGGCCTCCATAAAACCCCCAAAAGACAGGATTTGGAAAACAGATTGGTGACCACATGGAGATATGGGGAGAATGGTGGGCCCAGAGAGGGCATGGAAGCTCTGCATCATTTCCCCATACCTTGCCCAATGCATCTCCTCTGCCTGCCTGTTCCTGAGTTATGTTCTTTTATAATAAAACAATAATCTAGTGAATAAAAGGGTTTCCAGAGTTCTGTGAACCACTGAAGCAAATTTGTCAAACCCAAGGAGGGAGTTGTGGGAACTTCTGACTCATAACCAGTTGGTCAGAAGTGCAGGTGATAATCTGCACTTGTGACAGATACCCGAAGTGTGGGTGTGGTGGGGGGAAGGGCAGTGTTGAGGTACTAAACATTTAATCTGTGATATCTGGTACTATCTCCAGGTAGATAGTGTCATAGCTGCATTGTAGGACACCCAGCTGGTGTCTGGAGAATTGCTTGGTGCTGTGGAGAAACCCATACACACACATATTGGAAATCTGATAATCAGATCCCATTTAGTGATATACGATACTAATAAATAAGATACTCCATCTTATCCTGACTAATGCACTGACTGATACAAGAAACTCCTGAGAAATCAGTATAAAAGTGGAAAAATGACCTGAAATTGATTATACTTCAAGAGGCCTAGAAGAGAAAATGCAAGACTCCACTGAAGGGACCCATCCTCCAGTTGGGCCACATAGGATTTCCACACATAAATATTCCCTCCCCTTCCACTAAGCAAGATCTTACAATAAAAAAATATGTATATACAATCAATACATAAAACCAGTCACCATGAATGAAAATTAAAATTAAAAAACATGAAGACTATTATTCTCTTGAACTTCATATAATGGAATTATATTAAACTAAGAATATTAAATTGGTTTAAGAGATAAAATTAGAAGTTGAAAATCATGAGGAGGGAAACACTATTATCAAGAAACCAAAGATTTCAAAATCAGCAGAATAAAATTTTCAAGAAATAATAAGATATAGTTTTTGAAATTACCAATTAAATGAACATGTTAAAAAACACACTATACAGAATTGGACTTGAAGGGTGGTATAGAAAAATTACCCAAAATGGAATACAAATGAAAAGAAAAGAAAATACACAAAAGCACAATTAAGAGACCTCGAAACTAGAACAAACACATTTACTACATGTCTAATAGAAGTTCTAGACGAGAACTGCAAAGCATGGAAGAGAAATGATATTTGAAAAGATAATGACATTGAGAATCATACTGAATCTCAAACTGGATAAATAAAAATAAATAAAAAAACACATCCAGACACATCATAGTGAAACTTCTGTGTATCAAAAGCTAAAAGAATATTTTAACATCATATGTAGGAGGAAATTGGCAGATTAGAGACAGACTGACATCATACCCCTAATCCAAAAGATAAGGGAAGGTAATGGGGACTTGAGAAAAAATCACTCTATCCAGCTAAACCACCATAAAGATCAAAGTCAAAATAAAGAGGCATCTGGGTGGTTTAGATGGTTAAGTGTCTGCCTTCAGCTCAGGTCATGATCCCAGGGGTCCTGAGATCGAGCCCCACATCCAGCTCACTGCTCAGCAGGGAGTCTGCTTCTCCCTCTCCCTTTATTCCTCCCCAGTTTATGGTTAGTCTCTCTCTCTCAAATAAATAAATAAAATCTTTAAAAAAAAAAACAAAGTCAAAATAGAGAGATGTGTGGACAACACTGAACTTACTACCAACTTACTTAACCATACGGGAAGAAATTTATACCTCACAGACACTAAAATCCTGGATGCCTTTTTCTACTTCTCAGCATGAAGCTCAACAAGTCCAATACCTACTACATTGTATGTCTGTTTCATTTTCTTATTTTCAGAGATGACAGTCTTTCTTGGTTTTCTATTTTTACATTTTTTTATTCTTTTTTAAAAATTTATTTATTTTCAGCATAACAGTATTCATTGTTTTTGCACCACACCCAGTGCTCCATGCCATCTGTGCCCTCTCTAATACCCACCACCTGGTTCCCCCAACCTCCCACCCCCCGCCCCTTCAAAACCCTCAGATTGTTTTACAGAGTCCATAGTCTCTCATGGTTCACCTCCCCTTCCAATTTACCCCAACTCCCTTCTCTCTAACTCCCCATGTCCTCCATGCTATTTGTTATGCTCCACAAATAAGTGAAACCATATGATAATTGACTCTCTCTGCTTGACTTATTTCACTCAGCATAATTTATTTTATGTGTTTGGACCAGAGGAGTATACCTTCATTTCAATTTCCACATAATCACCAGAATAATCTAGCTCTGTGCTTCTCAAACTACCTATGGTGAAGGATCAGTGTGATTTTTCTTTCCTAATAGATGGCATACCAATATTTTACCAAAGTCAACTGATCACTCATTTGGATGTGGCATCACTGTCCAATTACTATAGATTACTTAATCTGAATTTATGAATTTACCGGAGATTGATAACATGTAGTTCTTGGAACAGGAAAGACATGCGGATCACAATTTGAATAGTACTGATCTAGTTAAAATTCAATTCTGGAAATTTTACTTAAAATTATGTAATGATCTCAATTACCTACAAGACAACTTCCAAATTCCAAGTAATATGGCATACAAGGTCTTTCTTTTTATTGTGTTATGTTAGTCACCATACAGTAAATCATTAGTTGTTGATGTAGTGTTCCCTGATTCATTGTTTGTGTATAATACCCAGTGCTGCAAGCAGTCCAAGCCCTCCTTAATACCCACCACAATGCTCACCCATCCCCCCATCCCCTCCCTTCTAAAACCCTCAGTTTGTTTCCCGGAGTCCTTTGTGATCTGTCTCTCCGATTTCATCTCCTACATTTGTCTGCCTCAAATTTTATACCCAGAAACAATTCAGGGCTTGCAGTTTCTTAATCACTAAGAATCACTGAAAAAGGTGAAGAAACAAACTGTAAGTTGAGATTCCTAGAGCAAATCCCAAAGCCAGACTGCAGAAAGGAAACCCACAAAGTAAGCTACATTTTCCTCTACATCAGGAAGTTTCTAACTCCAGAACCATATAGCTACTGCAATAATAATTTTTAAAAGGTGCTACAGTCAAAACAATCATCATTACCAGTGCCACTGCAGAACCACACCATACCTGCTATTATCTACACAAGGAAAATTGACATCCCACACACTGCCTCTCAACACCCAGGAAACTAGTTGCTTGACATTGGGACCTCTGTTAATGCTGCCTTAGAAAAATTCTGTTTTCCATATCTTACATGAGTGCACCTGATTTGCTTAACCCTGTATAACATGTAGAACCAGTTGCAAGTGAGTCTATGGAATGTACATTCTAATTTTCCAACCCCCATAGAAGAAAAGGGGACACTAGATCAGTGTTTTTCATAATCCATTAATGGTTTATAAAATTAATTTAGGAAATCAGGATTCATATTTTTTAATGAAATGGAATGGGATACAATAGACTAGAAAATATTGAAGTGCACATTCAAGGTAACTAATGTTTCATGAAAATTTTGTTTTAGTTATATAAATAAAGAGAAGGTAATACAGAAATGTACTGGGATACTACATAAGTGCATTTATTATTATAGGTTCTAATCCAAAAAGTTTTATTTTTTGTTTTATTTTATTTTGGGGGGGGGGATATGGGGGGAGGGAAGTAAAGGGAGAGAGAAACCTCAAGCCGTCTCTCCACTGAGTGAACAGCCTGAAGCAAACCTCAATCTCATGACCCTGAGATCATGACCTGAGCAAAAATCAAGAGTTGGATGCTCAACCGAGTCACCCAGGTGCCCCCAAAAACTTTTAAATGCATTATACTAGTGCAATAATTCTCAAATTTTAGCCTGCAACAGAATTCCCTGGAGATAGGGGTATTAAAGCACAGATGCTGGGCCCCATACCAAGTTTTTGATTCATGCCTGGTGTGAGGCCTGGGAATTTACATTTCTAACAAGTTCCTAGGTGATGTTGATGGTGTTGATCCAAAAAACACTCTAAGAACAACTGCTCTACAACAGTGGCTCTTAACATTGGCTGCAGGTTAGAATCATCTGTGGAGCTTTTGAAAGTCCTGATGCCAGGCTGCACACCAGATCAATTACATGAGGCTCTCTGGGGTGAGACTGGACCATCAGTTTTTTAAAGCCCCATCCACGTGAAGCCAGGAATGAGAATCAACATTCTAGAAGAATGATGTTTAGGTGTTGAGCATCTATCTATAATTTTTTTTACCATATTTATCTAAATCTATCATCCTTTAAGTTATCACCTTCAGGAACTGTAAAAACTCTTGATCTCCAGATCATGCCCCATCCCCTAGCAAGTAGCTTCATTCACTGAAACAAATGTTGGATTTGAAATCAAGCAGAGAGAGTCAATTATCATATGGTTTCACTTCCTTGTGGGGCATAAGGAATAACACAGAGGACATTGGGAGATGGAGAGGAGAAGTGAGTTGGGGTAAATCTCCCCCTTGGGGAGGGGGAGACAAACCATGAGAGACTGTGGACTCTGAGAAACAAACTGAGGGTTTTGGAGGGAAGAGGGGAGGGGTTTGGGTGAGCCTGGTGGTGGGTATTAAAGAGGGCACGTATTGCATGGAGCACTGGGTGTGGTGCATAAACAATGAATTTTGGAACACTGAAAAAAAAATTAAATTTTAAAAACAGAAAGAAATCACAAAACTACCCTTTGAGTGCTGACTCTCTTTCTTACCAGGTATGTGACCTTGGGCAGGTCATGAGGCTCTGGGGGCACCTGGATGGCTCAGTCTGTTAAGCACCTGCCTTTGGCTCAGGTCATGATCCCCAGGTACTGGCATCGAGCCCTACATCAGGCTCCTTGCTCAGTGGGAAGCCTGCTTCTTCCTCTACCTGCTTCTCCCCCTGCTTGTGTGTACTCCCTCTCTCTTTCTTTCTGTCAAATAAATAAATACAATTTAAAAAAAGAAGAGGCTCTGTTTCTTCCCCCACATAATACAGAAGAAAGCAAAAACGCCTTATCAACCTCACAGGATGGATATGATAATACAATACAGGCAAAAAACCCAACTTAATAAATGATGAGGTTGGTGTGCCCGAAGTTCAGGGTGCATGCAGGGTGGAGTGTCCAGACATGAAGGAAGATATTTTGATTGGTGTTAGATGTTTAAGGTTCTTATGTGCTTGAATATTCTCTTGGAGTTTGGACAATATGTTGCACAGTGGAAATTTTTAAACAAGGAATTGATATGAATCATTTGTGCTATTTTTCGAACGAGAACTCTGGTGACCAAGTTTCTCTAATGGGAAACAGAAAGAAAGGCCCAGAAAGCAGTTACAAGGCAGTCATACAAGAATAAGTAAGAGAGGATAACAGCCTGAAAAGCAGACATGGAAGACAGGACAGAGATTGTGTTGCTACTTCAAGATATCTCTTGGCAGAATAAACGGACTTAGGTGAAGCAATTAATAAGAAAATTCACTTGGGCTATGTTCACATGTGATATGAAAATATTCAGAGTTTTAAAATGGAATTTCAGGAGCCCCTGCGTGGCTCAGTGGGTTAAAGCCTCTGCGTTTGGCTCAGGTCATGATCCCGGAGTCCTGGGATCGAGCCCCACATCGGACTCTCTGCTCAGCAGGGAGCCTGCTTCTCTTCCTTTCTCTCTGCCTGTCTCTCTGCCTACTTGTGATCTCTGTCTGTCAAATAAATAAATAAAATCTTAAAAAAAATAAAATAGAATAGAATTTCATCCATAAACTATCTATATAGTGATCTCATTATTTGGGTAAATATTCAAATAAAGAGCTGAATATTTTGGTACTATTTTATTTTTTTAAGTTGTCATCTATTTATTTATTTATTTTTATTATGTTGTGTTAGTCACCACACAGTACATCTAAGTTATTATTTAAATTCCAGTTAGTTAACATACAGTGTCATATTAGTTTCAGGTGTACAATATAGCGAGTCAATACTTTGTACGACATTGGGTGCCCATCTGGAAAAGCAAACTTCTTAATCCCCATCATATTTTGTTATTCTTTTAGATTTATTATAGATCCATTTAAGGAAATTAATTAATACTTGCAATCTGGTCAGAATTTGCTTCATGGCCCAATACAGTTACACTTCTTTCACAAAAATAATGTTGCTCTTTACTTATAATGAAGAAAGACATACTGGTAACTTGATGTTAGCAAGACATTACCAACAGAAAAGGAGCCAAATCTGGTATTTTTTACCACAAGTCTGACTACTATGAGGCACACAAACTGATCACAAAATGAGACTAACAAAGCTCTTCCAAGAACCGGAGCCTGGGGAATACTGCATACTGCTCCCCTCTTGAAGAGTCATCATACATATTAGCATCTTAAAGACTCCAAAAAGTCATGAGCAAAGAAACATGTTCTGTTCTGCTTAATGCAACATTTCCTATTCTTATAAGACTATGAAATGCTTTATTTTTTAAATTTATTCATAAAATCTATTTGCATTCTGTAAAAACAGTGTACACTTTTGGGTAATGTAAATTTAGAAAAATGGTCTCCCAACTAAATAATACTCCTGCAAGCACAATTATACTTATATATTAATTCTATTTTGCATGTTATACAATCACTATTTTACTTGGGTATTACATACGTTGAAATACAAAACAGAAATTTAAAATGATATAATATAAAATAATCTTTTAAAAGTTCGTATTTATTTGTGGCATAGAAACTCTATGTTAACATTAGACAAAGTAGATTTAAAAGCAAGAAAAAATTACCAGGGATTAAAAAGCGACATTACATAATGTAAAAGGGTCAATTCACTAATGAGACATAAGTGTTCTATATGTATATGCACCAAAAAAGAGAGCTTCCAAATATGTGAAGCAAAATCTGATAGAAGTGAAAGGAGAGATGGGTAAATTTACAATTACAGATGGAAATTTTTCAACACTTTTCTTTTAATATTTGGTAAAGCAAGTATACAGAAATTCAGCAAGGATATAAAAGAACTGAACAAAATTATCAATCACATTGACCTAATGGACACTTATTTATAGAAAATTTCACTTAACAACAAAATTTTCATTTTCTCAAGTGCATATAGAATCACTAATATACACTACACCCTGGGTAATAAGACAAACCTTATTAAATTTAAAAGAATTAAAGTGATGCAAAGTATATTCTCTGACAATAATGGAATTAAACTAGAAATTAGTATCAGAAAGACATCTTAAAAATTCCCAAACTCTTAGAAATTAAACAAAATACTTCTGAATAATCCATGGGTCAAAAAGGAAGTAGTAAGAGAGATGAGAAAATATTTTGAACTGAGAGAAAAGGGAAAATATGACATAACAAAATTTGTGGGATACACAGTCAACACACCAATTAAAACACAATTGTCAGGTTGGATTAAAAAAAACAAGACCTGCCCATATGTTGTCTACAATTATTTATAATTACAGAGAAATGTATAGCATGAAATGCCTGTATTGGTAAAAAATAGAGGTCTCAAATCAGTAATCTAAGCTTCCACATTAAGAAACTGGGGAAAGGGGCACCTGGGTGGCTCAGTGGGTTAAAGCCGCCTTTGGCTCAGGTTATGATCCCAGGGTCCTGGGATCGAGCCCTGCATTGGGCTCTCTGCTCAGTGGGGAGCCTGCTTCCTCCTCTCTCTCTCTGCCTGCCTCTCCGTCTACTTGTGATTTCTCTCTGTCAAATAAATAAATAAAATCTTTAAAAAAAAAAAAAAGAAAAAAAAAGAAAAGAAAGAAAGAAACTGGGGAAAGAAAAACAAAATTAAGTTCAACAGCTCTTTTTCACATTTGGCCTTAGGATAGTCAGTGAACTTGTATGTGGTAGAAAAGATTTTTAAGGTCACTCATTTTATTTCAATATATAGTTTCAATGTATAGTTTCTACTTTAGGGGAAAATATAACCTCCCAGTCAAATCCACTTAGCCAGTCTCACATAATCTTCGATATCCTAAAAGAGAACCAACAAACAGTGAGGGACCTCTGTCAACCTGTCTATATTTTATGGATTACCAGTTTTCTCTTAGGAAACCATGAACACTGGGCATATGACACACAAGAGCCTAGGCAGATGGACGGAGTGAGGCCATCAGTGTTAGTTGCTGAAAAAGTTTAATTTCTTTCTTGTTTTTTTTTAAAGAAAAAATCCTACTATTTTCTTCCCATACCCAAATGGATTGTTCACCTACCCCAACACAGAAACTTCTAGACTAGAGAATAAAGAGGTGAAGGGGCCTAGTTATTAAGCAATTTCATCTCTGAAATGATCCCATGGAATTCACTCACAGTAGACAGAATATACCAACCCTAAAGTAAAATTATGGAAAAGGTAGCTATTGCTAAGGCTCAAATAATCCTTTGGAGAACACACTGCATTTTGTTAAGTTGTCAACCCGTGGGTTTCTATTTCTCCTTATATGTTGTGCTGTGACTATCTTCTAAATACCACATTCCACTGTCGGCTTGATATTTAAAACCAGTTGGCCGCACTCCACTGCCATCCATTATGTTGCATTGTTTTACAAGAAATATGACTTCTTTCACAGCAGACATGTTGATCCCAAGGAAACTGTTTTTCACATTTTACTGTGTGGATTTTAAAAATATATTTATCCTAGACACAAAAGAAAGAAATGTGACACAACTGAACTTACTTAAACAGTTAATAGGTTTGTACATGCTGCTCCTTTCTCTCGAGATGAATGTTTTTTAATATCTTTAAATAAAGTTTAAAACCCAATCTTTCCTGGCTCAGATGCTTGCAGAGGAGTTGGCTCCTGATGCCTTCTCATTTGGGATCGTCTTCTGTTGCTAAGAGATTTGCATATGCTTAAGATGACTTAAGATCATTGGTACAAAATATACTCAGAAATTAATCCGTAAGTGGCGTTTTTATACAAAGAATCTTGGTCAGGTAGACTTACTTTTCTTTTTTATTATCTTCAGTTAGCCACCATACAGTACATCATTAGTTTTTGATGTTGTGTTCAATGATTCATTGGTTGCATATAACACCCAGTGCTCATCACAACACATGCCCTCCTTAATGCCCATCACCTGGCTACTCCATTCCCCCATCCCTCCACCCCTCTGAAACCCTCAGTTTTTTCCTCAGAGTCCATAGTCTCTGATGGTTGATCTCCCCGTCTGATTTTTTCCCATTTAGTTTTCTCTCCCTTTCCCTATGGTTCTCTGCACTATTCCTTATGTTTCACATATGAACAAAACCATATGATAATTGTCTGTCTCTGCTTGACTTATTTCACTTAGCATAATCCCCTCCAGTTCCATGCATGTTGATGCAAAAGGGTATTCATCTTTTCTGACGGCTCAGTAATATTCCATTGTATATATGGACCATATCTTCTTTATCCATTCGTCCTTCGAAGATCATCTTCGCTCCTTCCACAGTTTGACTATTGTGGACATTGCTGCTATGAACATTAGGGTGCATGTGCTCCTTCTTTTCACTACATCTGTATCTTTGGGGTAAATACCTAGTAGCACAATTGCTGGGTCACAGGGTAGCTCTATTTTTAACTTTTTGAGAAACCTCTATACTGTTTTCCAGAGTGGCTGTACCAGCTTGCATTCCCACCAAAAGTGTAAGAGGACTCCCCTTTCTCCACATCCTCGCCAATATTTGTTGCTTCCTGCCTTGTAAATTTTTGTCATTATAATTGGTGTAAGTGGTATCTCAATGTGGTTTTGACTTGAATTTCCCTGATGGCTAATGATGTTGAACAATTTTTCATGTGTCTGTTAACAATTTGTATGCAGACTGTCAAAGAAGCTACCTTTCTTTTCCTTTGACAACAGTGGGAGTGTGAGCCTGAAATTTAAGTATAAGTCATCACTACTGTGGTCAATTTGATCCAGTGTTCAAGGTAATATCAACCCTGTTAGAAACTGAATTTTCCTACTAAATCCTAAATATTTAACCTAATATAGAATGAAAAAAAGTGCAAATACTTAACAATTACACATATTTACACATGCTTAGTATATTATTTATCTATTGCTGCATAATAAAATACCACATAAATTTGTAATGTAAAAAACCCCACATTTATTATCTCACAGTTTCTGTGGATTAGGAATCTGAGCACAGTTTAACAGGCTTCTTTGCCTCAGGGTGTCCTATGAGGCTGTAATCAAGGTATCAGCCAGGGCTGGACTCTCATCTGAAAGCTCACTGAGGGGAGAATCTACTTCTAAGCCCACTGCATAATTTTGGATAGGATTAGGCTCCTTTTAAATTGCTGGACTGAAAATTCCACTTCTTTGATGGCTGTTAGACAGAGGACACCCTAAACTCCTTACCATGTGGACCCCCTAAACAAGGTAGCTTGCTTCATCATTACAAGCAAAGGAGAGAGTCTGAATAGCAAGATGGCATGGGAACAACCTCTTATAACTTAATCAAAGAAGTGACATCTCCTCATAGTGGAGATAGGCCATTGAAACCAATTATTCAAGGGAAGGGTATTACACAAGGCTGTGAATGCCAAGAAAGAAATATTTAGGGGCTATCTTAGAAGGTACACAACACAGTGAGATACAAGATCCTACCTCCTTCAACTATGGCCACTTTCAGTCTTCTCCTTTCTTAATAACACATGCAGGACTTGCAAACAATTAAAAAAAACTTTAAAAAACTTTTTTGCTTACGAGTAATAATGTACCAGTGAATTCAGCCAGATTCAAGTCAAAAGAAGATTGGCATGCAATATGTGCCCTCCATAATACCCAGCACATATTGCATGGAGCACTGGGTGTGGTGCATAAACAATGAATTCTGGAATGCTGAAAAGAAATAAATTTAAACAAAAAAAAATTAAAAATAGAGTTACTGTATGACCCTGCAACTGCACTACTGGGTATTTATTCCAAAGACACAGATGAAGTGAAAAGAAGGGCCATATGTACCTCAATGTTCATAGCAGCAATGGACACAATTGCCAACTGTGGAAAGAGCCAAGATGCTCTTCAACAGTTGAATGGATGAAGAAGATGTGGTCCATATATATACAATGGAATATTATGCAGCCATCAGAAAAGATGAATACCCAACTTTTGTATCAACATGTATGGGACTGGAGGAGATTACACGGGGTGAAATAATTCAAGCAGAGGGAATCAATTATATGGTTTCGCTTACTTGTAGAGCATAAGGAATAACATGGAGGACATTAGGAGAAGGAAAGGAAAAGTGAATTGGGGGAAATTAGAGTGGGAGATGAACCAGGAGAAACTGTGGACTCAGACTGTGGACTGAGAAACAAACTGAGGGTTTTGGAAGGGAGGGATTTGGGGGAATGGGTGAGCCTGGTGGTGGGTGTTAAGGAGGGCACATATTGCATGGAGCACTAGGTGTGATGCATAAACAATGAATCTTGGAACACTGAAAAAAATTAAATTAAATTAAGAAAAAAGAAGATTGACAGGTAAGATTTTAGACCAAATGTTTGTTATTTTTCAACTCCTGGTATCAATACATATTTTTCTTTCCTGATTTATAACCTCTACCACTAGTAGAGTCTGAATATATTTTCTCCCAAATTTTAAGTAACAAATTAAAAAGTTAGTATAACAATTTCCAAACAATTGATGCCATATGATAGGCACAAGTCAGGAAAGTGTTTCTGGCCTCCATTAGCAAATTTAAAGTCAAACTATATTAGAGTCACTGACTTGGTTTGGGCTTATCCAATAAGGAGACTTTAGACAAGTATTTAAGTGTAGGCATTTTGGGGGTGGGCAGGCAAGCAACATTAGGAAACACCAGTAGGGGAGTGGAGAAAAAAGAATGGAAGTAACTACACGTCGATAAAGTGTGTGTTTTCAAGCTTGTTACCATTGTGGTGACTGGGGGTCGTTTACAGTGGGGAACTGTGGGAAAGAGGGAAGAACATATCTCAGCGTTATCCCAACTAAGAACAAAAAGGCTAGGGTATGTATTCACTAGCTCCTTATTGTCACTGGTTGTAGTTTGTTTCCAGAAGCATAACTCTCTGGCACTTTATGCTAACTTACGTGTGAAGGTTGAGGCTATTCCCCTAGCCAGAAGGGTAAAAATCCCCTCTGGCAGAGTTACTAGCATTCACAGGAGGCAGCCTTCAACATGTAGAGATGAGTGTGGAAGCAATACAGATGGGGCACTACTAACATCTTCTGTAGTGACCGTAACTGAAGAGCATTGGGAGACCACCCAGTTCTTTTCCTGCTTTCATCAAGGGTTATACCTAAAAACTTCCCTAAGGGGACAAGCAGTTCTTATTTCAGGTCAGGTTACATCATACATTCCTGATCATGGACCGCAAGTGGTGAGATAAAACAAAGACATGAAATGTACAGGAAGTTCTGAAACTTTCCCAGAAAAGCCTGTGCCCCCAAAACAAAGTAATGGTTCTAAGTAGCAACAACTCTAATGCTTTATTGGACTGGGGATGTCCCCTGGAAGATCACTGATCATTTGACAGCTTGCCAAGTGCCCTTGGAAGTAGCAATAGGTCACAGAAGACTCAAGGTACTCTAGGAGGTTGAAACAGATCACATCAGCCCCTCAGTAACCTGGGAGGTAGTAGTGGGCCAGGTTAGCCTCAGAATCCTCAGAAGTAGTACGGAGCCACATCAAGCCCAAAGCATCCCAGAGCTTTGGTATGGCCCACATCAGATCTGAGACAAAAGGATCTCTGATTTTCTAATTCCAAGACATCTTTCAACAGGGAACAGTGGGAAATGTAATGGACAACAGGCACACTCTGATAGTCATGCATTTTTCCAGCCAGCGGAATATAACTGACCTCAAGTTATAACTGAACTAAGACTCCTAAACAAAACAGAGCTTTTTCCAAATTTAAATTAAATCAACTTTTGAAGTCATTGGTAAAATGATTAATAGCTCCCCAAAGACATGGACTTAATTTTTTTCATTTTTTAAAAAGATTTATTTAGGTTTTAAAAATATATATTTTATTTATTTATTTTAGAGAGAGCAGGAGCAGGGGCAGGGGGGAAGGAGAGGGACAAGCAGACTCTGCACTCAGTGAGGAGCCTGATCTGGGGATGGATCCCATGACCCTGAGATCATGACCCAAGCCAAAACCAAGAATCTTACACTCAACAGACTAAGTTACCCAGGCGCCTCAAGGCATGGTCTTATTTTGCTTCTTTTTGTGTCTCCAGTCCATTCTTTGGGATAATAAATAGGTATTAAGTAAATGGATGAATGTCTTAGTTTAACTGTCCTTTAAGGCAGAAACTATTAATAAACACTTCTTTGGAATAAAAAGAGTGAGGTGTCTATTTTCTTTCTCTTTTTTAAAGATTTTATTTATTTATTTGACAGACAGAGATCGCAAGTAGGCAGAGAGGCAGGCAGAGGCGGGGGGGAAGCAGGCTCCCTACTGAGCAGACAGCAGAGCCACAGAGCCACCCGAGAGCCTCATCTATTTTCAAATATATATGGGAACCAGTGAGTTAAAGTTAGACTTAGGGAGGAGGAGTCAAGATGGCGGAGAAGTAGCAGGCTGAGACTGCTTCAGCTAGCCGGAGATCAGCTAGATAGCTTATCTAAAGATTGCAAACACCTGAAAATCCATCGGCAGATCGAAGAGAAGAAGAACAGCAATTCTGGAAACAGAAAAACAACCACTTTCTGAAAGGTAGGACCGGCGGAGAAGTGAATCCAAAGCGACGGGAAGATAGACCCCGGGGGGAGGGGCCGGCTCCCGGCAAGCGGCGGAGCAACGGCGCACAAAATCAGGACTTTTAAAAGTCTGTTCCGCTGAGGGACATCGCTCCAGAGGCTAAACCGGGGCGAAGCCCACGCGGGTTCAGCGTGGCCTCAGGTCCTGCAGGGTCACAGAAGGATCAGGGGTGTCTGAGTGTCGCAGACCTTGCGGGTATTGGAACGGGAAAGCCGGCTACAGAGACAGAGCCGACAGTAAGCTCACAGCTCGGTGTTACCTTGAACTGGTCGCAGGCTCGGAGAGCTCGGAGCGCGGCCGGAGGTCAGGCAGACGGGAGTAACTGGGCGCTGTTCTCTGAGGGCGCACTGAGGAGTGCGGCCCTGGGCTCTCGGCTCCTCCGGGCCGGAGACCAGGAGGCCGCCATTTGTATTCCCATCCTCCAGAACTCTACGGAAAGCGCTCAGGGAACAAAAGCTCCTGAAAGCAAACCCGAGCGGATTACTCACCCCGGCCCCGGGTAAGGGCGGTGTAATTCCGCCTGGGGCAAAGACACTTGAGAATCACTACACCAGGACCCTCCCCCAGAAGATCAACAAGAAATCCAGCCAAGACCAAGTTCACCTACCAAGGAGTGCGGTTTCAATACCAAGGAGAGCAGCAGAATTCCAGAGGAGGAGAAAGCCAAGCACGGAACTCATGGCTTTTTCCCTGTGATTTTTTTTTTAGTCTTGCAGTTAATTCAATTTTTTTCTTTTTCATTTTTTTGTTTTTTTCTTTTCTCGCCTTCGGGTAAATTTTTTTTTTTTTTAACTGTTACCTTTTTCTTTTTTAACGATTTTTTACTAGTTTATCTAATATATATATTTTTTCATTTTTACATTTTTCTCAGGTGTTTTCCTTTTTTTTTTAAATTCTTTTCTTTTCTTTTTTCTTTTTTTTTCTTTCTTTTTTCTTTTTTTTTCTTTCTTCTTTTTTGAACCTCTTTTTATCCCCTTTCTCCCCGCTCACGATTTTGGATCTCTTCTAATTTGGTTAAAGCATTTTTTCCTGGGGTTGTTGCCACCCTTTTAGTATTTTACTTGCCCCTTCATATACTCTTATCTGGACAAAATGACAAGACGGAAAAATTCAACACAAAAAAAAAGAACAAGAGGCAGTACCGAAGGCTAGGGACCTAATCAATACAGACATTGGTAATATGTCAGATCTAGAGTTCAGAATGACAATTCTCAAGGTTCTAGCCGGGCTCGAAAAAGGCATGGAAGATATTAGAGAAACCCTCTCGAGAGATATAAAAGCCCTTTCTGGAGAAATAAAAGAACTAAAATCTAACCAAGTTGAAATCAAAAAAGCTATTAATGAAGTGCAATCAAAAATGGAGGCTCTCACTGCTAGGATAAATGAGGCAGAAGAAAGAATTAGTGATATAGAAGACCAAATGACAGAGAATAAAGAAGCTGAGCAAAAGAGGGACAAACAGCTACTGGACCACGAGGGGAGAATTCGAGAGATAAGTGACACCATAAGACAAAACAATATTAGAATAATTGGGATTCCAGAAGAAGAAGAAAGAGAGAGGGGAGCAGAAGGTATACTGGAGAGAATTATTGGGGAGAATTTCCCCAATATGGCAAAGGGAACGAGCATCAAAATTCAGGAGGTTCAGAAACGCCCCTCAAAATCAACAAGAATAGGCCCACACCCCGTCACCTAATAGTAAAATTTACAAGTCTCAGTGACAAAGAGAAAATCCTGAAAGCAGCCCGGGAAAAGAAGTCTGTAACATACAATGGTAAAAATATTAGATTGGCAGCTGACTTATCCACAGAGACCTGGCAGGCCAGAAAGAGCTGGCATGATATTTTCAGAGCACTAAACGAGAAAAACATGCAGCCAAGAATACTATATCCAGCTAGGCTATCATTGAAAATAGAAGGAGAGATTAAAAGCTTCCAGGACAAACAAAAACTGAAAGAATTTGCAAATACCAAACCAGCTCTACAGGAAATATTGAAAGGGGTCCTCTAAGCAAAGAGAGAGCCTACAAGTGGTAGATCAGAAAGTAACAGAGACCATATACAGTAACAGTCAACTTACAGGCAATACAATGGCACTAAATTCATATCTCTCAATAGTTACCCTGAATGTTAATGGGCCAAATGCCCCTGTCAAAAGACACAGGGTATCAGAATGGATAAAAAAACAAAACCCATCTATATGTTGCCTCCAAGAAACTCATTTTAAGCCCGAAGACACCTCCAGATTTAAAGTGAGGGGGTGGAAAAGAATTTACCATGCTAATGGACATCAGAAGAAAGCAAGAGTGGCAATCCTTATATCAGATCAATTAGATTTTAAGCCAAAGACTATAATAAGAGATGAGGAAGGACACTATATCATACTCAAAGGGTCTGTCCAACAAGAAGATTTAACAATTTTAAATATCTATGCCCCCAACGTGGGAGCAGCCAACTATATAAACCAATTAATAACAAAATCAAAGAAACACATCAACAATAATACAATAATAGTAGGGGACTTTAACACTCCCCTCACTGAAATGGACAGATCATCCAAGCAAAAGATCAGCAAGGAAATAAAGGCCTTAAACGACACACTGGACCAGATGGATATCACAGATATATTCAGAATATTTCATCCCAAAGCAACAGAATACACATTCTTCTCTAGTGCACATGGAACATTCTCCAGAATAGATCACATCCTCGGTCCTAAATCAGGACTCAACCGGTATCAAAAGATTGGGATCATTCCCTGCATATTTTCAGACCACAATGCTCTAAAGCTAGAACTCAACCACAAAAGGAAGTTTGGAAAGAACCCAAATACATGGAGACTAAACAGCATCCTTCTAAAGAATGAATGGGTCAACCGGGAAATTAAAGAAGAATTGAAAAAAATCATGGAAACAAATGATAATGAAAATACAACGGTTCAAAATCTGTGGGACACAACAAAGGCAGTCCTGAGAGGAAAATATATAGCGGTACAAGCCTTTCTCAAGAAACAAGAAAGGTCTCAGGTACACAACCTAACCCTACACTTAAAGGAGCTGGAGAAAGAACAAGAAAGAAACCCTAAGCCCAGCAGGAGAAGAGAAATCATAAAGATCAGAGCAGAAATCAATGAAATAGAAACCAAAAAAACAATAGAACAAATCAACAAAACTAGGAGCTGGTTCTTTGAAAGAATTAATAAAATTGATAAACCCCTGGCCCGACTTATCAAAAAGAAAAGAGAAAGGACCCAAATAAATAAAATCATGAATGAAAGAGGAGAGATCACAACTAACACCAAAGAAATACAAACTATTATAAGAACATACTATGAGCAACTCTACGCCAATAAATTTGACAATCTGGAAGAAATGGATACATTCCTAGAAACATATAAACTACCACAACTGAACCAGGAAGAAATAGAAAGCCTGAACAGACCCATAACCAGTAAGGAGATTGAAACAGTCATTAAAAATCTCCAAACAAACAAAAGCCCAGGGCCAGACGGCTTCCCGGGGGAATTCTACCAAACATTTAAAGAAGAACTAATTCCTATTCTCCTGAAACTGTTCCAAAAAATAGAAATGGAAGGAAAACTTCCAAACTCATTTTATGAGGCCAGCATCACCTTGATCCTAAAACCAGACAAGGATCCCACCAAAAAAGAGAGCTATAGACCGATATCCTTGATGAACACAGATGCGAAAATACTCAACAAAATACTAGCCAATAGGATTCAACAGTACATTAAAAAGATTATTCACCACGACCAAGTGGGATTTATTCCAGGGCTGCAAGGTTGGTTCAACATCCGCAAATCAGTCAATGTGATACAACACATCAATAAAAGAAAGAACAAGAACCATATGATACTCTCAATAGATGCTGAAAAAGCATTTGACAAAGTACAGCATCCCTTCCTGATCAAAACTCTTCAAAGTGTAGGGATAGAGGGCACATACCTCAATATCATCAAAGCCATCTATGAAAAACCCACCGCAAATATCATTCTCAATGGAGAAAAACTGAAAGCTTTTCTGCTAAGGTCAGGAACACGGCAGGGATGTCCATTATCACCACTGCTATTCAACATAGTACTAGAGGTCCTAGCCTCAGCAATCAGACAACAAAAGGAAATTAAAGGCATCCAAATCGGCAAAGAAGAAGTCAAATTATCACTCTTCGCAGATGATATGATACTATATGTGGAAAACCCAAAAGACTCCACTCCAAAACTGCTAGAACTTATACAGGAATTCAGTAAAGTGTCAGGATATAAAATCAATGCACAGAAATCAGTTGCATTTCTCTACACCAACAGCAAGACAGAAGAAAGAGAAATTAAGGAGTCCATCCCATTTACAATTGCACCCAAAACCATAAGATACCTAGGAATAAACCTAACCAAAGAGACACAGAATCTATACTCAGAAAACTATAAAGTACTCATGAAAGAAATTGAGGAAGACACAAAGAAATGGAAAAATGTTCCATGCTCCTGGATTGGAAGAATAAATATTGTGAAAATGTCTATGCTACCTAAAGCAATCTACACATTTAATGCAATTCCTATCAAAGTACCATCCATCTTTTTCAAAGAAATGGAACAAATAATGCTAAAATTTATATGGAACCAGAAAAGACCTCGAATAGCCAAAGGGATATTGAAAAAGAAAGCCAACGTTGGTGGCATCACAATTCCGGACTTCAAGCTCTATTACAAAGCTGTCGTCATCAAGACAGCATGGTACTGGCACAAAAACAGACACATAGATCAATGGAACAGAATAGAGAGCCCAGAAATAGACCCTCAGCACTATGGTCAACTAATCTTCAACAAAGCAGGAAAGAATGTCCAATGGAAAAAAGACAGCCTCTTCAATAAATGGTGTTGGGAAAATTGGACAGCCACATGCAGAAAAATGAAATTGGACCATTTCCTTACACCACACACAAAAATAGACTCAAAATGGATGAAGGACCTCAATGTGCGAAAGGAATCCATCAAAATCCTTGAGGAGAACACGGGCAACAACCTCTTTGACCTCAACCGCAGCAACATCTTCCTAGGAACAACGCAAAAGGCAAGGGAAGCAAGGGCAAAAATGAACTATTGGGATTTCATCAAGATCAAAAGCTTTTGCACAGCAAAGGAAACAGTTAACAAAATCAAAAGACAACTGACAGAATGGGAGAAGATATTTGCAAACGACATATCAGATAAAGGACTAGTGTCCAGAATCTATAAAGAACTTAGCAAACTCAACACCCAAAGAACAAATAATCCAATCAAGAAATGGGCAGAGGACATGAACAGACATTTCTGCAACGAAGACATCCAGATGGCCAACAGACACATGAAAAAGTGCTCCATATCACTCGGCATCAGGGAAATACAAATCAAAACCACAATGAGATATCACCTCACACCAGTCAGAATGGCTAAAATCAACAAGTCAGGAAATGACAGATGCTGGCGAGGATGCGGAAAAAGGGGAACCCTCCTACACTGTTGGTGGGAATGCAAGCTGGTGCAGCCACTCTGGAAAACAGCATGGAGGTTCCTCAAAATGTTGAAAATAGAACTGCCCTATGACCCAGCAATTACACTATTGGGTATTTACCCTAAGGATACAAACGTAGTGATCCAAAGGGGCACATGCACCCGAATGTTTATAGCAGCAATGTCCACAATAGCCAAACTATGGAAAGAACCTAGATGTCCATCAACAGATGAATGGATCAAG
This sequence comes from Mustela erminea, assembly GCF_009829155.1. NCBI lineage: Eukaryota > Metazoa > Chordata > Mammalia > Carnivora > Mustelidae > Mustela > Mustela erminea. The sequence goes on along the minus strand of NC_045635.1, from coordinate 39,767,644 downwards.
AAGATGTGGTATATATACACAATGGAATACTATGCAGCCATCAAAAGAAATGAAATCTTGCCATTTGCGACAACATGGATGGAACTAGAGCATATCATGCTTAGCGAAATAAGTCAAGCAGAGAAAGACAACTATCATATGATCTCCCTGATATGAGGAAGTGGTGATGCAACATGGGGGCTTAAGTGGGTAGGAGAAGAATCAATGAAACAAGATGGGATTGGGAGGGAGACAAACCATAAGTGACTTTTAATCTCACAAAACAAACTGAGGGTTGCTGGGGGGAGGGGGTTAGAGAGAAGGGGGTGGGATTATGGACATTGGGGAGGGTATGTGCTTTGGTGAGTGCTGTGAAGTGTGTAAACCTGGTGATTCACAGACCTGTACCCCTGGGGATAGAGTATTATGCCTCCATCAGAAAGGATGAATACCCAACTTTTGTAGCAACATGGACGGGACTGGAAGAGATTATGCTGAGTGAAATAAGTCAAGCAGAGAGAGTCAACTATCATATGGTTTCACTTATTTGTGGAGCATAACAAATAGCATGGAGGACATGGGGACTTAGAGTGGAGAAGGGAGTTGGGGGAAATTGGAAGGGGAGGTGAACCATGAGAGACTATGGACTCTGAAAAACAATCTGAGGGTTTTGAAGGGACGGGGGGTGGGAGGTTGGGGTACCAGGTGGTGGGTATTATAGAGGGCACGGATTGCATGGAGCACGGGGTGTGGTGCAAAAATAATGAATACTGTTATGCTGGAAATAAAAATAAATAAAATAAAAAAAAAAGTTAGACTTAGATGAAGTGCTCAAATATTAGCTAATTGAACATAAAAAAGAATACCATGCAAATAAGAAAAATGTTTAAGTATACAGTTCAAAAAAAATTAAACAGACTTTTTTTACTATGGGAATTCTCAGAGCCTTTAATATGCAAAGGTAGATTTTAAGTCAGCAGGCTAGGAAGATGGCATATGCACCATTTCCTGAATTTATTTAACCACTAAACTCCTTTTCTCTCCCATGGAACATTTCAAAATTCTAAAGAAGTTTGAGATGCTCTAACTCTTAAAGTTGGTTTAATGATTGAAAATCATAAGTCATAGCAAAATTGAATGCTGGGGGGGATTTTGAGGGAACGGTGTGGTTGAGATAAGAGAAGAGAGATGGGACCATAATAATTTAGGGTCTCACATTAACTGTGGACACTGGTAAAAATGATGTGTCATAACACAAGACAGAACGATAAGGGGCCTGGGGTAATTTCTGCATCATGACACATCGTTTCTGACAATTAGATCTTCTCCAACATTGGATCCCATGACCAGTACTACCTTTTGACCTGGGCAACAAGGGCCCCTCACCTACAGGGAGGCCCATGCTTTAAAGTTTAGGAGACCCTGCTTTAGATTTCCTCCAGCAGTACCCTTCTTATGAAGCAAGTAATCCACAGAGCCAAGGAAATGTGTTCATTCAAACTCCACAGCCCCTCTTTTAGGTCAAGATCAAGATACTAAAACTCTCTACCCAAAGGTACCCAAGCCACTTCCAGGGCCCATGCAGGCCTGCTTCCTATGCCCATTCTCTTGAGAACAGACTGTGTGTGCTAAGGGATGACTGGTGAATTAAAAGACAGTATGGGACTAGATGGAACATAGTTACATGGACTAAAATACCTACTCAAGGCCCCTCATGGTTCAGAATAAAGCCAGAGGTGGAAGGAAAAGGGGAGTGGAAGCTGTATGGCAGGAATTTCCATTGACACTCTTGCCTAACGCCCTACAAATAGTAGGGGTGGGCCTACCTTCACAAGTACAGTATTCCTGCTCAGTGGGCCCATGTGGGGAGCCAATTTTTGGTACATATTCTAGTAAACTTACTTGTGACTTTCTCATCATTTGTACACCTAAGAATTGTTAGATAGATAACAGTGGCATTTCCAAGATTTATCTCTAACATCTCACCAGTCCAGCCCTCACATTTCACAAAGATATACAAGAGAAATACTCCTGTACATGGCCATTTCAGTGATACATAACACAACCAAGAAGACATTTCTAAAAGTCTGAAGACACAATCTGTGTCACAACAGTGCGCTTGCATCAATTCACAAGGAATCACTGAAAAAGCAAACAGAATGTCTCATACAGTAGTCTACACTGTGATGACAGGAAATGTCACAGCTCTGCCCAGTGGATGACCTTCATCTAGCCCATATTCAACCTGAAAACTGAAAAACTGGGGTATTGAGAGGATAAAAGGCCATGATGGGTCTGTGGTATTGGAAACCCAAAAGTGGTAGGCAGAGATTCTTTTCTTCCAGGGAAGAAGATAGCCACTGAGTCAGAAAAACAGAAACCACTCCTAAATAACAAGTGACTCAGACTAATAACAGAACATAAGAAATGTCTTTTTCTCCCTATTTTTCTTTTTATTGCATTGTATCATACTATATCATATTGTATTTCATTGTGGTGAGAATATTTAACATGACATCTACCCTGCTCATAAATTTTTAAATGTATAATACATTATTGGTACAATTGTCGTACAACACATCTCTAGAACTTGTTCTTCTTGCTTTATTGAAATGTTATGCCCATTGACTAGTAATTTCCATTTCTTCTTCTCCCCAACCCCTGGCAACAACCGCTCCACTTGAGTCTATGAATTTAACTATTTTAGATACCTGATATAAGTGGAATCATCTAGCATTTGTCTATGACTGGCTTATTTCACTTAGCATAATATTCTCAAGGTTTAACCATGTTGTCTCATATTGCAGAATTTCCTGCTTTTTAAAGCCTGAGTAGTATTCCATTGTATGTATAAACCACATTTTCTTTATCCATTCATTTGTCAATGGACATTTATGTTGTTTCTACCTCTTGATATTGTGAATAGTACTGCAATGAACATAGAAGTGCCAATATCTCTTTGAAATCTTGATTTCAATTCTTTTGGATAAATACCCAGAAGTGGGAGTTCCAGATCACATGGTAGTTCTATTTTTAATTTTTGAAGGGACATCTATACTGTTTTCCACAGTAGCTGCACTTTTTTGCACTCCCACTAACATTGTGCAAAGGTTCCAATTTCTCCACATCCTCACCAACACTTGCCTGTTATTTTTTAGATACTAGCCATCCTCACAGGGGTGGGTGGTCTCTGTGGTTTTGATTTGCCTTTTCCTAATGATTAGTCACATTAAGGATAGTTTCCTATGTATTTTGGCCATTTGTATGGGTGTGGGTTTTTTTTTAAAATAGAAAAATGTCTATGCAAGTCTTTAGCCCATTTTTTAATCAAGCTATTAGTTGTTTTGATTGTTTTTTCACTGATAAGTTGAAGAAGTTCCTTATATATTGTGCAGATTATCAGACAGGTGGTTTGCAAATATTTTCTCCCATTCTGTAGGTTGCCTTTTCATTCTATTGATTTTCCCTCTTGCTATACAGAGCTTTTTAGTTTGATATAGTCTCACTTGCTTATTTTTGGTTTTGTGGACCGTAAAGAAATATCTTCATATAAGCCAAACTGAAATTACTGGTCCACAGACCAGTGCTCAAGAAGCACTGTGTTAAGTGCTCTATATCCCCCAAGTCTCACCTCATATCCAGGGGACCAGAATCACAGGGGAGAAGCCCAGAAGCTGATCTCTTAACAAATATCCCTAATGATCATTCTGGTCTAAATATACTATGTCTTTTATGCACACAAAAATTCACGCTCTTTCCTTTTTGAGGATGTCCTCAGACACTGACTAGAGCCCATTACACTTATCTATACAATACTCTTAAAATTCTGATTATCCTATTTCCCAAGACAGAGTAGATTAGAAACTACTTACTTGGGATGTGGAAAGAGGTTTGTTTGTTCATTTGATTTTGTTTTTAAACTATAATGTGAGATTTTGGTTTTAGAAAATAATTTGATACTAAATGAGGTTATTATATTTTGTTTATTAAAATTACAAATGCCAAATCTTGCTTTTCTTTAAGCTTTTGAGACCTATAAATCTTATTATTCTATTTGTAAATTTAGTAAAATTTAATGATCACTCACACAGATGCCTTTGACTCATGATTAGTCCCATTCAACTAAATACCCTTATAAATTGAACAATTTACTTCTTAAGCCCCTTAAATATCTGACTAACAAATAAAACTTTCTCAGCACTAAATTAATTCCTATAAACATAATAAATTAAACTTAAAAGTATAGAGAACCTTAGAGATCTCTTAAACATCCAAACATGTCAGTATAATGCCCTTAAAACTAGGGACAAATCCTTGAGAAATTCTTCCAGATGTCTTTTTAAAATCTATAAAAGTTGTATTGAAAAGGATAGAAAATGCAGGATCTGTCAAGCCCAAAGTATTTAAAACTAAAACATAAAGATTCTTAAGTATTTTAAGATATTAACATTAAAAATCCCATTTTGTGAGAGAAGTGCAGGAGTCTGTGAGTGGATGAAGGAATTTGATAATAATTAGGCACAAACCAGGGACATGGACTATGTGATTGTGGTGGTTAAATTTATGTGTCAACATGACTGGATCATGGAGGGCCCGAATATTGAGTTAATCATTATTTCTGGCTATGTCTGTGAGGGTGTTTCTGGATGAGATTCGCATTTGAATCATTGAACTCAATGAAGCAGATTTCCCTGCCCAGTGCAAGTGGGCATCATTCGATCTTTTAGGGGCCTGACTAAAATGAAAGACAAAAGAAGGAAAACTTTGCCCCTTCTCTGCCTGACAGATTGAGCTGTAACATTGGGCTTCTACACTCAGACTGTGACTTACTCCATCAGGTCTTCTGGTTCTTAGACCTTCAGATTTCAACTGAATTATACCACCAGCATTCCTGGGTTTTCAGCTCGCAGATGGCAGATTGTGGGATTTCTCAGCTTCCATAATTGCATGAGCCAATTCCTAATGCAGTGATCATCCCTTCTTTAAACTTTAGTGTATATATATATATATATATATATATATATATATATATATATATATGCTGGAAGAGGCAAAGAAAGATTCTCCCCTAGAGCCTTCAGAGGGAGCATGTATATATATATATATATATATATATAGAGAGAGAGAGAGAGAGAGAGAAGAGAGAGAGAGAGAGAGAGAACAAGACACTGTGACTATAAAAAGGGGGCTTAACTTGATAGTTGAGATCAGGAAAAAAAATGGCCTCGTCTGGCTGCTACTCCAGACCTTGCATCCCAGCTGTTATGTCTGGACACTATGTACCATCAACTCTCAAACAATATTTGGGATGGTATGTTGGGGCAATTAACAAACCCCCAAACTTCAGTAGCTTCAAATAATGTAAGTTTGTTTCTTTCTCATGGAAAGTGCAAAGCAGATGTTCCTGGACTAGGGTTTTCCTCCAAGCAGAGACTTGGAGATCCAGGCACATTTAATCATGTGAGGCTGCCATCTTCAACACATGGCCTCCAAGATTGCTATGGAACAAGGAAAGACAGAGTCTGGACAAAGCACCAGCTTTTAATTCAATGATCTGGACTGTCACAACACCCCTGCTCACAATCTATCAGCAAGAATGGGTCACATGACTGCTTCAGCTGAAGGACTGCTGGAAATGTGTTCTATCCATGTGCTAGAAGAAATGGATTTGGTGAGTGTCTGGCAACTCTCTGCCAGGGATGGCATAAGTGTTTCTTTAGAGGGTGTATTAGTTTTCTACAGCTGCCATAACAAATTACCACAAACTGGGCAGCTTATAACAACAAAAATTTCTTCTCTCACAATTCTGGAGTCCAGAAGTCTGAAATCAAGTTGTTGGCAGTCCATGCTCCCTCTGAAGGCTCTAGGGGAGAATCTTTCTTTGCCTCTTCCAGTATTTGGTGGTTGCCAGTAATCACTACCATTCCTTGGCTTTTAGCTACATCACTCCAGTTACTGCCTCCATCTTTACTTGGCCATCTTTCCTCTGTGTATGTGGGTCTACAAATTTCCCTCTCCTTAAAAGGACACCTGTCGTCAGATGTAGGTACCACCTAACTCAGTATGATCTCCTCTTAACTTGATTACATCTGCAAAGATTCTATTTCCAAATAAGGTCACATTCACAGGTACCAAGGGTTAGGGCTTCAACATATTCAGCATATTTTGGGGGTTCACAAGTCAATCCGCTACAGATGGAGTATTAGTCTTCTATGACTATTTCTGTGTGTCATTTCTGGCACAGGTTAGATGAAGGTCTTACCAGGCTGAAATCTAGGGCTGTGGTTCTCATGTAAAGCTCAGGGTCCTTTCCCAAATTTACTGGTTGTTGTCATAATTGAATTCCTTGTGGTTGTAGGACGTAAGTCCCAGGTTGGCTTTTCATTTGTTTGTGGTTTGGTTTTTAATTTTGGTTTTGTTTTTTTTGGTTTTGTTTTTGTTTTTTGCTTGTTTTGCTCAAGTTGACTAGGGGTAAGCTACATCTTCAAAGTCAGTAGAGTATTTCTCTGATGTTTTACCTTCTTTTAAGGTCTTGCTTGGTTAAGTCAGACCCTATCAAGACAGAAATTTCTATTTTAATTAACTCAAAGTCAACTGATAAGTAATCTAATCACAGCAATCTCATCATATTTCTGAGTTCCAGCCCCACTGAAGAAGAGACCTTGTAGGCATGGGTTATGGGGGTTATCTTAGAATTCTGCCTACCAGAGAGGTAAGCTTTTAATCACAGGAAGATTTAGAATTAATGCATAAATCTTAAGAGCTATGTTTTTTGACTGTTTTGCATTGAGGAATCTGTGCAGGGGAGCCTGGGGTACTCAGTCATTTAAGTGTCTGCCTTCAGCTCAGATGATTTCAGGGTCCTGGGATCGAGCCCTGTGTGGGACTCCCTGCTCAGTGGAGAATCTGCATCTCCTTCTGCACCACTCCCTCCTGCCCCGACTTGTCCTCTCTCTCTCTAATAAATAAAATCTTTTAAAAATTAAAAAAAATTCTGTATTTGCAATGTTTAAGAAAATTTGTCTAACTGGACTAGTAAGTCAGCCTTTTGACTCCTGTCTTAAATTATAATTGTACAATGAATTTGGGCAGCTGCAGTAAGTTGAAACATTCTAGTATCTTCCATTTTAAGAGAATTTATGATTGAGCCTTTTCTCAGTTACTACAAGAGGATTCTGTCTGTTATTTTTATATGATTGAGTTTTTCTGAGTTCAAGGGGTACCATTTCTGACTTCTTCCATCTGCTCAGGGAAATCTGTAGTCCTCCCCGAAGTTATAGTTAACCCTCAACCTTGATTAGATTCTTATATTTTAAAGCTGTCTTTATCCTAATGTCTGGCATCTATTTCCTGGCCCTGTAAAGTAAATAAGTTGTTCTGGAAGTAATTTAATAAGGCCATAGCAAATAGCCAACCTGTATGGCTGTAAAGTACTTTACTCTATCATTTCCTCCCCAACATCACAAACTCGCAACAAACACTCAAAGATGCCAACTACAAAAATGAATTATATTTAATTCTATATTATTAGTAACACAAGTTAAATCAGCAGGCAGTGGAGAAGAAGTGTCCACCTCCCACAAATCCATCTACCTGTTGAGCATGGTAGCACATTTCCTTTCTCCAGCTACAAGGCCTGAGAAAGGCTGATAACATTTCGTGGGAGCAATCAGTTAGAAGTTAATTGTTGATACCAGGATGAGACTAGAGTGAGGCTAGTGAGGCATCCAGGGTTCAGAATGTAAGGCCGCACTCACTCAGGGATGTGCTGAAGAAGATACTGGAACTTCGTCACAGTGAGGGCATAGGGTCAATACCAAGAGTGTGTGCCACCTTACATATTGCACCTTGGTGCCTCGCTTTCCTCACCCTAGTCCTAGCCTTATTGGTGACTTAAAAGCCTGCTGTTACAGAGATCTTCAAAAGATCAAGAAAAGACTACCTTCCATCTTGCAGTGAGAATTCCTGTTTTACCTGGCTTTCTTGCTGGGTGAGGCCATACCTGAAGGATTCAAATTCTTTTGACTTTATTGCCACCTTTTTTAGAGCAGCACCACCTGGCCAAATTTTCTCTGACTGATCTCTTTCTGCCGTGGAAAACCCATTACCTAAATACTAAAAATACCTTTGTGGCATATTCATTTTTATAAATGTCAGAAAATTCAGATCTACAAAAAATAATGACATAAAAAATCACCTTTAATCTCACAACCCAGCAGTAACTATTATTTACATTTTGAAGGATGACCTTTCAGTCTTTTTATGCATATACATTTAAAAATAAAATAATAGGCTCAAGTTGTACATATTGGTTTCAGTCTTTTTTTTCACTATATCACAATTTTCCATTTGAAAATCATCTACAACATTGTTTAAAAAATTTACTTAATACTCCATTGTGTAATCTATATCAGGATTTATTTATTCAATCCCATATTGTTGGAAATTTAAATTGTTTCCAATTTTTCTCTACTATGAATTTCAGTATTATGAGAATTCCCCAGAGTTAGACTTTGGCACTCATCCTGAATTATTTCCTGTAGAGTTTTAATTATGGAAGCACACTTTGAAGAACAAATATGAAGATTTTTGCTACATTTTGCCAACTTTCCCTCCAGAAAGCTTTCACCAATTTTTATCTTGGTCTTTTGGCTACCAATTACTCAATCAAGAAAAAACAGTAATAGTAGTTATTGTAGCCATCATTTAGAAAGAACTCAACTTCTTTTGACTTAACATACATAATCTCATAAAGTCTCCAAATAGTCCTAAAGTTAAGTGATATTATACCTATATGATGGCTAATTTTATGTCAACTTGGCTGGGCCACAGTTCTCCGATATTTGGTCAAACATTATTCTGGACGTTTCTATGAAGGTGTTTTTGGATGACATCAACATTTAAACTGGTGGAGTTCGAGTAAGGCAGATTGCCCTCCATAACGTGAGCAGGTCTCATCCAAACAGTAGAAGACCTGAATAGAACAAATACTGCCCTCCTTTGAGCAAGAAGGAATTCTGGCAGCAGACATCTTTTGGACTTGAATTGCAACTCTTCCCTGGGTCTCCAGCCTGCTGGCCTGCTCTACTGATTTTGAACTTACTAAGTCTCCACAATCACATGAACCAGTTCCTTAAAATACATCTCTCTCTCTCCCTCTCTCTTTCCCCTACCCCCATATAATATATATCCATATCCATATCCATATCCACATCCATATATCCATATCCTATTCATTCTATTTCTTCCGAGAACCATAACACACCCTATTTGGCAGATGAGAAGTCCAAATCTTAGAAAAGCTGATGATGCTCCCAATTTTACACAGATGGAAAACAGTAACATCAGTATTCAAATCCAATCTATCTGACTCCAAAACCCATGCTCTTAACCATTATATGAAAGAACTATGCCAAGGTCATCAGACCATGAGCCCATCATATTTCATACTTGGACATTCCCCATCACTGTGGAGAGGTTTGGGTCACTTCCCCCAGCATCTGCCAATAGCAGTGAATAATCCAAGAGCCTCTTCACAGTAGAACATACTGAAGGGCCAAACTCAGTTACACCAGGGTAGCTACCAAACCCATAATCTCTCCCACCACCACTTAAAGAACACCTTTTGATGAACTTAGACTATGGTCTTTTAAAGACGAGATCAGGGACTTCTGTCATTAGTGACCATACCATTGCTTCTCTGTTTTTCAGATCCCAATGTAATGTGTTAGGTTCAGACATTCTTCCTATTTTTGTGATTTCAGGGTCACCTATATGATGAAGTCGAAGAGCACAACCTCTTGTGGCAGTCTTATTTTGAATCAAAATAGGAAGTCAAATGTGAGCAGAGGTAAAATAAATGAAGAAAACTAGCAGATTTTGTTTCTTGTCTCTTCTAATACCAGCACCTAGGGAGCCACCCTGTCTGAAATGAAAACATGAATAAACCCCCTGAAAGGAACATTTTCCTGCCCCAATACTCTCACTCCTTGCAGTTTAACAATGTGCTGATATTAAATAAAGATGACAGACCTGTACAAGCTTCTCTAGGACTGTCACTTTTTCTCACTAATTTTAAGAAAGTCCCAGAGGCCCTTAGGCATAGATGCTGAGAAATTCAAATTTTAACTACAAATTGTGCATTGCAATTGGCAGATGGGAAAGCTAGAACACTAATCTATTTCAGGAAATGAGGCTCCAGCTTTTGGTTTCATGCAAGGAGTGCTGACTGCTACTTTAAGAATTCAGACTGTAATTCAGTTCTGCATCCAATTCCATCATGTTGGTGTTCAGTTGGAAGTACAGTCTGGGAGACATTCACAAGGATGAATGTGTATACTCCATATAAAATGGAAAGCCACAGAAACTACCCCAATTTAAGTCTTTCTTATGTGAAGGTGATGAAGCCAAATGCAATGTAAAGATTTAATGTGCCCACCAAGCCCAAGACCTAAAGAGATGACCCTTTAATGCCCAAAGAACCTTTAATAGCTTTGATGAATGGGGTTCCAACAACATTCAGCTGCCCCCAATTCCGCCTCAGTCAAATAGACACAATTTTAGTTTGCTTAAAGGAGAAACAGACACAAAATGGAAACTTTCAACAACAGGAATAATAACCTTAACAAATTGGGTATAGAAGCAACATACCTCGACATAACAAAGTATGTGTATGACAAACCCACAACTATCATACTCAATAATAAAGGGTCAAAAATGTTCGTCTAAAATCAGGAGTAATAGAAGCATGCCCGTTCTCATCACATTTCAACATCTATTCAACATAGTGCTGGAAGTCCTAGCTAGAGTGATTAAACAAGACAAAGAAATGAAGGCATTCAAATTGGAATGGAAAAAGTAAAATTATCACTTGCAGGTGGCATGGTATTATATATTGAAAACCCCAAAGATTCAACAAAAAAATTGTTGGAATTAATAAATGGATTCAGTAAACCTGCAAGATGTAAAATCAACATACAGAAATAAGTTGCTTTCCAATATGGTAACAATAAAACATTTAAGAAGGAAATAAAGAAAGCTATCCCATTTCACAATAGCATCAGAATCAAAAAATATGTAGGAATAAATGTAACCAAGGAAGTAAAATATCCTTACAACAAAAACTACAAGACTTTGATGAAAGATAACCTGTGTTCATGTAACAGAAGAATTAATACCATTAAAATGTCCATACTACTCAAGCCATATTTGAGGTAATCTGATGCTTATCAAATAACCAATGACATTTATCACAGAAACAAACAAACAAAAAATGACCCTTAAATTTGTGTGGAACAACAAAAGACTCAGATAGCCGAGAGAGAAGAGCAAAGCTGGAGGCATCACACTTATGATTTAAAAGTATACTACAGGTGAAAAGGAAGATGGCAGTGGAGTAGGAGGACCCTAGGGTCATCTCATCCCATGAAAATAACTAGATAACTATCAAATCATCCTAAATGTCCCCAGAAATTGACCTGATGACTGAGAGAGCAAACTCTACAACTAAAGGAAGAAGAAAGGCCACATCTAAGAAGGTAGGAGGTACAAAAATGTTGTTTAGGGAAAAAACAGATCACAGTTGCTACAGAGGAGAGGGAGCCATAGTCACAGAGTAGGGAGAGAGAAGAGTACATAAGAGAAATCAAAAGAAGAACATTTACCCAAAGCCATTAGCTTCAAAAATGAGAGGGGCTGAATTTCATTAATTCTTGCAACCAGTGGGGCTTAAAAGCCTAGGGTTTTAAAAATCACCAGGTTGGCTAGGATATAGCCCAGGGATCAATGCACTATTCTGGAGACAAGGCAGTTAAACAACCCAGGGTCAGACAGTGTGGAAACAGCCATCTAAAAAATGGTTGGGGCACATAGGGTGGAGATTATTCACTCTTCTCAGTGTGTCCGTGAGAGGCAACATTCACAGAGACCTGCCTCCCAGAATTAATGAACTGACTGACACCATTTCCCTCAACACAGAGCTACCTGCAGGAAGCTGTGAAGCACTGACACTTGTTGCCTAAGTTTCATACACGAAACCCCACTGCCCCTGCATTCTGGTGGGATTGCCTTCCTCAGTCAAGTTTGCTTTCATCCTGGTGCAGTGGGGCCCTTCCCCAGAAGACCAGCATAAACCCCTGCCCACACAACATCTACTGAGCAGAGAGAGCTCAGCAGGACCTCAGTTCTGGTGGAAATGGTGTCATGTCTCATTTTATAAGCAGACCAGAGCACACTTAGTTAACATTTGCCACAGTTAGGCAATGGACCAAATACTGCCCACAGCAAGCAAGGAAAGCCTCTGCAGACTAGTGGCCTAAAGGATAGAGCATCAAAACACAGGCAGCACACATCAGACATTCCCTGAAGCACCAGGCCCTGGGCACTGTATGACTTCTTCTTCATAAGGATATTACTTTCAAGAGCAGGAGCCATAACTGACTTTTCTAACACAGAGAAGGAGGCAGAGGCTTATACAAAATGTGAAGATAGAGGAATTCATTCCAAATGAAAGAACAAGATGAGATCATGCCCAGAGAGCTAAGCAAAACAGATATAAGTAACATGCTTGATGGAGAATTGAAAGCAATAATTATAAGGATAGTTACTGGGCTTGAGAAAAGAACAGAAGACATCAGTAAGGCCCTTACCACAGAGATAAAAGAGTTAAAAAAGCATCAGAGATAAAGAACACAATAAACGAGATTGGAAACAGGCTTGATGCAATGAACAGGAGGATGAAAGAAACAGAGGAATGAATTAGTGACCTAGAGGATGAAGTAATGGAAAATAATGAAGCAGAATGAAAGAGAAAAACAAGAATTATGCGACAGAAGAATAGACTTAAGGAACTCAGTGACTTCATCAAATATAATAATATTTGTATTATAGAGCTCCCAGAAGAGAGAGAAAAGAGGGCAGAAAATGTAATTGAAGAAATAATAGCTGAAAACTTTTTTTTTAAAAGATTTTATTTATTTGACAGACAGACAGAAATCACAAGTAGACCGATAGGCAGGCAAAGAGAGAGAGAGGGACGCAGGCTCCCTGCTGAGCAGAGAGCCCAATACGGGACTCGATCCCAGGACCCCGGGATTATGACCTGAGCCGAAGGCAGAGGCTTAACTCTCTGAGCCACCCAGTGCCCCAGCTGAAAACTTTTTAATTTGAGGAGAGAAATAGACATCAGATCCAGGAGGCACAGAGAAATCCCCTCAAAGTCAACAAAAGCTGGCTAACACCAAGGCAAATTATAATTAAATTTGCATTATATGGGGATAAAGGAAAAAAATTTTAAAGCAGAAAGACAAAAGAAGTCCTTAACTTACAAGGTAAGACCCATAAGGCTAGACAGAGATTTCTCAACAGAAACTTAGCAAGCCAGAAGAGAGTGGCATGATATATTCAAAGTGCTGAATGGGAAAAATCTGCAGCCAGGAATACTCTACACCACAAGGCTATCATTTAGAATAGAAGGAGAGATAAAGAATTTCCCAGACAAACAAAAACTAAAGGAATTTGTGACCACTAAACCAGCCCTGCAAGAAATATTAAAGGGGACTCTTTGAGTGCAAAGAAGAGACCAAAGTAAAAAGACAAGAAAAGATCAGAGAAAATCTCCAGAAACAATGACAAAATAAGTAATAAGATGGCACTTAATACACATCTATCAATAATTACTTTGAATGTAAATGGAATAAATGTTCCAATCAAAAGATGTAGGGTGGATAAAATGGATTAGAAAAAAAAAAAAAACCAAGACCCATCTATATGCTGCCTACAAAAGACTCATTTTAGACCTAAAGATACCTGCAGATTGAAAGTGAGTGGATGAGGAACATTTATCACACAAATGGGTGTCAGGTGAAAGCTGGAGTAGCAATACTTCTATCAGACAAACTAGGCTTTAAAACAAAGACTGCAATAAGAAATGAAGAAAGGTACTATATCATAATTAAGGGGATAATCCAACGAGAAGATCTAACAATTGTTAATATTTATGCACCCAACATGGAAGCACCCTAATATATAAAACAATTAATAGTAAACATAAAGTAACCAACTGATAATAATATAATAATTGTAGGGGACTTTAATACCCCACTTACATCAATGGACAGATCATCTAAACAGAAAATCATAAGGAGAGCCTGAGTGGCTCAGCTGGTTAAGTGTCTGCCTTTGGCTCAGGTTATGATCCCAGAGTCCTGGGATCAAACCCCACGTTGGGCTCCTTGCTCAGCAGGGAGTCAGCTTCTTCCTATCCCTCATGCTCATGCTCTCTCTCTCTCTCTCGTTATCTCTCTCTAATAAATAAATAAAATCTTTAAAAATAATCAATAAGGAAACAATGGTTTTGAATGACACACTGGACCAGATGGACTTAATAGATATATCCAGAACACTCTATCCTAAAAGAGTAGAATACACATTCTTTTCAAGTACACGTGGGACATTCTCCAGAACAGATCACATATTAGATCACAAATCAGTCCTCAACAAATGCAAAAAGACTGAAGTCACACCATGCACCTATTCTGAACCAATACTATGAAACTAGAGTTCAAACACAAGAAAAATTCTGGAAAGACCACAAAAACATGGATGTTAAACAACACGCTACCAAGCAGTAAATAGGTCAAACAGAAATCAAAGAAAAAATTAAAAAATACATAGAAACACGGGCATCTGCATGGCTCAGTGGGTTAAAGCCTCTGCCTTCGGCTCAGGTCATGGTCCCAAGGTTCTGGGATCGAGCCCCATGTCAGGCTCTCTGTTCAGCAGGGAGCCTGCTTCCTCCTCTCTCTTTCTCTCTCTCTCTGCCTGCCTCTCTGCCTACTTGTGATCTCTGTCTGTCAAATAAATAATTTTTAAAAAAATCTTTTAAAAATACATAGAAACAAGTGAAAATGAAAACATAATGGTCCAAAACCTTTGGGATGCAGCAAAAGTGGCTCTAAGAGGGAAGTATAAAGCAATACAGACCTATCACAAGAAGCAAGAAAAAACTCAAATAAATAATCTAACCTTACACCTAAGGGAGCTACAAAAAAGTACAATAAATGAAACTTAAAGACATTAGAAGGAAGGAAATAATAAGGATTATAGCAAAGATAAATGAAATAGAAACTAAGACAACAATAGAACATATCAATAAAACTAGGAGCTGGTTCTTTGAAAAACTTAATAAAATTGATAAACCTCTAGCCAGACTTATTAAAAAGAAAAGAGAAAGGACCCAAATAAATAAAATCACAAACAAGAGACAACCAACACCACGGAAACACAAACAATTCTAAGATAATATTATGAAAAATTATATGCTGACAAATTAGACAACCTGGAAGAAATGGATAAATTCCTAGAAACATATAAATTATCAAAACTGAAATAGGAAGAAATAGAAAACTTCTACAGATGGGTAGGTAGCTAGCAAAGGAATTGAACCAGTAATAATAATTAAAAAAAAAAAAACTCCCAACAAACAAAAGTCCAGGGCCAGATGGCTTTACAGGCAAACTCTATAAAACATTTAAACAAAAGTTAGTATCTATTTTTCTCAAATTATTCCAAAAAGTAAAGCAGGATAGATAACTTCTAAACTTATTCTATGAGGCCAGAATTACCTGGCTACCAAAACCAAATAAGCACTCTACTAAAAAAGTGAACTACAGGCCAATATCCCTGATAAACAGAGATGCAAAAATCCTCAATAAAATACTATCAAACCAAATCCAAGAATACATTAAAAAATCATTTACCACGATCAAGTGAGATTCATTGATGAGTTGCAAAGATGATTAAATATTCACAAGTCAATCAATGTGATAGATCACATCAATAAAATAAAGGATAGAAACCATATGATCCCTTCAATAAACACAGAAGGAACATTTAACAAAGTACAATATCCATTCAGAACAATTAAAACAAACCCTCTTCAAAAAGTAGGTTTAGAGGGAACATACCACAAGATAATAAAGGCCATCTATGAAAAACCCACAGCTAATATCATTCTCAATGGGGGAAAACTGAGAGTTTATCCTACACTCAGGAACAGGAATGCCCACCCTCACCACCATTATTTAACATCATACTGGCATCATACTGATTGCCATAGCAATCAGACAGCAGAATGAAATAAAAGGCATCCAAATTGGCAAAGAAGTAAAATTTTCACTGTTTGGAGATTGAATGATACTACATATTGAAAACATGAAAGGCTCCACCAAAAAATGGCTAGAACTGATACATGAATTCAGTAAAGTCACAGGATACAAAATCAACATGCAGAAATCCATTTTATTTCTATACACCAATAATGAAGCAGCATAAAGAGAAATGAAGGAATCAATCCCACTTACAACTGCACCAAAAACAATAAGATACCTAGGAATAAATCTAACCAGAGAGGTGAAAGACCTGTACTCCAAAAATTATAAGACACTGATTAAATTAATTGAAGTTGACACCAAAAAATGGAAAGATATTCCATGCTCATGGTTTGGAAGAACAAACACTATTAAAATGCCTATACTACCCAAAGCAATCTGCACATTTAATGTAGTCCCTATTAAACTACCACCAACATTTTTCACAGAGCTAGAACAAACAATCCTAAAATTTGTATGGAACCACAAAAGACCCTAAATAGCCAAAGCAATCTTGAAAAAGAAAAGCAAAGCTGGAGGCATGACAATTCCAGACTTCAAGTTATATTATAAAGCTGTAGTGATCAAAACAGTATGGTACTAACATATAGACACATAGCTCAATACAACAGAATGGAAAACCCAGAAGTGAACCCACAACTGTACAGTCAATGAATCTTTGACAAAGCAGTAAAGAATATCCAATGGGAAAAAGTATCTTCAACAAAGGGGGTTGGGAAACTGGAGGGCAACCTGCAAAAGAATGAAACTTGACCAGTTTCTTACACCATACACAAAAATAAATTCAAAATGGATTAATAGACCTAAATGTGAGACCCGAAATCATAAAAATTCTAGAGGAGAACACAGGCAGTAACCTCCTTGACACTGGCTGTAGCAGCTTCTTTCTAGGTAAGTCTCCTGAGGCCAGGGAAACAAAAGCAAAAATGAACTATTGGGACTTCATGAAAATAAAAATCTTCTGCACAGTGAAGGAAACAATCAGCAAAAACTAAAAGGCAACCTATAGAATGGGAGAAGATATTTGGAAATAACATTTGATAAAAGGTTAGTATCCAAAATATATAAAGAACTTATAAAATTCAATACCAAAAAATAATCCAATTAAAAATGGGCAGAAAAAATAAAAATAAAAATGACAGAAGACATGAATAGACATTTTTCCAAAGAAAACATACAGATGGCCATCAGGCACATTAAAAGGTGCTCAACAACTCTGACCATCAGGGAAATAAAAATCAATACTATAATGAGATATCACCTCACACCAGTCAGAATGGCTAAAATCAACAACAACACAAGAAACAACAGGTATTGGTGAGGATGTAGAGAGAGGGGAACCCTTGTATTCTGTTGGTGGGAATGCAAGCAGGTGCAACCACTCTGTAAAACAATATGGATATTCCTCAAAAATTGAAAATACAACTACCTTATGATGCAGCACTTACACTACTAAGGTATTTACCCAAAGAATACAATAATTCTAATTCAAAGGGATACATGTACCCCAATGTTTATAGCAACCTTATTCACAATAACCAAATTATAGAAACAGCTCAATAGTGTCCATCAATTAATGCATGGATGAAGAAGATGTAATATATATAAACAATGGAATATTAATCAGCCATTAAAAAGAATGAAATTTTACCATTTGTAGTGACATGGGTGGAGATATAGAATATTATGCTAAGCAAAATAAGTCAGTCAGAGAAAGACAAATGCCATGTAATTTCATTCATATGTAGAATTTAAGGAACAAAACAACTGAGGGAAAGGAATGAAAAAAAGAGAGGGAAACAAACCAAGAAACAGACTCTTAACTATAGAGAACAAGCTGATGGTTGCCAGAGGGGCAGAGGGTCTGGGGGATGGGTGAAATACATGATAGGGAGGGGTGCCTGGGTGGTTCAGTCTGTTAAGTGTCCAACACTTGATCTCAGCTCTGGTCTTGATCTCAAGGTTGTGAGTTTGGGTCCTGCATTGGTCTCCACACTGAGCTTGGAGCCTACTTAAAAATAAAATAAATGAAGAGGATTAAGTAGTCCACTTGTGATGAGCACTAGGTGTTGTATAGAAGTGTTGAATCATTATATTGTACACCTGAGACCAATATTATACTGTATGTTAACTACTTAGAATTTAAATTAAAACAAAAACAAAAAAACTAAGTATATTACAAAGCTGCATTAATCAAAACAATATGTTATGGGCATAAAAACAGACACACACACACACACACACACACACACATACACCACACACACACACACAAAAAAACAGACACACAGATCAATAGAACAGAATAGAGAGCCCAAAAATAAACCTTCACATATTTTGGTCAACTTATATTTGACAAGGGAGCAAAAAATGGGCAAAAGACTGTCTCCTCAATAAATGGTGTTGGGAAACTGGATAACCACATGCAGAAAAATAAAATTGGACTTTTTCACACCACTTACAAAGAAATTATCTCAAAATAGATTAAAGATTTAAACATAAGGCCTGATACCATAAACATCCTAGAAAAAAACACAGGAACAAGCTCCATGACATTGGTCTTGGCAATGATTTTTTGGCATGACACCAAAAACACAGAAACAAAAAGCAAAAAATCAATGAGTGGGTTTACCTCAGACTAAAAATTTACTGCAGAGCAAAAGTAACAGTCAACAAAATGAAAAGGCAGCCTATGGAGTGGGATAAAATATATACAAACCATATATGAGATAAGGGGTTAATACTAAGAAACTGCAAAGAACTCATTCAACTCAATAACAACACTAACAAAAGTCATTCTAAAATTGGACAGAGGAATGAATAAAAAGTGTCATCTATGTATAATGGAATATTAGTTAGCCATCAAGAAGAATGAAATCTTGTCATTTGCAATGATATGGATGGAACTAGAGGGTTTTATGCTAAGCGAAATAAGTCAGTCAGAGAAAGATAAATACTATATGATTTTACTCATTTGTGGAACTTTAAAAAAGATTTCATTTATTCATGAGAGACAGAGAGAGAGAGAGACAAAGGCAGAAGGAGAAGCAGGCTCCCTAGGAACCTGATGTGGGACTGCATCCCAGGGCCCTGGGATCATGACCAAGCCAAAGGCAGACGTTTAACTGACTAGCCACTCAGGTGCCCTCATATGTAGAATTTAACAAACAGATGAACATTGGGTAAGGGAAGGAAAAATAAAATAAGATAAAAACAGAGAGGGAGATAAACTATAAGAGACTCTTAACTATAGGAAACAAACTGAGAGTTGCTGGAGGGGAGGTGGGAAGGGGATGGGGTAACTGGGAGATGGACATTAAGGAGGGCAAGTGATGGAATGAGCACGGGTTGTTATATGCAACTGATGAATCACAAAATTCTATCCCTAAAACTAATAATACACTATATATTAACCAAAGAGAATTTTTTAAAGATTTTATTTATTTATTTATTTGAGAGGGAATACAAGCAGGGGGAGTGGGAGAAGCAGACTTCCTGCTGAGCAGAGAACCTGATGTGGGGCTTGATCCCAGGACCCTGATATCGCGACCTGAGCTGAAGGCAGATGCTTAATGACTGAGCCACCCAGGCGCCCCACAAAGTGAATTTTTTAAAACAATTTTTTAAATGGGCAGAGGAACTAAATAGGCATTTTTCCAAAGAAGACATCCTAAATGGCCAATAGATACATGTAAAGATGCTCAACATCATTATAATCAGGGAAGTGCAAGTCAAAACCACAATGAGATATTACCTCACACCTGTTAGAAAGGCTGTCATCTAGACTAAACTAAACTAAAATTAAAAAAAAAAGAAATTTAAAAAATAAAAATGCAAAAGAAAAGCACAGGTGTATGTATCAAAAAGTTCAGGTTAGAAGGTTATTATGGAATTTGATGTACTGGATAGCTCACTGTGATGGTAAATAGGTTAAAAAATTATCTATATAAAAAAAATGAGCCAGAATAGTGGGAACAAATTAAAAATAAAAGTTGTCCTATGACGTAGTGGTGGTTGTTCTCTTGTAGTCTTTTTTTTTTTTCTTTCCTGGTTGGTTTTCTGGGGGAGGGGCCTACCACGTGGGTTTTCAGTCAGTGATGTTCCCTGAGTTAAGTCCTCCCGCCCCCCCTCAAGACGGTGGGCTCTGAGGAAACCGTTTTTTTCAGGCATTTGTTCTCCTGAGGTTTTTATGTTTATTCACTTATTTTTTTTCTTCTTGCCTTGACTGCTTTTGATGGTTTTTGTAGGTTTAGAGGAAAGCAAACTGCACCCTGACCTCCCTCTCAGAGAGAAGCCTCAGTCTGCTCTTCTGTGGGTGTTGCAAGCTCATATAAATTCCCCCTCGGCCGCTGGCAAAGCAGATTCCGAGTCACGGTTGCTGGGGACGCAGGATCTTCTGCTTGTACCCAAAACCATGGCAGCGGCAGCTGTCTGGGCAGCTCCAGACCACCAGAGAGGTTCCAAGCAGCGATCTCACAGAGATTTTCCCGCTGGCCTGGGCTGGGAGTGCCTGGTCTTTCTGGGTCTAAGAGCGCCCGGCTTGCACGCACCTCTCTGAGGGGAGGCTGTGGGTCGCGTGTGCGTCTCAGGCTCCGAGAGCGGGCTGCAGGTCTGAAAGCACCAGGAAAAAATATACAGTGGAAAAAAGACAGTCTCTTCAATAAATGGTGCTGGGAAAACTGGACAGCTATCTGTAGAAGAATGAAACTCGACCATTCTCTTACACCGTACACAAAGATAAACTCAAAACATGGACGGGACTGGAAGAGATTATGCTGAGTGAAATAAGTCAAGCAGAGAGTCAATTATCATATGGTTTCACTTATTTGTGGAGCATAACAAATAGCATGGAGGACAAGGGGAGTTAGAGAGTAGAAGGGAGTTGGGGGAAATTGGAAGGGGAGGTGAACCATGAGAGACTGTGGACTCTGAAAAACAATCTGAGGGGTTTGTAGTGGTGGGGGGTGGGAGGTTGAGGGAACCAGGTGGTGGGTATTAGACAGGGCACGGATTGCATGGAGCACTGGGTGTGGTGCAAAAACAATGAATACTGTTATGCTGAAAATAAATAAATAAATAAATAAATAAATAAAATAAATAAATAAATAAAAAGAAGGGCTGTCATCAAGATGACAAGACATAAGCAGTGTTGGCAAGGAGAAAAGAGAACCCTTGTGCACTCTTGGTGGAAATGAAATTTGGTGCATCCGCTATGAAAAACATCATACAGGGTCCTCAAAAAATTAAAAATAGAACTACCATGTGATCCAGCAAATCTACTTCTGTATATATCCAAAGGAAATAAAACCAGAATTTTGAAAATATATCTACATGTTTATTGCAGCATTATTCATAATAACTAAGATATGGAATCAACCTAAGTGTCCACTAGTGAATGGATAAAAAGATGTGATCTTTATGTATCTATATCCACACAATGGAATATTATTAGCCATGAGAAAGTAGGAAATCCTGCCATATGCCACAACATGGATGAACCTTGAGGGCATCATGCAAAGTGAGATAAGTCAAGCAGAGAATGACAAAAACTGCATAATACCACTTATATGTGGAATCCAAAAAAGCTGAACTCATAAGTACAGAGAGTAGAATGGTCATAATCAGGGGCTAGGGGCAGGGGAATTGGGGAGTTGTTTAAGGGTACAAACTTGTATCTAGTAGATATATATGTTCTGGAGATCTAATGCACTGTATAGTGATTATAGTCAGCAAATACTATATTATGAACTTCAAAGTCACTAAGAAACTAAATCTTAATTGTTCCCACCACAAAAAGGATGTGATAATTATGTGATGGGATAATGCTATGATAGTATTCATATTGTAATATATAAATGTATCAGATCAACACATTGTGTACCTTAAAATTACAGTGTTACATGTGAATTACATCTCAATTTAAAAATTAAAAATGTAAATAATGTTCACCAAAAGTAAATAAATAAAAAATAAATAAAAATAAATAAAATTTGATTTGATTATGTGTTTTTTGGGTGCTGAGTTTGAGAAGTTATTTATACATCTTGGATACCAGCCCTTTATCTGTAGTGTCATTTGCAAATATCTTCTCCCATTCCATGGGTTGCCTCTTTGTTTTATTGACTGTTTCCTTTGCTGTGCAGAAGCTTTTCATCTTAATGAAGTCCCAAACATTCATTTTCGCTTTTGTTTCCTGACTTTGGAGACGTGTCTTAAAAGAAGTTGCTGTGGACAATGTCAAAGAGGTTACTGTTTATGTTCTCCTCTAGGATTTTGATGAATTCCTTCATTTTGAGTTTGTCTTTGTGTATGGTGTAAGAGAATGGTCAAGTTTCATTCTTCTGTACATAGCTGTCCAATTTTCCCAGCACCATTTATTGAAGAGACTGTCTTTTTTCCACTGGATATTTTTTCCTGCTTTGTCAAATATTATATAACCATAAGTCTGAGGGTCCATATGTGGGCTCTCTACTCTGTTCCACTGGTCTATGTGTCTGTTTTTGTGCCAGTAACATGCTGTCTTGATGATCACAACTTTGTAATATAGCTTGAAATCATGCAACATGATGTCCCCAGCTTTGGGTTTTGGTTTTTTTTTTTTTGTCTTTTCAACACTTCCTTGGTGATTTGGGGTCTTTTCTGGTTCCATAAAAATTTTAGGGTTGTATGTTCCAGCACTTTGAAAAATGCCATTGGTATTTTGATTGGGATGGCATTGAAAGTACAGATTGCTCTGGGTAGCACAGACATTTTAACAATGTTTGTTCTTCTGATCCATGAGCATGGAATGCTTTTCTATCTTTTTGTGTCTTCTTTCATTTCTTTCTTGAGTGTTCTATAGTTACTAGAGTATAGATCCTTCACCTCTTTGGTTATGTTTATTCCAAGGTATCTAATGGGTTTTGATGCTACTATAAATGGAATTGATTCTCTAATTACTCTTTCTACAGTTGCATTTTTAGTCTCTAAGAAAGCAACTGATTCCTGTGCATTGATTTTGTATCCTGACACATTACTGAATTGCTGTATGAGATCTAGTAATTTGGGGGAGGAGTCTTTTGGGTTTTCCACATAAAGTATCATGTCATCTGCAAAGAGAGTTTGACTACTTCTTTGCCAATCTGAATACATTTTATTTCTTTTTGTTATCTCATTGTTGTTGCTAGGTCTTCTAGTGCTATGTGAACAAGAGTGGTGAGAGTGGGCATCCTTGTCGTGTTCCTGATCTTAAAGGAAAGGCTCTCAGCTTTTCCCCATTGAGAATGATATTCGCTGTGGGTTTTTCTTCAATGGATTTTGTGAAATTGAGGAATGTTCCCTCCATCCCTATACTCTGAAGCATTTTAATCAGGAAGGGACACTGTATATTGTCAAATGCTATTTCTACATCAATTGAGAGGACCACGTGGTTCTTCTCTCTCCTCTTGTTAATGTGTTCTAACACATTGGTTGATTTGTGAATGTTGAACCACCCTTGCATCCCTGGGATAAATCTCACCTGGTTGTGGTGGATTATCCTTTTAATGTACTGTTGGATCCTATTAGCTAAGATCTTGTTGAAAATTTTGGCATCCATATTCATCAGGGATATTGGTCTGAAATTCTCCTTTTTGATAGGCTCTTTGCCTGGTTTGGGGATCAAGGTAATGTTAGCCTCATAAAAAGAGTCTGGGAGTTTTCCTTCTGTTTCTATTTTTTGAAACAGCTTCAGGAGAATGGGTATTATTTCTTTTTGAATGTTTGGAAGAATTGCCCCAGGGAATCCATCAGGTCCTGGACTCTTGTTTTTTGGGAGGTTTTTGATCACTGTTTCAATCTTGTTACTGGTTACTGGTCTATTCAGGTTGTCAATTTCTTCCTGTTTCAGTATTGGTAGTTTATACATTTCCAGGAATACATCCATTTCTTCTAGATTGCTTAATTTGTTGGCATATAGCTGTTGATAATAATTTCTGATAATTGTTTCTATTTCCTTGGTGTTAGTCATGATCTCTCCCCTTTCATTCATAATTGTATTAATTTGGGTTCTTTCTCTTTTCTTTTGGATAAGTCTGGCCAGTGGTTTATTGAGTCAAGAAATGGACAGAAGACTTGAACAGACACTTCTTCGAAGAAAACATACAAATGGCTAAAGACACCTGAAAAAATGTTCATCATCATTAGCCATCAGGGAAATTCAAATCAAAACCACATTGAAATGCAAGCTGGTGCAGCCACTCTGGAAAACAGCATGGAGGTTCCTCAAAATGTTGAAAATAGAACTGCCCTATGACCCAGCAATTGCACTATTGGGTATTTACCCCAAGGATACAAACGTAGTGATCCAAAGGCGCACATGCACCCGAATGTTTATAGCAGCAATGTCCACAATAGCCAAACTATGGAAAGAACCTAGATGTCCATCAACAGATGAATGGATCAAGAAGATGTGGTATATATACACAATGGAATATTATGCAGCCATCAAAAGAAATGAAATCTTGCCATTTGCGACAACATGGATGGAACTAGAGTGTATCATGCTTAGCGAAATAAGTCAAGCAGAGAAAGACAACTATCATATGATCTCCCTGATATGAGGAAGTGGTGATGCAACATGGGGGCTTAAGTTGGTAGGAGAAGAATCAATGAAACAAGATGGGATTGGGAGGGAGACAAACCATAAGTGACTCTTAATCTCACAAAACAAACTGAGGGTTGCTGGGGGGAGGGGTTTTGGGAGAAGGGGGTGGGATTATGGACATTGGGGAGGGTATGTGCTTTGGTGAGTGCTGTGAAGTGTGTAAACCTGGTGATTCACAGACCTGTACCCCTGGGGATAAAAATATATGTTTATAAAAAATAAAAAATTAATTAAAAAAAAACACATTGAGATACCACCTTACACCAGTTAAAATGGTAAAAATTGACAAAGCAAGAGACAACAAATGTCAGAAGGGATGTGGAGAAATGGGAACCCTCTTATACTATTGGTGGGAATTCAAGCTGGTATAGCCACTCTGGAAAATAGTATGGAGGCTCCTCAAGAAGTTAAAAATAGAGCAACATTATGACCCAGCAATTGCACTATTGGGTATTTACCCCAAAGATACAGATGTAGTGAAAAGAAGGGCCACATGCACCCCAATGTTCATAGCAGCAATGGCCACAATCACCAAACTGTGGAAAGAGCCGAGATGCCCTTCAACAGATGAATGAATAGGGTATGTGCTTTGGTGAGTGCTGTGAAGTGTGTAAACCTGGTGATTCACAGACCTGTACCCCTGGGGATAAAAATATATGTTTATAAAAAATTAAAAATTTTAAAAAAAAAGAAGATGTGATCCACATATATAATGAAATATTACTCAGCCATCAGAAAGGATGAATACCCAACATTTGCATCAACATGGATGGGACTGGAGGAAATTATGCTGAGTGAAATAAGTCAAGCAGAGAAAGTCAATGATCATATGGTTTCACTTATTTGTGGAACATAAGGAATAGCATGGAGAATATTAAGAGAAGGAAAGGAAAAATGAAAGAGGGGAAATCAGAGGGGGAGATGAACCATGAGAAACCATGGATTTTGAGAAATAAACTGAGGGTTTTAGAGGAGAGGGGTGGGGGGATGGGCTAGCCTGGTGATGGGTATTAAGGAGGGCATGTATTACATGGAGCACTGGGTGTTACACCCAAACAATGAATCATGGAACACAACATCAAAAACTAATGATGTACTGTATGGTGACTAACATAACATAATAAAAAATAAAATAAAATTTTAATGTTAAAAAAATAAAAATAAAAATAGGAGTAATAGCAGCCAACATTTACTAACAGATTGCTATGAGCAGGGTACTCTCCCAAGTGCTTTTCATGTATAAGTAACATTTACAACAATAACTTAATGAAGTAGTTAAGATTCTTCTCACTGTTTTACAAATGAGGGAACAGACTTAGCAAGATCAATGACTTCCCCAGGGCCTCAATAGCTGATAAGTAAAGGATAAAGGGCCTAGTGTTTTCTGCCTTAAACTCTGCACAAAACTGCAGAGAAAAAAATACAGTATGCTCAGACAGAGAAAGACAAATACTATATGATCTCTTTTATATGTGGTATCTACAAAAAGTGAACTCATGGATACAGAGAACAGATTGTTGGCTCTTATAGGCAGGAGCAAGGGGTGGGGGAGATGGGTGAACACAGTCAAAAGGTACAAACTTCCATAAGATAAATAATATACAGCATGTAATATACAACATGATGACTATAGTTAACAATACTGTATTGTATATTTGAAAGTTGCTAGGAGAGTAGATCTTAAAAGTTCTCATTACACACAAAAAGTTAAAAACATGTAAGATGATGAATATCTTAACTATCTTATGGTGATCATATAACAACACAAATCATTACACTGTATACCTTAAACTTACACAATGTTATATGTCAATTATATTTCAATCACACTGAAAATAAATACCCTCTGAAGCTAAAAGCATGTAGCATTTAGCAATATGTACAAGATATGTAAAATACAACAATTAAGCATAACAGCAATAAACACTGAATCTCATAAAACCAAATCACATGTAGAAAATCACATGTAGAAACTACTAGAAATTCTGAAACTGAAAAAAATATGTGAGGGACAAATGGGAAATTTCTAAGAACTCAGAGGGAAAATTCAAACTTTCAATTCAAATCTGAAGTTAGGTCTTTTCTTCCTTTAGTTGTGTCCCATTAAGGAAACTGCATACTTCTTGTTTTGGCAAGGCTTACGGGCCAAGGAAGAGAGAAGGTAACAAGTACTTCCTGAGAGCTTCTTGCATGCCAAGAAGGTTGCACACACTCCCTCTGGTAGACCTCACAAATAAGAGTTGAAATGTTATTGTCTGGTTTATAAGGAAAGTCACAGAAGCTAAGAGAGGTAGCTGGGTCCTGGCACCAGTGGTAGATAGGAAGACAGGCTTTCCTTCACTTCTATCTAGTTCCAGAGCCCATAGGAACTGTGTTCTACTCTCAGCCAAAGAAGGCATTTTTGAGGACCACAACCCAAGCACCAGAAAGGCCATATCTGTAGTTTCTTCCATGAGAAAAACCTTTATTTAAACACATATTCATTACCAATTTTCCACTCTTCATCCTGTCTTTCAAGGGTTCCCACAATCTCCTTCTCATCTCCTCTCATTTTCTGTGCCCCATGTATCCGTATTGTTTTCCTGAGGTAGTAACTGTCAATTTCCTCTTAGAGAAGGACCTGTGTCTTAGTCTTAAATGTGGGAGCATGATGTAAGGGCAAAGCAGAAAATCTCAGTAATCATGATGTGGGAGGTGCGGAGAGGAGATGGGTGGAAATGCAGTGCTTTCTGAAGTACTCCTCCTAAGGCCAGGTGCAGATGACAGAAACTGTTGCAGCAGCTGAGACTGCTCAGTGAAAATAAGAAAGGGATTTAGAAAATCCTGTCTTCAACTAACTTTTTCCCCACAGATGTTTTCTTAAATGTATCCCTTTATATGGCGATAAGGGAAAATGCACTGTTTCTGTTTATCTAAATGCCCACTTAAGCCCCCATGTTGCATCATATCTAAATGCCATTGAAACACTAGGAAACTCATAGCCAGGGCTTCCATACAGGGTTCCCAAAGCACATGCTACCCATCCCAGGAGGGCATCCGTGTGTGTTGTCCTACCAGTTGGTACCAATTATGGGCATCTGACCAGGAAATTCTTTTCAGGAATGGTGCCTAAAGTCTTTGATGCTAAAAGGAGGGGTGGAAGAAGCTTATCTTTCACTGGGTTCTGTGCAAAGCCATGCTGAGATTTGAATGACTCTCTAGAGATGGGACAGGGACAAACCAAGAGTCCTTGAGTCTCATGGGTGTGTGTGTGTGTGTGTGTGTGTGTGTGTGTGTGTGTGCTGAAATAGGAAAATCTTGCTTCCTATTTCTACTCCAGATATGTAAAGAGGATATCTAGAGCCTAAGTCAGTGGCATAGAGCAGTGCCAAATTTATCAAACACATCTCTTTAGGCCAAGTTTAGAGGGAGACGAGAGGAAAGAAAGCAGGGTTTCTTGAAAATGGTCAGGACTGCCTTGTGCAAATTATTTAATAGCAAGGGAGGCTAGCACCTGAGAATAAGTCAGCAGAGCTCTCCACCAAGCAATGAAGGACTCTTGCCCTGTGACAGACAGGTAAGGGAACCTGCTAGAATGAATATGCTTTGCAGAAGTGTTGCCACAGGTCCAGTGCCAGAGCACCACATTGACCGAGCAGCTGTCAGTCCTGCTCCACCTGCACCTGGGAGTCCAATAACCATAACATGAGATGCACCATGGAATCAGAGTGACACCCCCCAATACAGAGGCCTACCCCTCACTTATGGCCAAGTAGCAACCCTGTTGCTATTTGCACCACCTTGATATAGCCTAGGTCTGCTGAAATCAGGGAGAGCAAAGAATTGTAAGAATATAAACTCTTAGGAACAAATTAGTGTCTTAGCTATGTCAGGGTGGTCATAGGCCTCTCTCTATCCCATTCCATAAGGGATAGCAAGAATGTTTCCCAGAGTTCTGGCAGAGATGAGGCACTTCTCCTTTGAAACCACTTGGACAAATGGCTAATAAGCCACATTACATCTGAGTGAAAGCATTGGTGTGGTACAGCTGGAATATTATCCCATGGTAATTTGGACCATGTCCCTTCACTTGCCATCAAAGATAGCTGGCTTTGGAGACAAAGCAACAGGAAAAGGAGAATATGATGGTATGGGGGCATGAGGGAAGGTCTAAGAACAAATGCTACAAGGACAAATGTTACAAGTAGACACAGAGAAAAAAAAACCAGCAAGGATAGATAGGCAGACAACTCAAAGTAGAAAAAAAGAAAGCCCACAACTTCACTTGGGGAAAAGCAGCCACCTATCATCTCTAGCCCTTAAAGCCATATGCATTAAACCTCTCCATTTTGTACGTGATAGTGGAGGGAATGACAAACAACCCGTAGTAACTCAAAGAATTCTAAAGGAAGAAGCATGCAATCTGAAGATACAGTAACTAATCTTAGTCTATATGTAAACTCATTTACTTAAATATTTTAAAGTTCACATCTTGAGTTCCAGAGCCTGAAACAGGAAGTATGGTGCAAGTGATTTATTGCAGAGGTAAGGGGTGTTCTTAGGAGAAATGGACTGAGGGAAGCAGAATTGAGTGGGGAAGTGGGGAGCTGTTAAGCAAGGATGTGACTGGAGGCTAGCTTAAACGTCGTTGCATGGTGAAGCTCTGGAACAACGTTTTCAGAAGTATATCATTTCAGAATAACAGGCTTAAGTGAGATAGAAAATCTCCTCAGATGACAAGATGCCTCCCTGAGCTGACAACACATGGGGCACTAAAAGCAAATCTACAGGAAGATGCCCAGAACTCTGAGATTTTGATTAACAAAATTAATGCAATGTACTTGACGAAAAAATAGATCATTGATCAGGAAGAGATCTTAGTTGTAGCAAGGTTGGCATAGCTAAAGAAAGTGTGGTATCCAGAGATGGTCCTCATGGAAACAGGAAACCAAAAAAGAGGGTCAGGGTCAAAATTGGCAATACCCATTTAGCATGTCAAGAGAGAGAAGGTGCGTTGGCCCATGAACACAGACAACCAGACCTTGCAGCAGGTCTTGTCCCAGTGGTAGAGATGGCGGCATCTACCTATTGAAGCAGATGCTAGCAGTTATTAAAGTCATCTAGCTACCTCCCTTCTCTCTGTTTCCTTATTCATAGGCAGCCTTCTTTTCACACTTGGGCCTCCACTGGAGCTTCCCACCCAGAGAGAATTTACTAACCACTGAAAAAAGCAACCCTCAGGATTCTCATTGTAAATTACATATGGGCATTCTAATTTCTGTATCAGTTTCCTGTGACTTGGGTTAATGGTAGTTTCCTGGGGTTTGTTCAACTCTAGATTCAGCCATATACTCCTCTTCTCTAAGGGTGTGATTATATAGGCTAAAGACATTCTAAATGGTGACATTTAGAAGTATGAGTTAATTTGCAATCTCTGGATTTTCAGGCAGAAGGTCTTGACTTCGAATGAGTTCTCTCAACTGAGACCCTGCTCCAATCAGGCTCCATCCAAAGGCCATTCAGCTGACCCACCTAAGGTGACCTCTTTAACCACAACAGGAAGAGTAAAGAAAAGTTTATCTTTGTGATCATACCTGGAAAATGCTGCTTCAGTCTTTGGCATGTTTTTTTTTTTAATTTGCAGACAAACAATCATATCATGTTGCCTAGAAGATCACACAACTGGACATATCTTACTCAGGCTTTATAAGAATAGGGCACATGGCCAAAATAAAAGCTTATTTCCTTGATTTTCTCAAGCAAGGCCATTGTGAGCCATGCTGGAGTCAGCTTCCCCTTAAGCCTAACCCAACAGAATATCCATCTACATCCATATCTACTACACTGTAGGTGTAGGCTACCCAAAAACACGATCCACGTCTTCTGCACATTTATATCCCCCAGGGTGAGGGGGATGTTCAATTAATATGTGTTGAATGGATGAATGAATGAATGAATGGATGAATGAATGAGTTTCATGGGTAAGACAAAATTTAGAAATCAGTGTTATCAGCCCCAAAAAGTAGAGACAAGCATGGCATATTTTGGAAAACTTCCCGTCCCTCAAATGATTCAAATACCAAAGTCCATGAGTTAAAAGGTTAAACCTTCAGTTATCCACCCTTCCCACCCAACAGTGTTAATGAATCATCTGTCTCTCTCACTCTTTCTCTTTCTCTCAATCTTCCTTTCCCTGGGGGCCAAAATCTGCAGTTATAATTTAGTCATGCAGTAAATTGATTATTCATGTCTTAGTTTGCTTGCAAAAGAGCTAGGATTGAAGTTAGAGAGAAAAGAAGAGTGAAAAAGCCATAATTTCTTAGAAATAGAAAATTCTCACTCTTTATATCCTACAGTGGCAATGGCATACTTGACCCAATTCAATACCACATATCTTTCACCTTTTTAGAAAAAAGACAAGCCACCCCACCAAAAAAAGGGTTGTTTCCTCCTCCCCTTCCACTTATATATTCAGCTTCCTTTAGGGAGGAAGTGAAAATTAAATTCAAGAGAAAATTAAATTGAACTCCTATTCTAGAATAACCTACAGCTTAAACATAAACTAGAAAATATTAATTTTAAAGAAGGGTAAATTTTCTATTCAATCTTTCTAGAACACCATGGTTAAACCTCTAATCATGGTTTAAAACTTCATCCAAGGTTTATATATAAATATTCTTGCCTCCTTCTTGTGTTTGCCTTTTGTCTTTTGATTAATGATTTATAACAGAGACTCATAAGTTAGTTTAATAACATGCTCATTTATCTAAAGTTATAATATCCTTGAAGGAATTTTTTGAGGCTTATAAAACAGATTCTGAGAGATTTTCAATGATTAAATGGAACGAATGGACCTCTAAAGACTGAAAATTCCAAGTATCAAATGGTTTTCCAAGAAACTGAAAACATTTCCATTACTAAAAGTGTAACAAAGCAAAGAATAGCCTATCTGTTTCTTTTGATGCTTCTTTGTGCAATGAGATCCATGTAGGAAATAACTTCACGTCATCTAAGTCTCTAAAAGTAGCCTCTAATATGTCTAGTCTTAGAAGAGAACCAAATCCAACCTGCCAGCTCCAATAACCCTTCTTGATACTCTCAGTCAACAGGCTCTTCTGGGGCCAGTAGCTTTCAATCTTCGCTGCACATTTGAATCACTGAGAGTTCTAGTGGGGGTGCCCCATTGACCAAATCAGAATTTCCAAGAATGAAACCAAGACTTCAGTACTTTTTAAAGTTCTTTGAGCATTGTAATGTGCAGCTAAGGTAGAGAACCACTGCTCCAAGCCAATGTTTCTCAAATTGTTTTCCAATAGACCAGCAATATAAAAATAGCTGAGAGAACTTGTTCAAAGTGCATGTCTTTGACCTCCACTATAGACCCAGTAGATGGGTATTTTGGAAAACCTTCTAATATAACAAACTCTACACATGTGATTCTTATGCACATTGTATTAGATATTGCAGATTAGTTCTCTCAAATCCTTTCCAGTTCTCCTAGAGCAGTGGTTCTCAAAGTATGATCCCTAGTTAACACCACCACCACCACCTGGGAATTTGTTAGAAACACAAATTCTTTGGGCCCCACACCCCAAACCTACTGAAAGTTGGGCCCAAACAATTTATGTTTTAATATACTCCCAGGTGATTCTAATGCATGCTCAAGTTTGAGGACCAATGCCTTAATAACATGCTGGATGTTAGAAAGCTAAAGATTACCTTTCCCATACTTTCTTAGAGCTCAGATCTTCTTGTGACCTGGCTTATGCTAACTAGATGTACCTCTTTAGGGACCAAAGGGTACAGATAAGAGGGAGACCACACACCTCTAAGCAAGCTTAGGAGTGGAGGTGGTTGCTTTTTCTTTGAGAGTGGTAGTGGAAATTCCAGTGCTTAGTCCCTACACTCATGGGTACTTATAATCAGGACACAGAGCTCTTCTTTGTTGACATGAGTCAGCTGAGGAAGTGTGCCCTTGAGCCAAGAGGGGCAATGGCTTCTGTATCCCCATGAGGCAGCTGAAGTACTGTAGTCCTAAAGTCAAGAGAGGGCAGAAGCTTCCTGAAGCCCCACCTCCAGATCATGCTCCAATAAAGGCAGAAATTCCTTCGGTCGGCCAGTTCTATGGTCTTCTAGGCATCATTCTTTTTTTTTTTAAGATTTTATCTATTTATTTGACAGAGAGAGATCACAAGTAGGCAGAGAGGCAGGCAGAGAGAGAGGAAGGGAAGCAGGCTCCCTGCCGAGCAGAGAGCACGATGCGGGGCTCGATCCTAGGACCCTCAGATCATGACCCGAGCCGAAGGCAGTGGCTTAACCCACTGAGCCACCCAGGCACCCCTAGGCATCATTCTTAAAGCCATAGTTCTCCTCCAGTTCCCATGTGGACTTCTCACATTATTGCTTACTTCATCAAAGCAACAAGGAGAATCTTCCTCCAATCTCCTACTACAGAATCACATAATATAATGTAGTCATGGAAGTAACATCTCATCACCTTTGTCATATTCTACTGGTCAGAAGCAAGTCACACGTTTCCACCCACACTGAGGGGGAGGGGAGTAAGAGGAAGGTGTGGATACTAGGAAGCAGAAAATCAATGGGGGTCACCAGATGTCTACCACATTGCTTCTTTGTTTTTTTTACTTTTTAAATTAAATTAAATTTTTTCCGAGTTCCAAGATTAATTACTTATGCACCATACCCAGTGCTCCCTGCAATACATGCCCTCTTTAATACCCACCACCAGGCTCAACTATTCCCCCCATCCCCACCCCTCCAAAAGTCTGTTTGTTTCTCAGAGCCAAAGTCTCTCATGCTTCATCTCCTCTTACAATTTCCCCCAATTCACTTTTCCTTTCCTTCTACTAATGTCCTCCATGTAATTTCCTATGTATTCACAAGTAAGTGAAACCATATAACAATTGTCTCTCTCTGCTTGATGTATTTCCCTCAGCATAATCTCCTCCAGTCCTACATGTTGATACAAAAGTTAGGTATTCATCCCTTCTGATGGCTGCATAATATTCCATTGTATATATGGATGATACTTTATCCATCATCTGTTGAAGGGCTTTTTGACACTTTCCACAATTTGGTGACTGTGGCCATTTCTGCTGTGAACATCGGTGTACAGATGGCCCTTCTCTTCATTACATCTGTATCTTTGGGGTAAATACCCAGTAGTGCAATTTCAGGGTCATAGGGAAGCTCTGTTTTTAATTTCTTAAGACATCTCCACAGTTTTCCAAAGTGGCTACACCAACTTGCATTCCCACTGACAGTGTAAAATGATTCCCCTTTCTCCATATCCTCTCCAAAACTTGTTGTTTCTTGTCCTGTTAATTTTGGCCATTCTAGCTGGTGTCATTTGGTATCTCAATGTGGATTTTTTTTTTCTTTTCAGCGTAACAGTTTTCATTGGTTTTGCACCACACCTAGTGCTCCATGCAATCCATGCCCTCTCTAATACCCACAACCTGGTTCCCCCAATATCCCACCCCCCGCCCCTTCAAAACCCTCAGATTGTTTTTCAGAGTCCACAGTCTCTCATGGTTCACCTCCTCTTCCAATTTCCCTCAACTCTCTTCTCCTCTCCATCTCCCCTTGTCCTCTATGCTATTTGTTATGCTCCACAAATAAGTGAAACCATATAATAATTGACTCTCTCTGCTTGACTTATTTCGCTCAGCATAATCTCTTCCAGTCCTGTCCATGTTGCTACAAAAGTTGGGTATCCATCCTTTCTGATGGAGGCATAATACTCCATAGTGTATATGGACCACATCTTCCTTATAAGCACTTTATTCCCATTAACTCACCTATTCTTTTCAAAAATTTCACAGTAAGGGGTGCTAAGTGGTTCAGTCATTTGAGTGTCTGACTCTTTATTTCAGGTCAGGTCATGATCTCAATGCCATGGGAGTGAGCCCTGAGTCAGGCTCCATGTTCAGTGGGGAGTCTGCCTGAGACTCTCTTTCTCTCCTTCTGCCCCTTTTCTTTCTATCTAATAGCTAAAATAAATCTTTAAAAAGATTTCACAGTAGATATTTGTGAATATTAGTGTTTGTCAGGGTTCTTGGTTACAGACTAGCAACAATAGTCATGGGTAGCTTTAGTTCAGATATTTTTTATTGGAAGGATATTGGGTAGTTCACAGAGTTCAAAAAAGACATCAAGCCTAATTTGGAGAATGGACAAAATGAAACAGTGGGGAGAGTAGATCGGGAGCCAGAAATTAGCCAAGTCATACCATAGGAAGAATCTGGTCAGGATACCTCCACTACTTCCTCCCTACTAAACATCGTGATCCTTGCCTCTGCATACCTCCAAGAATAAAGTTAAAGTCACTGCCACTTACAGAAGGTCTCCAAAATGTTTGCTACTCATCAGCAATAAGTATAGTATTCAAAAATAAGCATTTAGAAATTTTATAGTACTCTGATGGAGTAATTTTCTCTCAGGAACTTAATAATATATAATTGAGGTTTGTAGTTTTATGATTTTTTTCATTTATTATTCACTTTTCTAGTGACTCATTTTTATGGTTTGTTATAAAATATCAGTCCCCAGCAAACTGGAAATTTTTAAAACCTGTCCCTCAACAGAGATAGTTTGTAATGTTCTAAACTGTCATAGTTAGCCTTAGCTTCTGACTTCAGAGGTGAACCTTAGAGGAGTACCTGAGTATTAGGCCTGCATAGTGGCTGCCCTCATGGAGTTCAATAGCCTGCTATGTAGTTCAATGTCTGTGTATCTGTGCTGGAGCCTCTCATAGGTGGGCTCCCCAGATGTAGAAAGGGGCACAGATGCCAACAAGCCAAAAACATGTCAGAGGGAGTGGGGAGGAGGGAAAGGGAAATATTTATTTTAAGGAATTGACTTACACTGTTGTAGAGGTTGGAAGGTCTGAAATCTATAAGGCAGACCAACGGGCTAGAAACTCTAGCAGGATTTCTATGTTACAAGCTTGAGGAAGAACTCCTTCTTCTCTGGAAAATCTCAGTTTTTCTCCTAAGGCCCTCAACTGATTGGACGAAGGCCATCCACATTATCAAGGGCAACTTCCTTTACTTAACGTCAACTTGACTGGGAGTATTAGTCACATCTAAAATACCTTCGAGGTAACAGCTAGACTAGGGTTTGATGAAACGACTGGGCACCATAGCCTAGCCAAGCTGACACATATAGTTAACCATTATGGTGACATATCCACTAAATTCTATTGACTGATTCATAGATTGTTAGGGATTGTAGTGGAGAAGTGGGGCAACTATTCTCAAACCACCACACACAGAGGCCCATGCTAAGTGACAATGCCTAGTCACTAAAACTATATACACCATGAAAACCTTGACTGACTGGCTGGTTCCCTAGGGGATGACAACAGGAGCAATTAAGGGACTAAGGAATGCAAGGATGAGGAATGGAGCATGGGAAGGAAGGGGCCACAAAGAACCAGGGTTTGGGGAGGCAGGCTTGAGGAGAAAGGGCAGTGCAGACTCCAGTTTATAGGCAGGGGATTGTGAGGTAAGGGTATGCAAAGAGACAGAGGGGCATACCAACTATATTCAAAAGGAAAAAACCTGGAGAGGGGGAAGACTTGCCCCTACAAGATACTTCTTTAATGTATCACATTGGAAGGGCCAGCCTTGGAAAAATAAAAATAACCTGAAAAAATGTTAGTCAATCAGTTCATATTTCAAATTTCAGGATTTTAGTTTTCTTATGGTAATAGAAAGGAAGAAAATCAGGTTCTTCAGAAGAGAAGCTAGCCAAAGAATTACGCTCCCTGGAAATTAAAGATTATTTTTTGACTAGATTGTGTTTTTATTTGAGGCTCAGTTTTTGGGTGTTTTTCTACTGTTGGTATGGGTGTAGGTGATTCTAACCCTTCAGCACGAAGTATCTCCATTTTAAATAAGGGACCCAGTCTTCTATAAGGCTCAGCACGTTCAGGTCGATAGTTCTACTTGCTTCTCTATTTCACTTTGAGCCAACACAGGACAGTGAGACCTGTCCCTGTTCACTTTGAATTCCATATTTGGATACTTAACCACAACTTGACTGCAAGAGTAAGGGAGCCCACTGGGTCTATTTTGAAATTTTTCCAGGCAGGTAGTTCTGGGTTTTACTTGCTTCCCACATCTCAGCAGCTCATGTAGTCACAATTCCCTGGCTCAGCTACCCCTGGAAAGAGGGAAGAGATGGGACTGACATTGAGCTTGAAGTTTATGCTTTAAATTGAGAATGAACTGGTGGGGAAGTGTGGGAAGGAAGGGGCTCTTTATCTCTCCCAACTTTTTATTATGAATGGTTTCAAACAAAAAAAGTTGAAAGAGTATAATACATCAAACACCCATATACTTATCACCTTGATTCTACATTTATCATATTGCTATGCTTGCTTTATCTCATATCTATGCTTCTCCTCATGCTTCTATCATTTATGACTTTATCTTACTTTTTGGATCCATTTCAAAGTAAAATGCAGTCATCAGTATATTTTACTGCTGAAGACTTCAGCATGCATAGCATTAACTAGATGGAGCTGAGTTTTAGTAACCAAAAGTAACAAGAAAGCTTTGAAATCCACCCAAGGTATGACTAAGGGATGCAAAATATATTCCGTACAACATGGTTGAAGGCAATGATTGTAGAAAAATGAAATCCCTGGGAGGAAAAACTTATATGTAAGTGCAGTTCATGATGCTACTTGTTCCTTCCTTTGAAAGATATCCCTTTAATGTTGGTCTTTAGTCATATCACACATATATCTCTATTAACACTGCATTGGTGTTCCACTGGTATAATGCAGATAGTCATCAAGATTTTTAACTATTTGTTTGTATGTGAAGTTTTCATTATTAATGAGTTTATTTCTATCATATTATTTATTCAGTAGCAATGTATATAGACACATTTTCTAGGCAATTGCTTGTAGAATACCTCTATGCATGTGTGTATATATACACATGTATCTATATGTATATAAATATATATGTATACATACATACATGTATACATATATACATATGTATTTTAAGGAGTCTTCACACCCAGTGTGGGGCTTGAACTCACAACCCTGAGATTAAGGTCCCATGCTCTACTGACTGAGCCAGCCGGGTGCCCCATGCACTCTTTTATTTTAAATCTATTTCCCTTCCTTCTACTCTTTATTCTATATTACATACTTTATGGACAATACCCACCACCCACGTTGACTCTAAAATTGCTTTGAGCTAAAATATCTCATGACTTTCACAAATGGCAAACAATCCAATTTTAATCTGTTGACCTAAGACAAAGTAATATTTTTGTTTTCACGAGCCTTGGATTCAGATTCTTTTGAAAGCTGTCACTAAGCCACTTGTCTCAGGAGGTAGCCTTAATAAAGGTAGAAGTGTTTCTCATAATTTACTAATAATAATTAGTACTCTACTTTAGCATCTACCAAACAGCAGGTACTACACTGGGTACATCACTGATTTCATCCATTGAACAGCGAGTTGTGTACTGCTTACTAAGTGCCAGTCACTGTACCAAGTGCTGGAGATACAACAGTGAAGAAGATGGACACATGAAGCAATTTAAATTGCAACTGGGACAAGTTTTAACAAAAAGAAAAGTGGTATTTCAGATGGATTAAACAGGGAAAGCCCTTACTTAGTCTGGAAGAATGGAGCACTGTGGGGCGTATTCCAGGAAGACTTTCCTAAGGAAAGATATTTTGTCTGAGACTTGATAGATGAGTAGCAGTGGGCCAAGCAGGAAAAAAAATAAGAGAATTCTAAGCAAAGATGAAATGATATTTAAAAACCCTTGATTAGGAAAGACATAACTAAAATCAAGCCATCCTGCTTGGAGCCTAGGAGCCTTAGGGTGCAAAAGGAAGCTAGAGAAATGGGCCGGGACTACATCATACAGTTTTAGGGGCAATGTTAAGCATCTTGGCATTCACCCATTCATTGATGGGTAGCCCCTGAAGGCTTATGGTTAAAACCATAATCCATACATTATTAGCAAAAAGTGCATTGTTGATAAACACTTACATTGTTTCCACCTTTTGGCTCTTGTGAATAATGCTGTAATAATTTTGGCATACCAGTACCTGTTTGAGTCCCTGTTTCCAATTCCTTTGGGGATATACTTAAAAGTGGATTTGCTGGGTCATATAATAATTCTATATTTAACTTTCTGAGGAATGACCAAACTGTTTTCACAATGGCTGCACCATTTTACATTTCCATCGGGAAAGTACAAGGGCTCCACTTTCTTCACATCCTGTCAATATTATGATTATGATTATGATTGCCACACTAGTAGGTGTGAAATGGTTTCTCATTGTGGTTTTGATTTCCATTTCTTGAATGACTAATAGTGTTGAGCATCTTTTCATGCTCTAGTTGGCAATCTGTGTGTCTTCTTTGGAGAATTCTTTTTATTCAAGATCTTTATTTTTAATTGGTTTGTTTATCTTTTTATTGCTGATTTGTGGGAGTTCTTTATATATTCAGGTTGGTAAACTCTTACCAGATAGGATTTACCAATATTTTCTCTCATCCTGTGGACTGTTGTCATACTCTCTTAAGAGTACCCATTGATGAACAAAAGTTTTTAATTTTGTCCAATTGATCTGTTTTTCCTTTTGTTGTTTGTGGCATTATGTAATGGTGCACTTATCTTGATGGACACTGGAAAATGTATAGAATTGTTGAATCATTATAATGTACACCAGAAACGAATATAACACTGTATGTTAATTATACTTGAATAATTTTTTTTTAATTTATGGAGGAAAAACAGCATATTCACCATGCCCAAAAGTTTCAATGAAGTAAAAAACTTGGCATTTTCATGTATCTGGAAATTGATTAGTAAAGAAAAAAAGAGGTGGTCTTGATTCGAGATATATATATATGAGAATGGGAAGATTTTTATGTTATTTGAAGCCATGGTAGTTAGAGGAACACCTAGAATAGAAGTTGTGGGCCAAGGATCAAGTATTTCAACATCTAATGCTGAGAAGGATGAAAAGAGCCCATCACAAAAGACTGAGGAGTGTGTGTACCAGAAAGTGTGGTGTAACTCAAAGAAACCAAGGAAAAAGAATATTTCAAAAATAGGGGAAAAATTAGAAGAACAAAAATAAGGATATAGTCAACAATGTGAAAAGCTGATGAAAAAGTAAAATTAGATGAAGACTTTAAAATGTCCGTTGTGGGGCACCTGGGTGGCTCAGTGGGTTAAGCTACTGCCTTCGGCTCAGGTCATGATCTCAGGATCAAGTCCCGCATTGGGTTCTCTGCTCAGCAGGGAGCCTGATTCTCTCTCTCTCTCTCTGCCTGCCTCTCCATCTACTTGTGATCTTTCTCTCTGTCAAATAAATAAATAAAATATTTTAAATGTCCATTGTTTTTTAGCAGCAATTACTGATAATTATAACAAAAGAAGCTTCAGCTCAGTAGATTTTTTTTAAATTTTGTTATTTTTCATAAACATATATTTTTATCCCCAGGGGTACAGGTCTGTGAATCACCAGGTTTACAAACTTCACAGCACTCACCAAAGCACATACCCAGCTCAGTAGATTTTAATACGGATAGGAATGACTGAACAATGAATTTGAATATAAAGGAATATATATCATCCAAGATACTGTCATGAAATATATAGTACACTTAAAATAGGTAAATCAGAAGAGTTTAATAAATGGAATATTTACAAAGTTGTTGGCAGGGTGTAGGGAAACCAGCAAAGGATGTTGATGCATCCCAGGGCTGGCAACAGCAGAATGACCATTATTACCCTTAATCCTGAGGGCAAAGAAGGAGTAGTTGCCATTTCCTGAAGACATGAGGTATAGGAGAGGGATGTCTAATAAGTGTTGTCACCTTCTTCTGAGAAAGGAGCTGACATACGGAGGATCATCTGGGAGGAGCTAAGGGAGTATGTACCTTGACCTCTCTTGACTCTCTTTCTCTAATCTTCTGGTAGGGCCTCCGATTTGGCCAAACACAATTTGAAGACAGAGGGCCAGGAAAGTCACTGAATTCAGCTGTTAATATCAGCTTTCTTGGGCATGGAACCTAGTAGAAAAGCACAGAGAGTAGATCTGGGGCAAACAGAAGACATCCGACATAAACTGAGTTGTCTTATGAACAAAAGTTTCTGAGAAAGTGAGAAAGCAAGAGATCCAAAGAAAAGTGGAGGGATTATCCTTTCATTGGAAAAGAACCCCTCCCTCCTTGGAAATAGGAGCGAATGGAGAAGGCTCATCGTGTTGCCAGTGAGTTTATAAATATGATGGTGATAAGTCGATGGAATTCTGATGGGATGGCTTCTGTTTTCTCTGCAAAGGACAAACTATGTTATCTTTTAAGAGTAAAAGAGGTTAAGGAGATGAGCAGAAATTTGAGAAAAGCATTGAGAATGTGTGAAAAGGAATTAAAAGAGTTGGAGGAGAAGGCAGCCAGAGAAATTAAGTCAACTGACTATACATACCAGAAGTCCAGATTAGGTTAGTGTTAAATAGCAAAAATTCAGCTGACTAAATGTGAAGACCTAATTGGTTTTATTAAATGATTCATGAATGGGGCACCAGCTAGCAAATACAAAGGAGATTCATTAAGCTGCAGAAATAGAAGGTTTTAAAGGCAGAAAGGGAACAGAAAAAAGGAAATTATTAGCAAAGGATCCATTGTTCTAGGCAAGGTTGCCCTCCTAAGATGAACAGAAGGGGCCTATCAGTAAATTTCCTAATGCTGACCATGAAATTCCATGTTGACTGGTTAAATATGACATTCCTGGGGATGGGAGGGTGTGAAACTGCAGTTAGGTTAGGTATTGAATTTTCGTTTAGTGACACAGCCTTAAGGTAAGTGACTCCATTTTGGATCTGTGGTTTTCTTTTTAACACTAGTCACCTGAATTTAAACTGGGCATACCTCTGACTGCTTGTAGGATTTTCTCCAGTTGCTCTTCAAATATAATCTTTTAAAAATACTTACAAATATTAGTTTGAATACAAAAATTTCCCAAGATATGTATTGTCTTTTTTAGCTTTTTTCTATTTATTTGTCAGAGAGAGAGAGCACAAGCAGGGGGAATGGCAGGCAGAGGGGGAAGCAGGCTCCCCATTGAGCAAGGAGCAGAATGTGGGACTCGATCCCAGGACCCTGGGACCACGACCTGAGCCTAAGGCAGATGCTTAACCGACTCAGCCACCCAGGTATCCCAAGATAGGTATTATTATCCATATTTCACAAATAAGAACATTGAGGATCAAAGACATGAAGTGATCTACTAAAGTTTACCCAGTTAATCAATGGTATTCTAAGATAGCCCAGCTTTTTCTGCATGATGCTAGAGTCACCATACCCAAAAGAACACTAATAGAACAGACTACAAAATCTTTTCCTACCAAAGTATAATAAGCGAGAAAACATATGGAATATCGTAGTCAAAGGAAGACAGGAAAATAGAAAGCAAGTGTGCGAGGAGGAAGGGAAGATAAATGGCATACCCAAGACAATCTCTTTGTGCTCTGGGTCATTGGGTCACATGTAAAGCCCTTCACATGAATAATTGGTCTCATGCATACTAGAGTATGTATAGAAAGAAAGCTGATCAGAGGATAGCACATGTTTTTATCTGGTTTGTGTTACTTGGTCATATAGGATGATCATCTAATTCCCAAACTAAAACATTGTGAAGAATTAATTTGAATTAATTTGTAATTTGAAGAATACAATTGCATGGTTTTTTGACATATTTATTTCTTGACCAATAAAACTGGACTAATTTCATTGGTAAATTTTTTTTTAATTTTTTATTTTTTATAAACATATATTTTTATCCCCAGGGGTACAGGTATGTGAATCACCAGGTTTACACACTTCACAGCACTCACCAAAGCACATACCCTCCCCAATGTCCATAATCCCACCCCCTTTTCCCAAAACCCCTCCCCCCAGCAACCCTCAGTTTGTTTTGTGAGATTAAGAGTCACTTATGGTTTGTCTCCCTCCCAATCCCATCTTGTTTCATTTATTCTTCTCCTACCCACTTAAGCCCCCATGTTGCATCACCACTTCCTCATATCAGGGAGATCATATGATAGTTGTCTTTCTCTGCTTGACTTATTTCGCTAAGCATGATACGCTCTAGTTCCATCCATGTTGTTGCAAATGGCAAGATTTCATTTCTTTTGATGGCTGCATAGTATTCCATTGTGTATATATACCACATCTTCTTGATCCATTCATCTGTTGATGGACATCTAGGTTCTTTCCATAGTTTGGCTATTGTGGACATTGCTGCTATAAACATTCGGGCACACGTGCCCCTTTGGATCACTACGTTTGTATCTTTAGGGTAAATACCCAATAGTGCAATTGCTGGGTCATAGGGCAGTTCTATTTTCAACATTTTGAGGAACCTCCATGCTGTTTTCCAGAGTGGCTGCACCAGCTTGCATTCCCACCAACAGTGTAGGAGGGTTCCCCTTTCTCCGCATCCTCGCCAGCATCTGTCATTTCCTGACTTGTTGATTTTAGCCATTCTGACTGGTGTGAGGTGATATCTCATTGTGGTTTTGATTTGTATTTCCCTGATGCCGAGTGATATGGAGCACTTTTTCATGTG
This sequence comes from Mustela erminea, assembly GCF_009829155.1. Classification (NCBI taxonomy): domain Eukaryota; kingdom Metazoa; phylum Chordata; class Mammalia; order Carnivora; family Mustelidae; genus Mustela; species Mustela erminea. The sequence goes on along the minus strand of NC_045635.1, from coordinate 39,724,249 downwards.
TCTGTTGGCCATCTGGATGTCTTCTTTGCAGAAATGTCTGTTCATGTCCTCTGCCCATTTCTTGATTGGATTATTTGTTCTTTGGGTGTTGAGTTTGCTAAGTTCTTTATAGATTCTGGACACTAGTCCTTTATCTGATATGTCGTTTGCAAATATCTTCTCCCATTCTGTCAGTTGTCTTTTGATTTTGTTAACTGTTTCCTTTGCTGTGCAAAAGCTTTTGATCTTGATGAAATCCCAATAGTTCATTTTTGCCCTTGCTTCCCTTGCCTTTTGCGTTGTTCCTAGGAAGATGTTGCTGTGGCTGAGGTCGAAGAGGTTGCTGCCTGTATTCTCCTCAAGGATGTTGATGGATTCCTTTCGCACATTGAGGTCCTTCATCCATTTTGAGTCTATTTTCGTGTGTGGTGTAAGGAAATGGTCCAATTTCATTTTTCTGCATGTGGCTGTCCAATTTTCCCAGCACCATTTATTGAAGAGGCTGTCTTTTTTCCATTGGACATTCTTTCCTGCTTTGTCGAAGATTAGTTGACTGTAGAGTTGAGGGTCTATTTCTGGGCTCTCTATTCTGTTCCATTGATCTATGTGTCTGTTTTTGTGCCAGTACCATGCTGTCTTGATGATGACACCTTTGTAATAGAGCTGGAAGTCCGGAATTGTGATGCCACCAACGTTGGCTTTCTTTTTCAATATCCCTTTGGCTATTCGAGGTCTTTTCTGGTTCCATATAAATTTTAGAATTATTTGTTCCATTTCTTTGAAAAAGATGGATGGTACTTTGATAGGAATTGCATTAAATGTGTAGATTGCTTTAGGTAGCATAGACATTTTCACAATATTTATTCTTCCAATCCAGGAGCATGGAACATTTTTCCATTTCTTTGTGTCTTCCTCAATTTCTTTCATGAGTACTTTATAGTTTTCTGAGTAGAGATTCTGTGTCTCTTTGGTTAGGTTTATTCCTAGGTATCTTATGGTTTTGGGTGCAATTGTAAATGGGATGGACTCCTTAATTTCTCTTTCTTCTGTCTTGCTGTTGGTGTAGAGAAATGCAACTGATTTCTGTGCATTGATTTTATATCCTGACACTTTACTGAATTCCTGTATAAGTTCTAGCAGTTTTGGAGTGGAGTCTTTTGGGTTTTCCACATATAGTATCATATCATCTGTGAAGAGTGGTAATTTGACTTCTTCTTTGCCGATTTGGATGCCTTTAATTTCCTTTTGTTGTCTGATTGCTGAGGCTAGGACCTCTAGTACTATGTTGAATAGCAGTGGTGATAATGGACATCCCTGCCGTGTTCCTGACCTTAGCAGAAAAGCTTTCAGTTTTTCTCCATTGAGAATGATATTTGCGGTGGGTTTTTCATAGATGGCTTTGATGATATTGAGGTATGTGCCCTCTATCCCTACACTTTGAAGAGTTTTGATCAGGAAGGGATGCTGTACTTTGTCAAATGCTTTTTCAGCATCTATTGAGAGTATCATATGGTTCTTGTTCTTTCTTTTATTGATGTGTTGTATCACATTGACTGATTTGTGGATGTTGAACCAACCTTGCAGCCCTGGAATAAATCCCACTTGGTCGTGGTGAATAATCCTTTTAATGTACTGTTGAATCCTATTGGCTAGTATTTTGTTGAGTATTTTCGCATCTGTGTTCATCAAGGATATTGGTCTATAGCTCTCTTTTTTGATGGGATCCTTGTCTGGTTTTGGGATCAAGGTGATGCTGGCCTCATAAAATGAGTTTGGAAGTTTTCCTTCCATTTCTATTTTTTGGAACAGTTTCAGGAGAATAGGAATTAGTTCTTCTTTAAATGTTTGGTAGAATTCCCCCGGGAAGCCGTCTGGCCCTGGGCTTTTGTTTGTTTGGAGATTTTTAATGACTGTTTCAATCTCCTTACTGGTTATGGGTCTGTTCAGGCTTTCTATTTCTTCCTGGTTCAGTTGTGGTAGTTTATATGTTTCTAGAAATGCATCCATTTCTTCCAGATTGTCAAATTTATTGGCGTAGAGTTGCTCATAGTATGTTCTTATAATAGTTTGTATTTCTTTGGTGTTAGTTGTGATCTCTCCTCTTTCATTCATGATTTTATTTATTTGGGTCCTTTCCCTTTTCTTTTTGATAAGTCGGGCCAGGGGTTTATCAATTTTATTAATTCTTTCAAAGAACCAGCTCTTAGTTTCATTGATTTGTTCTTTTGTTTTTTTGGTTTCTATTTCATTGATTTCTGCTCTGATCTTTATGATTTCTCTTCTCCTGCTGGGCTTAGGGTTTCTTTCTTGTTCTTTCTCCAGCTCCTTTAGGTGTAGGGTTAGGTTGTGTACCTGAGACCTTTCTTGTTTCTTGAGAAAGGCTTGTACCGCTATATATTTTCCTCTCAGGACTGCCTTTGTTGTGTCCCACAGATTTTGAACCGTTGTATTTTCATTATCATTTGTTTCCATTATTTTTCAATTCTTCTTTAATTTCCCGGTTGACCCATTCATTCTTTAGAAGGATGCTGTTTAGTCTCCATGTATTTGGGTTCTTTCCAAACTTCCTTTTGTGGTTGAGTTCTAGCTTTAGAGCATTGTGGTCTGAAAATATGCAGGGAATGATCCCAATCTTTTGATACTGGTTGAGTCCTGATTTAGGACCGAGGATGTGATCTATTCTGGAGAATGTTCCATGTGCACTAGAGAAGAATGTGTATTCTGTTGCTTTGGGATGAAATGTTCTGAATATATCTGTGATGTCCATTTGGTCCAGTGTGTCGTTTAAGGCCTTTATTTCCTTGCTGATCTTTTGCTTGGATGATCTGTCCATTTCAGTGAGGGGAGTGTTAAAGTCCCCTACTATTATTGTATTATTGTTGATGTGTTTCTTTGATTTTGTTATTAATTGGTTTATATAGTTGGCTGCTCCCACGTTGGGGGCATAGATATTTAAAATTGTTAAATCGTCTTGTTGGACAGACCCTTTGAGTATGATATAGTGTCCTTCCTCATCTCTTATTATAGTCTTTGGCTTAAAATCTAATTGATCGGATATAAGGATTGCCTCTCCTGCTTTCTTCTGATGTCCATTAGCATGGTAAATTCTTTTCCACCTCCTCACTTTAAATATGGAGGTGTCTTCGGGCTTAAAATGAGTTTCTTGGAGGCCACATATAGATGGGTTTTGTTTTTTTATCCATTCTGATACCCTGTGTCTTTTGACAGGGGCATTTAGCCCATTAACATTCAGGGTAACTATTGAGAGATATGAATTTAGTGCCATTGTATTGCCTGTAAGGTGACTGTTACTGTATATGGTCTCTGTTCCTTTCTGATCTACCACTTGTAGGCTCTCTCTTTGCTTAGAGGACCCCTTTCAATATTTCCTGTAGAGCTGGTTTGGTGTTTGCAAATTCTTTCAGTTTTTGTTTGTCCTGAAAGCTTTTACTCTCCTTCTATTTTCAATGATAGCCTAGCTGGATATAGTATTCTTGGCTGCATGTTTTTCTCGTTTAGTGCTCTGAAAATATCATGCCAGCTCTTTCTGGCCTGCCAGGTCTCTGTGGATAAGTCAGCTGCCAATCTAATATTTTTACCATTGTATGTTACAGACTTCTTTTCCCGGGCTGCTTTCAGGATTTTCTCTTTGTCACTGAGACTTGTAAATTTTACTATTAGGTGACGGGGTGTGGGCCTATTCTTATTGATTTTGAGGGGCGTTTCTGAACCTCCTGAATTTTGATGCTCGTTCCCTTTGCCATATTGGGGAAATTCTCCCCAATAATTCTCTCCAGTATACCTTCTGCTCCCCTCTCTCTTTCTTCTTCTTCTGGAATCCCAATTATTCTAATGTTGTTTCGTCTTATGGTGTCTCACTTATCTCTCGAATTCCTCCCTCGTGGTCCAGTAGCTGTTTGTCCCTCTTTTGCTCAGCTTCTTTATTCTCTGTCATTTGGTCTTCTATATCACTAATTCTTTCTTCTGCCTCATTTATCCTAGCAGTGAGAGCCTCCATTTTTGATTGCACCTCATTAATAGCTTTTTTGATTTCAACTGGTTAGATTTTAGTTCTTTTATTTCTCCAGAAAGGGCTTTTATATCTCTCGAGAGGGTTTCTCTAATATCTTCCATGCCTTTTTCGAGCCCGGCTAGAACCTTGAGAATTGTCATTCTGAACTCTAGTCTGACATATTACCATTGTCTGTATTGATTAGGTCCCTAGCCTTCGGTACTGCCTCTTGTTCTTTTTTTTGTGTTGAATTTTTCCGTCTTGTCATTTTGTCCAGATAAGAGTATATGAAGGAGGAATTAAAATACTAAAAGGGTGGCAACAACCCCAGGAAAATATGCTTTAACCAAATTAGAAGAGATCCCAAATCGTGAGGGGGGAGAAAGGGGCTAAAAAGAGGTTCAAAAAGGAAGAAAGAAAAAAAAAGAAAAAAGAAAAAAAAAGAAAAGAAAAGAATTAAAAAAAAACAAATAAGAAAAATATAAAAAAGAAAAAATATATATATTAGATAAACTAGTTAAAAAACGTTAAAAAAGAAAACGGTAAAAGTTAAAAAAAATTAACCAGAAGGCAGAAAAAAAACAAAAAATGAAAAAGAAAAAAATTAAATTAACTGCAAGACTAAAAAAAATTACAGGGAAGAAGCCATGAGTTCCGTGCTTTGCTTTCTCCTCCTCTGGAATTCTGCTGCTCTCCTTGGTATTGAAACCGCACTCCTTGGTAGGTGAACTTGGTCTGGGCTGGATTTCTTGTTGATCTTCTGGGGGAGGGGCCTGTTGTAGTGATTCTCAAGTGTCTTTGCCCCAGGCGGAATTGCACCGCCCTTATCAGGGGCCGGGGTGAGTAATCCGCTCGGGTTTGCTTTCAGGAGCTTTTGTTCCCTGAGTGCTTTCCGTAGAGTTCCGGAGGACGGGAATACAAATGGCGGCCTCCTTGTCTCTGGCCCGGAGGAGCCGAGAGCCCAGGGCCCCACTCCTCAGTGCGCCGTCAGAGAACAGCGCCCAGTTACTCCCGTCTGCCTGACCTCCGGCCGCGCTCCGAGCTCACCGAGCCTGCGACCGGTTCAAGGTAACACCGAGCTGTGAGCTCACTGTCGGCTCTGTCTCTGTAGCCGGCTTTCCCGTTCCAATACCCGCAAGCTCTGCGACACTCAGACACCCCCGATCCTTCTGTGACCCTGCGGGACCTGAGGCCACGCTGACCCCGCATGGGCTTCGCCCCGGTTTAGCCTCTGGAGCGATGCCCCTCAGCGGAACAGACTTTTAAAAGTCCTGATTTTGTGCTCCGTTGCTCCGCCGCTTGCCGGGAGCCGGCCTCTCCCCCCGGGGTCTATCTTCCCGTCGCTTTGGATTCACTTCTCCGCCGGTCCTACCTTTCAGAAAGTGGTTGTTTTTCTGTTTCCAGAATTGCTGTTCTTCTTCTCTTCGATCTGCCGATGGATTTTCAGGTGTTTGCAATCTTTAGATAAGCTATCTAGCTGATCTCCGGCTAGCTGAAGTAGTCTCAGCCTGCTACTTCTCCGCCATCTTGACTCCTCCCCTCATTGGTAAAATTTAAAAATGTTGGGGCACCGAAACAGCAGAGCCAATTGAGTGTCCAACTCTTGGTTTCAGCTCAGGTCATGGTCTCAGGGTCATGGGGTAGAACTCCACACTGGCTCCCCACTCAGGGCAGAGTCTGCTTAGGATTTTCTCTCCCTCTCCCTCTGCCCCTCGTGCTCATGCACTCTCTCTCTAATAAAGAAATCTTTTAAAAAGAACTAAAAAATGTTATATTTAAAATATATTTAAATATTAAATTCTTTTAAAAAATAACATTATTTCCATGCAAAAGACTTTTCAAAATGAGTTTTCAAAATAAAAAAATACAGGGGCACCTGGGTGGCTCAGTGGGTTAAAGCCTCTGCCTTCAGCTCAGGTCATGATCCCAGGGTCCTGGGATCGAGCCCCACATCAGGTTCTCTGCTTAGCGGGGAGCCTGCTTCCTTCTCTTTCTCTCTCTGCCTGCCTCTCTGCCTACTTGTGATCTCTGTCTGTCAAATAAATAAATAAAATCTTTATATTAAAAATAAATAAATAAATAAATATGTAAGAAGAATAATTATTTTGGGTAAATACCCATGCACTTTAAAATCAGCTTATTAGCAATATCTATTTGTAATATTATGCTTTTGACTTTTTTTCAGAAAATGTATCTTTTCAATAAGGCTTAATAACATTGCCTGCAACATTATCCGAAGTTATAGTTTATAGCCAATACATTTGAAATCTTTGATAATTTCAATTTATTCTTCTCTGAAAATTTTAGTATTTTTTTAAAGATTTCATTTATTTATTTGACATACAGAGATTACAAGTAGGCAGAGAGGCAGGCAGAGAGAGGAGGAAGCATGCTCCTTGCTGAGCAGAGAGCCTGATGTGGGGCTCGATCCCAGGACCCTGGGATCATGACCCAAGCTGAAGGCAGAAACTTTAGCCCACTGAGCCACCCAGGCGCCCCTGAAAATTTTAGTATTTTTAATTGAGAAAATATTGTCCTTACAGATGTTAAAGTATCTGGTAAATCTAGAACAACTTCTATTAATCAGAGAGTATTCTCAATTCTGATTCTTTTACTGATAAATGTACAAACATTTTGGAGAGTACTATCTTTTTGTTTCCATTTAGGGTCCTTCAGCAAATATTTTTATAAGCTAAAACTCATTAAATAAATTCTCTCAATTTATGATTCTTTTGAATGGTTCACCAAATTTTAACACTGCCAAATCAAGGCTGTCCCAAGTTTCTTCTCTTTCAGCACAGATTATAAACTTCTCTAATTAGAAATAAGAGATGTATCAAGTCAAGATGTTACAAAGTGCAGCTGTAGAATATCGAAGTTAAATTGTATGCAGTTTTGGGCTCTCATGATAAAATCTGTTCAATGATAAATGATAAGTTTCAGTATCTTCCCAAATCCCAGCTTTATTTTCATAATTGCAATTTGCTGAGGGCTTCAAAAGCTGAAATTTTGGGCACTTCATTCCTTGAGTACTTTGATTAAAAATTTCCAAGTGCTTTTGAACAAAATGCAAAGAACTTGTTTGCAATAACCGTCAATACTCTGTAGGGCACTTGAGTTAATTAACAGTGTACTCCTACAAAGGCTCAAACATTTTAAAAATCTGAGATATGACAAACAAAGAGAATCATATACCACCATGTTCTATACCAGAATTGTCACAGAAGTTTGTAATTCAATTGTTCTAAATGCATATATGTGTATGTAAATACACTTGTAACTGTTGACAGCTAGAGCTTCTCTTTCAATTGGTGGAGTATAGCAATGTAGATGTAATGATGAATTGTATATGTTCCACAACCAGTCCCAAGTGTATTTCTGCCCCATAGGTTTCTTTCTTTCTTTCTTTCTTTCTTTCTTTCTTTCTTTCTTTCTTTCTTTCTTCTTTCTTTCTTTCTTTCTTTCTTTCTTTCTTTTTTTGAAGATTTCGCTTATTTATTTCAGAGAGAGAAGGAGCATGAGCTAGGGTTGGGGGTGGTTAGAGAGGGGTAGGGGCAGAGGGACAAGCTGACTCCCCACTGAGCAGGGTACCCGATGTGGGGCTGGATCCTGAGACCATGAGATCACGACCTCAGTTGAAGGCAGACGCTGAACCAACTGTGCCACCCAGAGTTCTTAATTTAGTAAGAATAATATTTTTGCCAAGGTAATTATATTCCATCTAAATTTGTATTTGTGGGATGCCTGGGTGGTTCAGTCTATTCAGCATCTGTCTTTGGCTCAGGTCATGGGCCCAGAGTGCTGGGATCGAGTCTTGAATTGGGCTCCCTGCTCAGCAGGAAGCCTGATTCTTCCTCTGCCTGCTCTGCCTGCTGCTTCCCTGCTTGTGTTCTCTCTCTGACAAAGAAATAAATAAAATCTTTAAATAAATAAATAAATTTGTATTTGTGTCATCATCACAACAAAATAATTTTATCTTCAATATTGGATTTTTTTGAAAAATATTTTATTTATTTATTTGACAGACAGAGATCACAAGTAGGCAGAGAGGCAGGCAGAGAGAGAGCCCGATGTGGGGCTCCATCCCAGGACCCTGAGATCATGACCCGAGCCAAAGGCAAAGGCTTAACCCACGGAGACACCCAGGCACCGCCAATATTGGATTTTTAAGCTGAATTTATAAATACGCATTTTAAACTGAGATGTTTTAGCTATAACATAATGAACTTTCAAAACCTTGTCTTCGGTTGCATAAACTTGATGAAAAAATTAAGCCATTACTGAAATTACCCAATTTTCATTTTGAAGCATCTAATGTCACTGATATAAAACTGGCCTCATTCAACTGTGTGCAAAGATCTTCTTCTGTTAATGGAGCCAACCTGTTAACAGCTATCGCTTTGCTCTTTATACTTGCAAAAGAAAACATGGAATTGAAAACGAATGAAATTAATTTAGAGGATGTCATTTGATCTAATTGGAAAGCCAGCTTCACAGATTGCCACGCAAATTCACCTTCTGCAGCTAACTTTTGAAATAGATGTTGGTGTTTTCTAAGCAGGTATGAGTCTTCTGGTTTTCACATAGTCAATGATATCACTATGACTTCTAGGTGGAAGGTAAATGTTGACATATGATTTTGCACAGGTTACACATTCACCATCTGTTTTTTCAGGTGGGGGAGAAAAATTTGCTAGTTGTTTATAAAACATTTACTTTGCCACATTGCCACAGAAAATTCATTGCTGTAGAGAGGGTCTATTTGCAAAATTTTAAAAAATTACCAAACAAAACAAGTAAATAGCTGTAGATTTACACCTTAACATAAATAATAAAATTGTAGCAAGAGTGTTCTGTTTTCTTTTTGGGCTGCAGAAGGGATTGCTGAGGCTCCATTTCCCACATGCATTTCACTCATAGTTAACCCATGGTATTTCACATTTCCTACTGACCATTTGAACTGGCAACTTTATGCATCTTTTTTTAAGAATAATTTTTTTTCTCTGAGAAACAGACTGAGGGTTTTGTAGGGGAGTGGTGTGAGGGGCTGGGTGAGCCTGGTGGTGAGTATTATGGAGGGCACATATTGCATGGAGCACTGGGTGTGGTGCATAAACAATGACTTCTGGAACACTGAAAAGAAATAAAATAATTATTTTTTTTAAAGATTTTATTTATTTATTTGACAGAGAGAGATCACAAGTAGGCAGAGAGGCAGGCAGAGAGAGAGAGGGGAGGAAGCAGGCTCCCTGCTGAGCAGAGAGCCCGATGCGGGACTCGATCCCAGGACCCTGAGATCATGACCTGAGCCGAAGGCAGCGGCTTAACCCACTGAGCCACCCAGGTGCCCTAAAATAATTATTTTTTAAGATTTTATTTATTTGAGAGAGAGAGAGTGTGTGCGCACAAGAGTGGGAGCGGGAAGGGCAGAGAGATAGGAAGAAGCAGACACCTTGCTGAGCAGGGAACCCAAAAGGGGCTCGAACTTTATGCATCTTGACTCTGGCACAGGCCACAGCACAAGTGGCTGGTCCACTAAACAGCAAGTGGATTAACATCAAATACATCACCGGGGGTTAGCGATCTCTAACTGATAGAGTCTGAGAGAACTTGGTTCTATAAGCAAGCAGCAGGCTGTCCTTAAAAAGGAGGTGTTTGTTATATTGCATCTGGAAAGAATTGTCATTTTTTACATTTAACCACATGTTAAAGTGAGAAGTCTGCACACTGCCCACGCATCTCACACACCACTACTTGAGACATTTCTTTGCTTCGAAATCTCTTTTACCTGATATTTTCTTTTTTAAGTAGGTGCCACACCCAGCATGGAACCCAATACAGGGTTTGAAACCATGAACCTGATATCAAGACCTGAGCTTAGATCAATTGTCGGCCGCTTAACTGACTGAGCCACCCAGGTGCCCCTGCCTGATATTTAATGTCTACTCCTGCTTTGTCGTTGCTGTTCATATCTGCATGGCACACCTTCTTCAGTCCTTTTACTTTCAACTCACATATGCCATTGGATTTAAAGTGAGTTTCTTGTAGGCAACATATAGTTGGGTCATAGGCTTTTTAACCACTCCGCCAGTCTCTGTTTTTTAAATTGATGTATTAAGACTATTCACATTTAAAGTAACAATGAGTTAGGGTTTCTACTTCCATTTTATTATTTGCTTCATTTATTGCCTATATTCTTAGCCTTCCAGTAGGTTACTTGAATATTTTCAAGTTTTACCTCCATTTATTTAATTTATAATTTTTCCTTCAAAGAAAATGAAATACTGATAAATCTAACAAAACATGTACAGCATCTATATCCTGAAAATTACAAAATGTTAGTGAAATAAATCAAACAAGAACTAAATAAAATGTGTTCATGGGTCGGAAGACTCAACATAGTGGGGCACCTGGGCTTCTCAGTTGGTCCAGCATCGGACTCTTGATCTCGGCTCAGGTCCTGATCTCAAAGTTGTGAGTTTAAGCCCCATGTAGAGCTCCACACTGGGCATGGAGCCTACTTAAAAAAGAAAAAAGGACTCACCCTAACAAAAATGGGAATTTTCTTGGAATTGATCCATGCAATATTTATCAGAGTTTCAGCCGGGAGTTTTATGGACCTCGAGAAGCATATTCTAAGTCTATACAGCTTGACGCAGAACCTAGAATAACTAAAACAATCTTGGAAAGGAAGAACAAAGCTGGTAGAACAACCACTCTAGCCCATGCTAAGTCTAACTATATGGCTATAGTAGTCAAGACAAGGGTAGTATTGGCAGAGGAACAGCCTCATGGTCAATGGAAAAGAATAGAGAAACCAGAACTAGACCAACACAAATATGTCCAACTGGTCTTTGAAAAGGGTTCCAAAGCACTTAGTAACAAACTCTCTAAATCCCCTTTTGTTGCTTGAGTGCAAACAGCTTTCAGGTATCGCCTATTCCTTTTCTTCTTTGGCCCAACCTACATCTGGGCATGCTGATAAGGAAGCTTAGGCGCTTGCCTCCCTTGGCACCTCCAGGAAGGTCAGAGTAGGAAAACCTGCCCACACCTGGGCATTCTCACCCTAGCCCCAGCCCCTAAATCATAATAAATTCCAAAACCACTTGTCTTCCCTTTGAGTTAAGCCATTCTGGATGGGCTTGTGTGCTTGCCCTACTTTCCCCACAAAAAGTCCTATCATGTGAACTCTTTCCATACTGTCTTAATGTGTGCATGTGGTGTCAGCAGTCTCAACATCTCAACCAGCTTTGGATGCAGAGGTGATCCCATTCACCCCAAAACAATGGTTGCTTTGAGCAGAATTGTGCAGCCTATCCCTACACATTTATCAGAATCACTCCAATAAAAAGAAATAGTGATCACATCGAATGTTGGCAACAATGCAGAGAAAACTGGGTCTCTCATACACTGCTGGTGGGAATGTAAAATAGTACAGGTATTCTGGAAAAGACTGTGGTAGTTTCTTAAAAAAAAATATGCTTACTAGACGACCTAGATATTACATTCTTGGGCATTTATCCGAGAGAAATGAAAACGTATGTCCACACAAGGACTTGTACTCAAATAGCAGTAGCATCTTTATTCGTAATAGCCTGAAGCTAGAAACAACTCCACGTTCATCAACTGATTAATGAATAAACAAACTGTGGTACATTTAAACTGGAATGGTGCAAAAAGGAAAAAGAACTACTCACACTGGCAGTAATTTTAATGGTTCTGAAGGAAATTATGCAGGATGTTGGTGGGGGGCAATTCCAAAAGGTTATATCCTGCATGATTCCATTTATGTAACAGTTTTGAAACAACAAAATTATAGAGTTGGAGATTAGTGATTTCCAGGGCTTGGGTGGGGGGGAATGAAGCGAAGGTAAAGGGTAATACAAGGGATCCTTGTGATGAAGCTTTTCTGTCTTAATTGTGGTGGCGGCCACAGTAGTCTACAAGTTTGATAAAATTGCATAGAAACACACACAAACACAGAGGAATGTACATAAATCTGGTGAAATCTGAATAAAGAAGGTCATTGTATCAATGTCAGTTTCCTGGTTGTGACATTGTACTATAGTTAATGCAAGATGTTACCACTGACGGAAACTGGGTGAAGGATATAAAGGATCTGTCCGTATTCATTTCTTACAACTGGGGATGAATACACAGTTATTTCAAAATTAAAACTTTAAAAAAAAAACACTCTCTCAATGTCTAGGTTAAAAATAAAAAACAAACACATGTTCCAGTTTGGACAATAACTTAAGTGCTCACTCTAGTTATCTTCTCTAATACAAAAAGGTTCTAGAAATTGCTGTTGCTGGATCTACATGCTGCTGCTGACAAGGAGAAGTTGGGGGGAGGGGAGCACTCATGCTCATGGGGAGAAATTCTGAAGGTCAATGCCAATCTTAAGAGTGACTGGGGAGGTGCCCTGCTGTTAACTGTCACATGAAGTCCTTGTTGCGTTTCTTGTTTCATGAAGCAAAACAGTAGAGATACCAACTGGGAAGTAGAAAGGGAGTCTTGCTATTCTGTTATTTCTAGTTGACGAGTCTTCTCGGCATTTGGAAATGGTGAGACTTGGTGTTCTGGTCGTTCCCACTCTGTAGGCAGAAAAACACATTTATATGAAAAAACATGGTAGAAGTTGAAGAAGAGTCAAGAAGTTTCAGAGACCCTGGAGAGACTATAAGCCAGAATCCTTCATTGTAATTTGATTCATTTACACTGGGATATCTGATCATTTTAGCCAGATCTAAATGATTTTGAGTCACGCTTTCCTATTTCTCCTTCTTTGTCCATACACACAAACCTCATCTTTGGTTCCCATTCCTTCTCTTCAGATAAAACAATCTCTTCTTCATTGCTTCATAAACTTGAGACCCAGTATGCTGTAGTTTTATTATTGTTATTATTATAATGAGAAGGTCAATCGCTATTCTTTGCTTCTGCCCCAAAGACAGGTACACATTAAAGGGACAATTTTTGAAGGGAAATATTCTCTCAGAACTAACAACCTCTCAAAGACATGATAGTATCTTTGTTAGTCAGAAATCTTCTGGAAATCACTTTGTCCAAATGTCTCAAACTCCAAATTCATGCTATTAGCTGAGAAGGTCTTTCTCCATCCTGTTTCCCATGCTCAGAATGATTCACATGGCGCTGGCATTTGCAATCAGGATGTAAGCATACCTAATTCACTTAGACAACATGCCATGTTAGTAGACAGTTACAAGGAGAAAACTATAATTGTTTTGATGACAATAACTGAAGGCAATTGTGCCAAGTTCTAGGATATTACATTCCTCTTGGCGAAGCATGAGTAATCTATCACTTGTAAATTTGAAGAAACTGTGCTCTGTGCAACCTACAATTTTCTTTTGTACCTGCTCCTCCTCCCCCACTGTTCCCCAAGCCCCTTAATGGTAGTAGCCACTGTCACCTTCTCCCTTCCTCAGCACTGCTCAGTGTGAGACTGAGAGATCTTCAAGCACTCCTGCCGCATTCCCAACTGGAGAGCAATGGGAATCTCAGCCACCAACAAGTGAGTCACGAATTACTGGTACAACCCTCAATCTCACATCCTGAGTGTCTTTAGCTGTAAAAATGAGCTTTCCCAGCACTTTTGGCTGTCACTCAACTCCACTGGACTGGGCACACTGGATCTCTATCTGCCAGCATAGGGACAAGTCTCTAGACCCCGTGACTTTCTCCTCTTCTTGGTGATTTTTCGCACCCCCACACAATCATCACAACTCTCTCTCTCTTTCTCTCTCTATCTCTCTCTCACACACACACCCTAAGTATAGCAAGGGTCTTATGTTGTTCTTTTTAGTTCCTTCTTCTTTGAATGAGGATTTCATGCAAAAATTACTCTTAGTACCAGTTAATTAAATTTATTGGGGAAAAAAAGCCATCCTAAACAACATCTAGTGGAACAGAGAAAGGAATAAATTGCTCTTGCAAAGCTGATTCTGCTTAAAAACCTGGAAGACCTACTGGGACGAGAGAAGAAAGAAACTAATTCATTGGAAAGCATTACATTTATAATAAGGATACAAGCAAAACACAAGCACACCGCGGACATAAAACCACAAGAGGATAATTCATGGGGCCATACTGATTAAATAAAATGTACCCCAGAGTTCAAACAGCTGGAATAAATTATTTTCCAAAGTGGATAAATGAGATTCTTCTCTCCCACATTTATTTTTCATGTGGAAAAAGCTACCTTGAGTCAGAAAGTTTGGACAAAGAAAGTGATCTCCTTACTCCACTCCTCCCCAAAAATAGATATTAATCTGAAGCTGACTAAAGCAGGAAGCTGTAGAAAGCAACAGATGTTGTGATGAGTATTCCATTCAGCTTGCTTCCCAGCTGGAAGTTTATAAAGTTCAAACATCCAGTTTCCAAAGGGCCAGGATAAGACAGACTCTGAAAGGTGAAGGCTCCTTGTCTTCATTAAGAGTAGACAACTCATAGGGCAAGCAGAACCTGACCAATATCTCCTCAATGTAGAAAATTCTTACCATAGTCTTTAGCTCTGCTGCTGAAGTACAAAATTCTGCCTCAATTTACAACCCTATAACTTATCAAAAACCAATTGTCCTGCAAAGCAGACAAGGCTTCTGTTGGAGTCTGAATTTACATTGTTCAACCTCTAGCCAAAGGGCTCCTGGAAAGCCTATGAATGGGCTTTAGGGGATTTATTAACATTATAAGCAAAAATTTGAGTTCATGTGCATTTTTCCGAGAAGAGGGCCCAAAACTTCCAGCAGATTCTCAAAGGAGACCCTGACCCGTAAAAAGGTGAAGACCATTAGACTAGTTGTAAAGAGACTCCATGACTTCTCCATTACCATAATTTCAAGGGGAAATGAGCCATGAACTTGAATTTAAACCTTAGCAAGATCTAAATTCACAGCTCCAGCTCCAGAGGGAATTTGCATGCTGTCTATATATCTAAATCCATGATGGTGACTTTTCTGGACTCCATTACTCTTTGTTGTAAGGAGACAAAATGAAATGGACACTTGCAAGAACTGACTTGTATCAAATAGGCTCCCAGCACCCACCACCACCACTGTGACCTTCCAGTTTCTCCAAACTCTGACTCCAGGGCCATTGGGAGAAATGGAGTGAGTGAATAAAGGGAAAAGGAAGGGGTTGCCTGTGAAGGTTTGGAGGATTGAATAAAGCTGAAAGAAAAATCTGGCTGGGAAGAAAAGCATGGAGAGAAGGCAACAAAATGAACAAGAAAAAGGAAGAAGCTTGGAGAAGGGAAAATATGGACTGGAGGACAGAGACTGATGTGAGGAATGAAAAGTACAAAGTGCTACTAAGTGTCATTAACAAGTATGACTATCACTGAACAAGACTCTGTGATATATATAATATGATGGACCCCAGGTTTCTTGGTAATAACCAAGTTGAACAAGCTCACATAGCTGGCCAGAGAAAGTATCACATACAATGTTTTGTGTGGCCCATGGCCCATTTGTAGAAGAGGAAGAGCGGCAAGGAGTGAGGGAGGATGCTGGGAGGAACCCTGTCATCCAGCTGAAAATGGTCCCAGTGGCAGTTCCAGGGATCCTTTCTAGGCCATTGGCTACAACACAAGAGGCCTATGAGGAATCAGTCAAAGACACTCCACTGCCTGAGCTGTTGTCCAGAAACCCCCACTCTTATCTGCTTCCCTGGGTCATGTAGGCCCCTAATAATAGCAGCCCATGCCCTCCACCCCCTCCAACAAAACAGGAAGAGCAACTCTATCAGGGTCCTCTGAGGTGGGGGAAATGGGTACAGTCAGGGCAGGGAACAGCCTTGCAAATATGTGCAATAATTCACGCTTGCCCATGTGTTAGCTCCAGTAACCCCACGGCCATGTGAGCCACTGTGGGTTAATATTAGTGTGAGGGGGCCATTTTCCTGTTGCTCTAGGTCCCACCTACTTTTATACGCATCATATGTCTACAGTGTGAACATCCCCTTAAAAGTGATGCCTTGTTCAGTGCACACCCTGAATGCCCATAAATGGAGGTTTTGACAGTAACCATTAGCAGGCACCTTACTGGTAGGCACAAATACCAGGCATTGTAACACAGGTTCCAAATCCTCAACAGTCCACGACAGCTACTGTTGGGTTAAGAAGCTAGACTGAGGGGGCTCCTAGGTGGGGCAGTTGGTCAAGCATCCGACTCTTGATTTTGGCTCACGTTATGATCTCAGGGTCATGAGATGGAGCCCCATGTCGGGCTCTGCGCTGGGCATGGAGCCTTGCTTAAGATTCTCTCTCTCCCTTTCCCTCTGCCCCCTTCCTTTTTCTCCCTCTTTAAAAATGAGAGAAAGAGAGAGAGAGAAGCTGGGTTAAGGACACATAACTAAGAAGGGATGGAGGCAGGATTCAATCCTAAATAGGGCAGATGCTGAGGTTTCCCTAGCTCCTCTCCTCCCCTCTACACTGTGCTGCCCTCCTCTCTAGGGGAGACTGTCCTCCAAAGAGGAACACTCCATTCACTCCACTATTGCAGGAGCCTCCGGGTTGAGGCTCCTTTTGTGGGTATTTTAGAATGAGAGCTTACTAGGACTCAAAGAAGATTATCAAGTTCCCAAGCTGTGTATCCACCATTTGAAATGGGCTTAAGAAGAGGGAAAGGTGGACTTTGTAAGTGGAATATACAAATAAGCTTATTTATACAAAGGAAATGATTTATCCTGTTGATGTAAACTTTACCCTTGAAGCTGATAGAGGGCAAGTACATGAATCAGTGTATCAGCCTTCCCCAAAAGCTTTGGGAGCTGGGGAATACAGCATCTCCCCACCTTCTGCTTTCTGCACCAGAATGGCTGCTGGTCTTGGCCAGTGGCTCTAACTTTGCCTCTACCTGGCAAGTTCACAGATTCAGCAGTGGCTCCAAAACTTTGTGGTTCAAGGGCTCCATCTTGAGGCATGTTCTATTTCTCTCCGTGCCTCTGAGTTAGGGAAGAAATGTGAAGCATGATTAGGAGTTTGGATGCATAGCACAGTGACTTGACCTTGTTAAATGTTTTTGTCAGTCTTCACAGCAAACATTCAAACTATAGAGCAACGACATGGTCTTGAGCCAACACAATGAACTCTGTTTTACAAGTTATAGCTCCTCCTACAAGTTATTTATCATTCAACAATTGTCACAGCAGGAAAAGTCCAGTTGTATTTGTTTTTTCGGGTCTATGATAGGATGTTTTCTCTAGGAGTTGGGAACAGTTCACAGATGCCACACCATTCAGAAAGTGCAGATGAAACCCACAAACAGCCCCAAGAGCCAAGCCTCCATTCAAAATCCTCCGAGGTCCATAGCGGGATCCTACTTCCAAGGGATCAAACAGAAAGGCAAGCCATGATTCAACCTTCCAGACATAGATTGGCAGTCTTCACAGCAGCAAGCTCCTGGGCTAACAAAGTGCCCCTTGGGCCTCCAGACCCCCAAATCCACTAACAAAGCCCTTGTCCTCCCAGCCAAGTGCTCTCTGTGTCTCCAACTCAAGGCAGGACAAGTGCAAAGCTAATACCAGAAAGCTTTCCACCTGAGAAATGTTCTGGGCCTTCCAAGTTGTGCCAGGGTTTCAGCAGACCCCTGAACATACCCAGCATGCTTTCCATGCTTTCCTCCATATTGTTACCTCTGTGTCAAGCATC
Source organism: Mustela erminea (assembly GCF_009829155.1). Classification (NCBI taxonomy): domain Eukaryota; kingdom Metazoa; phylum Chordata; class Mammalia; order Carnivora; family Mustelidae; genus Mustela; species Mustela erminea. Next base: position 39,706,586 of record NC_045635.1, on the reverse strand, counting down.
ATCAGTCCCCTTCCTTCCATTGCCATCGGCTTTATGGTTTGCCTGGTGAATTCCCACCCAATCTTCCAAGGCCTATGGTTCAAGGAACCTCCCACTCACCCAGTCAGCCTCTGCAGGGATAATAGCATGCTTCCCCTTGTGTCTTCTCAGGGATGATGACCTTTCATTGGTACTTTCATTTATTTATTTATTTATTTAAGAGTTAGAATCATTGGTACTTTCATCACATTGCATCATAGGATAATTTCTTTCTTTCTTTTTTTTTTTTTAAAGGGAGTGCTTCCATTTTTTTATCTGGGGTATCACTATGGACTCACAGATTCTTTTTTTTTTTTCAAGATTTTATTATTTATTTGACACAGAGAGATCACAAGTAGGCAGAGAGGCAGGCAGAGAGAAAGAGAGAGAGGAGGAAGCAGGCTCCCCGCTGAGCAGAGAGCCCAATGCGGGACTCGATCCCAGGACCCTGAGATCATGACCTGAGCCGAAGGCAGCGGCTTAACCCACTGAGCCACCCAGGCGCCCCATAGGATAATTTCTAATGTAGTTTTCCCTCACTAGGGTGTGGGTACCTTCAGGTAACATCTTATTCATTTCAGTTTCCCCGGGGACTGTCTTGATGTTCTGCAGACAATGAACACCTAATATATGTTGGAAGACATGTCGTCTTAAAAAGAGGGGAAATATTATTACCACAGTCACTAAATGATCTACATGATTAAAACATCTAGTATGGGACTGGAAAGAAAACAGAACAATGGTGGGGAGATCAAAATTGAAAAAGAAAACAAATGAACAAACAAAACAAAACAGAAATAGACTCATAGATACAGGGAAGAATCTAATGCTTGCAAGAGGGGAGTAAGTGAGGAGAGGGAGGGAATAGTAAAATAGGTAAAGGGGGTTAAATAGCACAAACTTCCAGTTGTAAAATAAATGAGACACAGGAATGCAATGTACAACATAGGGGATATAGTTAATAACATGTAACAACCTTATATGGTGACAGATAGTAACTAGGTTTATTGTGGTGATCAGAATGTATATAAATGTTGAATCACTATATTATACACCTGAAACTAACATAATGTTGTATGTCAACTACACTTCAATTAAATAGAGGAAGGAAAGAAGGAAGGAAGGAAGGTAGGGAAAGAAGGTGGGAGGTAGGGGTGAAGGAAAGAGAAAAGAAAAGAACTGGGTTTCCTTACGAATCAATTTTTTCTTTCTTCTACCCCTTCCCAAACTCTAAATAGCTGTCCTACGGAAAGATAACCACACCACAAAGAAAACAGATTCTGAACTCTTGTAGCCACATTTTTTTCCAAACAGGGTGGGAAATAAGATAAAGACAGGAATGAGGGAATTCTCTCCCACCCTTAGTGCATACTCAACACGTCCACTGGGATGTCTTCTAGCCTCTTAACTGCAAGGTGTCCAATAGGAAACTTAAGTCTTAACTAGAGGAGGTCAAACTATGGCTCTTAGGCCAAATCTGTTTTCATAAATAAAGTTTTATGTCAATGCAGTCATGCCCAGCTGTTTATATATTGTCTATGAATGCTCTCACACTACTACAGGAGGGGTAAGTAGCTGCAGAGTTGGTTTAGCCAACCTTTGACAAGGTCAAAATTATTTGCTATTTGGCCCTTTAAAGTAAGTTTGCCAAGTCCTGGATTCTTCGTTGTTTGTTTGTTTTTTAAAGATTTTATTTATTTATTTGTGTGTGTGTGTGTGTGTGTGTGTGTGTGTGTGTGTGTGTGTGTGTGAGAGAGAGAGAGAGAGGACAAGCAGGGGGAACAGTGGGCAGAGAGAGAAGCAGTCTCCCTGCCAAGCAAGGAGCCCAATGTGGGACTGGATCCCAGGACCCTGGGATCATGACCTGAGCTGAAGGATGATGCTTAACAGACTGAGCCACCCAGGCGTCCCCAAATCCTGGATTTGTAACCATGGAGACTGTGTTCTTCATTTTAACAGCTAGCCCTGCTACCTACCCAGGGGTCCAATTATAATCCTTCTCTCCTTTCACCCTTACCCACAGAACCAATCAGTTGCCAATAAAATCACTGCTGTTTCAGCCTTCCAGATTTCTAGAAACTTCCAAACTTTCAAAGTTCTAGAACTTTCTTTCCCCCATCTGTATTCACTACACTGTCCAAAGCAGCATCCTCTCTCACCTGGGCTATTGCACAGCAACCTACCTGCTCTCCCCACCACCAGTCCAAAGTGATCTTTCTCAACCAGAAATCTGATCATTACTTCCCTAGTTACATCCCCTCAGTAACCTCCCTTTGCCTTCAGGATAAGGTCTACAAACTTCAACTTGGCCTACAAAGCCCTTTGAGAGGATGCCCAACATTGCTCCCCAACTCCACCTCCAGTCACACCCCCTGCACTGCCCCACAGCCATTGCTTTAGCCACAGTGTGCCTGCTAGTTTCATCCGCCCCCTCTTCTGCACCCTTGGCTTTCTGCTTCCAACTCCTATGTATCCTTAAATGTAACTTCCTCCAAGAAGCCTTCCCTGACTGCCACAGGTTATGCACCCCCCAGCTATACCTTCCCATACTACCTTATTTATACTAAATATGTAATAACATATTTTATATCATATCTTATATTTATAAACAGTATAAGTGTAAATAATATATGTCATATTATGCATTGCAATTTATTACAGACTTTAGCTGCCTGACTTTACTGCTAAGCTGTAAGTTTTGTAAGTATAGACATTTTTTATTCTATTTCCTGTCTCTGCCACAGTGAAAAATACTTGAGAGCTACTCCATTCTACAGAGAATGGAGGTTTCCTACCCAATATCTCCCTCCACTGCCAGACACCTGCTACCTCCCCTTTGATAATAACATCTATAGCTGGGGTAGACTCAACAAAGTCATTATCATTACTTTGTATTCTTTTTGTCAATCCACTCCCCAATCTTTCCTTGCTGTGCTCTGTATCATGGTGGTTTGAACCATGCAAATCACACTTCCCAGGTTTCTGGTTAGTTTCGGCAAGAGGAAGGCCCCAGCAAAAGACTAGAGAAAAGAGGAGCAAAGCAATGTGTTTCTCTTATACTCATTTCTATCTCTCTCTCCCTCCCTTCTTTCCTCCTTCTCTCTGCTTCCAGTTGCATCTCCAGCAGTGTCTGTGTCTCCTCAAGGTTCCAGCTGTTGGTGGGGGGCAGCCCCGTTATGATTTCAGACCATGAAGGTGATCCCGGCTCCTAGGCTCTACTCACACTGCCTTTTCCATTGTCTCTTCAGTCGTAGAGATGCTTCTCCAATTTGCTCTTTCAACTCTTCTAACACTTTGGTAATTTAATCTACATTATTAGATTATTTATTTATTTGTTTATTGAAGGTTTTATTTATTTATTTGACAGAGAGAGAGAAATCACAAGTAGGCAGAGAGGCAGGCAGAGAGAGAGGGGGAAGCAGGCTTTCCACTGAGCAGAGAGCCCGATGCGGGGTTCAATCCCAGGACCCTGAGATCATGACCTGAGCCAAAGGCAGAGGCTTAACCCACTGAGCCACCCAGGTGCCCCCCTTATTAGATTATTTAATTAAACTATATGGTCTAGATTCTTTTTTATGGACTAGACTCTGACTGACATAGTTACTGAAGCTATTTTCTTACAGTTAGAATTCTACCTGACATTCATGTATGTTGACGAACATCTATATTAATCACACAGTTTGGGGATAAGTCTCATTGAACAGAGACTGGAATCTATGTAAAAGTACATGCTGAAGAAGGAGTGTAAAATCCTAGATTTGTGGAGAGAAGGAAGGACCTCGAACAAAAGAATACTGCCTTGTGACAAAAAGTTTGGACACCAAAGTTTGTTGCAACTGACAGGCTCTAATCTATAAAGTGGAAATGCAGAAAGGGGACCTGGGGTGAAATGGGGAGGGAGAGAGTGATACTGACAGATTTTTCTGGAAATGTCAATTCATAAACCAATGACTTCAAGCTGAGGGGTAATTTTCAGCTTGGCACTATGAAGCCAGAACCAGGCAGAAGTGAAAATACCATCAACCAAACAGCAATTCTCAGCAGACTGCAGGAAACTCTGTTTCTACAGAGAATAATGTAGGAATAATAACCTGTGCCCTAGAACAGTGGGGATACCATTCAAAAGAGCCTGGAACAAAACAGAGCAGGAGAATCAGCTGAAACTTTGAAGGCCAAAAAGAAAAATGTAGATGGATAATAAATTAAAGAACAAGAAGAAGTTCATGCAGTTGGATCTAGAAAATCAGCTTATTTGCATTTTGATTTTGAAAATATTGTTTTTAAAATTGTGTTCATTTGTATCCCAGTGATGTGTGATTTTTAATAATTCCATTAAAGTTGGGTGAAGTTTTACATTTTCACTATATCAAAAAATTATCCAAAAATAAAGTTAAGCATTTTAAAGACCATAGGTCATTCATTAAACCAACCGATCAATCAATCAATCAATATGTTAATTTTTTCTAAGACTAAGAACATAAGAAAATATTCATGATTCATTGATACATTTAAATAAGTAGAGCCTGACACAAGGACTAGAAGGCAGCTTATTTATGATTGATTCCTAGAAGCAGGAATGTGGGAGATTGGAGGGTGAGAGGAAGAAATAGGAAAAGACAACAAGAGTACATTATTGAGCTGATTATCTCTGTGGGCAACTGAGGCTCAATACCATTGGGGATCCTCTTAGAATCCATTTAGAACAGTGTATTAGAATCATCTTTCTGAAGGACAGAGGTTGAAGTATTTCTCTACCAACTCCCATCCCCATTGGTTAACAATTTCACAGGAGCTCCTGCCACTGTGCCCCTGGATGGAATGAGCAACTTTCTGTGGCTTCAGCGAAAGCCCTCATGCAGAATAGCTGAAAGACTTCCCAGATGGTTAAGAAGGGAAGTTGGCTGCATGCAGAGGTACCGTTCCCCAGAGCCAAAATCAAGTGGACCAAGGAGATTTGACACAGGGCATAAAACAGTACTGCTACAGTATGACCCTTGCTCCGCCCAGATGTGCTTCAGCCCAAACAGGGTGCACTCTGTCACTAATTCTTCAAGGTGGCGGCTGGCCAGCTGTAGTCTCTCATAAGAGCCTGAAGACAGAAGTGTTGGTAGAATGAGCCTGGGTCCTTGATGGTGCCACTAGACCCAAGGCTGTAATTCATAATTCATTATCTTGATCCTTTCCCATGGATTCCAGATTTCCTTCACTTTCAGTCCTAAGTCCAGCCCATCTAGATTGCTTACCAAGGAAAGTAAATACACATTTTTAATTGCATAATTTGGATTTTCCAGTAACTCGGATCGACCCCATCAATTAAACCCTGATTGGTGATGATTTGCTGGAGAGTCTCTTACATTTATAGAGTGTAGGTAAAATGGAAAAATGAGCACACAATGCCCAGAATTTAGACAAGGCATATTGGAAAAAGCTGGGGTCTCACACCTTCTGTTCTCAAATAAAGCGAGACACTAGAATGATAATATATGATATAACTATTACAATAAGTTTGACATTAAATATCAAATCATACTAATTCACATAACAAAATGAGCCTCAGCAGACCCCAATTACCACGGACAACGTTAAAGTTAAAGCCACCAGGATTGGAGTTATTTGAACAAATCTCCTACTCCCAATGACCAATTTGGGTTATTTTTTATTTTTTATTTTTTATTCTCAGATCAAAAACATCTCTTTCTGGCAGTAAACAGGACCCAGAGAGTTACTGCATGATCTCCAAATTAAATGGCATGCCTGTTTGAACAAGATTAAAAATGTAAGAAAATCCAAATATGTCATCCACGCCAAGTACATCAAGTCTGGGCAGAAATGATGGAAACCCAAGCACGGTATAATTGCATCCACCACACTTGTCTGAGCTGCATTTATACTCCAATGTACTGCTTTTTTGTCCCAAGAATCTAGCCAGGTCTTAAGTTAGACATATGTGATACTGATGGGCACTACTGGTCTCTGTTCCGGCTGTTCCACGAAATCATCCAACCAAATTCTGCTTCCTGAGTGAAACTTATCACTAAGAAGGAAGCTCAGTGCTGGTGATTTGTCACCAATATAGTTCCTAGCATGAATAACTCCATCCGCTTACCAGCTTATAACTCAGAATCATGGGAATAAATCACTCAGTGCTTGATCCCTCCAGGTAATAAATCTGGCTTTTCAGACCCCTGTGCATACAAGTGCATAGCCTATTTATTTCCTCATTTCTTTTGTCATGTCTTACTACATAATTATACTGTTTATGCACCAAATTCACAAGAATTGATGTGGCATATGGTCTGGAAACACAATAGAATATTTGAAATAAAGTTATATGGTTGCAGTAGCAGTAGTGTATTTAAGCCTTTAGAGATCTTTAGAAACATCTATCAAAATTATGTTATACCTTCCCACAGAACTATGACTGTGTTAATAAATATGACAAGCCATTTAAAGTCTATGCTGTTTAAAAGGAGTGACATTTCATATAGAGTTACTCACCTCAACTAAAAAATCTTCAATAAAAATGACATTTCCACCCAGTCTACTTATATTAGACAGAATTCTTTTCAAATAGAAGTGTTAACTCAAGGAGGCCTGGGTGACTCAGTTGGTGGAACGTCCGACTCTAGATCTCAGGTCTTGATCTCAAGATTGTGAGTTCAAGCTCCTCATTGGGCATGGAGTCTACTTTAAAAAAAAATCTAACTAGATAATATCCATCACTCAAACATTATAGTTCAGTGGAGAAAGGATGGCCTTTTTACTAATTATACTGAAGCAATTGGATAGCCATGTGAAACAAAATACATTTGACTCTTAAATCACTCTTTATTTTAAAAAAATCCAGATGGATTGCAGATCCAAATGTGAAAGTTAAAACAGCAAGTCTCTGCAGAGGAAAACATAGGAGAACAACTTGGAACTGGCAAAAAAAAAAAAAAAATTCTTAAAGAGGTCATAAAAAGCATTATCCCCGAATTTAAAAAGTAAATAGCATTATATCAAAATTAAGAACTTCTACTTATCGAGAGACCATAAAGAGAGTGAAAGGGCAATTGACAGAATGGGAGAAGTTATTCATGATACATGAATCCAGGAAGGACTCATATTCTGAATAAAGAACTCCTAATAATCGATAAGAAAAACACAGACAATTTAATAGAAAATTAGGCAAAGTGCTCAAAAATACTTTCCAAGTGAAATACTATCCAAGTGAAAAAGAAAGGGGAAGAGAAGAAAAGATGCTCAACCTCCCTATTATCTGGGAAATGCAAATTAATGGCACAATGAGCATGCTTCTAATTCCAGCCAAGATGGTGTAAGACTGTTAGAGCATCTCCTGATTACAACTAAAAATGCTGGGCAAAACATTGAGGACTAAAACTTAAATAAAAGCAAGAGGGAAAAAAATCAAACTTGCAGAAGTGATTCCTACAGGGGTAAATTTCTCATTTTTTCTCTTTCTTTACTCTTAACAGAATTGCTCTCAGGACAGGCACCAGTCATGGAGTTATAAAGCAGCACCGATGTGAACAACTAAAACTGAGATAAAAGGTCCATTTCGTCCAAAGAAGGGATAAAGCTCTTTTTGGTCTCTTTGCTCTTCTATCTTTGCCCCAAGGTTGGGTGCCAGTCACAGATCTGCACTGCAATGGCAGGATGGGTGGCTAAAACTTTTAGATAAACCCCATTTTCTGGTTAGAGTAACCAGAAAGGACCCTCTGAGAGGCAGAAAGAGTAAAGGAGAACCAGAGAGAAGAGATCCGGAGAAAAGATCCCTAAGTCTCTATTTGAATCTGTGCAAGTCCTGGGATCACCCCTGAGTTTTACATACATAGAGGAGACCCAAAGAAACAGAACAGATGCTTTGAGAAGTGAAGTATACGTCAGTCTACTGCCTAGTCTCAACCTAACCCCAAGTGGCACATATGAGGGACAAACCACAAGAAGCATAGCAAAGGCTTCATAAACCAGAGTGAGAGTAGTGTCATCCCCAATGTATATGCTGAGATAAAACTTGCAGTCTGATTTGAGTTAATTATATATGACAAAAAAATAAATCAGCTCTTGGGGCACCTGGGTGGCTCAGTCAGTTAAGCATCTGCCCTCGGCTCAGGTCAGGATCCCAGGGTCGTGGGATCAGGTCCAGGTGAGGCTCCTTGCTCAGCGAGGAGACTACTTCTCCCTCTCCCTCTGCTTGCTGCTCCCCCTGCTTATGCCCGCTCTCTCTCTCTCTGTCAAATAAATGAGATCTTTATAAAACAAAACAAAACAACAAATACTCATGCTGGAATAAAATATGGGGGGAAATCATATGCTGTTTTTTTTTAAGACTTTTTAAAAACTTATTTGAGAGAGAGAAAGGGAGAGAGATCACAGAGGGAGAAGGAGAAGCAGACTCGCTGGTGAGCAAAGAGACTGGTCCAGGACTCCATCCCAGGACCCTTTCATCATCAAAGAAAACTACATTCATATAAAATAATAATATGTGTCTTTACATATCGTTTTTGCAAAAATAAAAAAGTAGGAGCCCTTTTGGTGCTGGACAGGATATTGGAAATCATACCCCCTGGAGGTAATGTGAACTGGTAAGAATATCATGAGAGGGCAATTGACAATTAACATACATCTATGACATCTTGAAATGGAAATCAATTTACAGAACAATATGTATAATATTGTATAAACATACAATATATTGTGTAAATCACATATACTTGTATGTATGTCTAATATGTGTAAATACAAGTGCACACAAACAAATACATTGATAAATGTATAGAAATGGATCTGGAAGGATATATACCCAATCATTAACAGCGTTTATCTTTGGATAAAGAAAGGAGTATTACAGAGAAGAAATACAAGAACAGTGAAAGTCACTTTTCTCCTCCATATATGTGTATGTGTTTGCATTTTTATAAGGAACACATTTTCGTTTAGGAAAAAATTAAATTATTACAAGCAATACACTACTCAAAAAAAAAATTTACAGGCTGATTCCAATATTCAGAGACACACTTAGAGCTTTAATTGTCTTATTGTTAAGCAGAAACAGGATAAAAATAAACTGAACTAAAATTTAACACAAGCAGTCTCAAAAATCATAAGCAAATAAGAAATCAAGTTATCCAAGAAAAAAAATAAGATTAAAAAAGAAAACCAGAAAGGAGAACTAGAATGAAGAAAACAGAATTGTTAAGTAAATCAAAGATAATCCAATTAGGTAGACAAACTTCTGCCTGGTTTTATCAGGGGGAAAAAACTACAAACACAAAAACATATTAAATAAGGATGAAAATATAAAAACCGATGTACCAGAGAAAAAATAAACCAGCAGATCCTATAGTAATTAATAAAATATTAATGTACTTTATTCATTCATATGTTGCACTAGATAAAGCTTTTCATCTATAATTTGTCAAGGTTCTTGTACTCAGATCAGTCATCTTTATATTTCTTAATACTTTTAAAACTTTGACGACATATATGCTTTTTTCTAAGCATAAAATTATTTGTTTAAATAAATGCTCAGAAATGCATAGTATTCTTATCAAAACGTGTTTGCACAGATAGATTTTTGTGGTGCATAAACAATGAATCTTGAAATGCTGAAAAAAATAAATTTAATTAAATTTTTAAAAATTTAAAAAATATTTTTCAATTACTCTTTCTAAGATTAATTTCAAAGGGATTAAGTAAACAAATGCTCTGAAGGGCTGGCATCTTTTAGGAGGAGTCTCAACCTTCCTGGCACTTTCAAAGTAATGTTTATAAACTAGTAAGCCCACCAGATGCTTGCCGGTTCAGCAACTGGAGGATTCACGCAAAAAACACATCCTCCTGTTTGTTGTTTGTATGTGTGTGTGTGTGTGTGTATAACTTTTAAATATATATATTTTATATAAATTTATAAATTATATATTTAATTTGAAAGAATTATATTTTCATAAATATGTATATATAAATATATATGCATATATGTGTGTGTGTGTGTGTATATATATATATATATATATAAAATTTGAGAGAAAGCATAAGCAGGAGGGACAGAGGGAGAGGGAAAGAGGATCTCAAGCAGACTTCACGCTGAGGGCAGAGCCCGAGTGGGGCTGGATCTCAGGACCGTGAAATCACAACCTGAGCTGAAACCAAGAGTTGGACACGAAACTGACTAAGCCACCCAGGCACCCCTAGGCAATGGGTAATCTTGTCAAGAAGGAGGCCAGTGAACACGAGGATACCCAGAAATAACTGGGGAGACACAGAAGTGTAGAAAGGCAGGGTAGATATGTGTCTTGCACTTCCGTAGGTGGAAACGACAAACTAAGGAAAGTGAAGTATTATTGTGATCATATTTATACTCACAAACAAGTTAGGTCTAAGGATATGAAAGTTACTTAGCATAAATGAAAACCAAAAAATTATAAAGGAAATGTTTGATAGAAATGATTACATAAAAATTAAACACTTTTCTATGCCAGGAAAATAATAAGTGGAACAATATTTTGCAACATCAATGGTAAAAACTGAATATCCTTGGTATATAAAGAGCTTTTATGAATCAATGAGAAAAGGACAAACATCTGAATATAAAAATTAGTAATAAATAAATAAATAAATAATGTTAAAAAAAAAAAAGAAAACAGCACAATGTGCCAATAATCATAGGAAAGAATATTCAACCTCCATGAAAATCAGAGAAATGTAAATAGAAGCAATGATGGCATATGACTTCTAGTTTATCAAACATGTTTAAAATGGTTTTTTAGGGGCACCTACGTGGCTCAGTCAGTTAAGTGTCTTATCCTTAGTTCCAGCTCAGATCATGATCTCAGGGTCATGAGACAGATACCTAAGTCAGGCTCTATGCTCAGCACAGAGTCTGCTCCTCTCCCTCTGCCCCTTTCCTCCACTCATGCACCTCTTTCTCTCTCTCAAATATATAAATTAATTAAATAGCGTTTTATTGAAGCATACAGAAGAATACTTATCTAAAGTGCATAGCTAGCTGAATTTTCACAACCTGAATTTTTCCCTACACCCAGCACCCAGATCAAGAAACAGAACAATTACCTGCATCCTAGAAGCACCCTTATTCTCCCTTCCAGTAACAACCTCCCACCCCCACCCAAGGGTAACCACTACCTGGCCTTCCAACAACATGATTTTGTCCAATTTTGTCTTGTATATTAATGCAATCACACACTATGTACTCTTGGGTCTGGCTTCTTTTGCTCAGATTATGTTTGTGAGACGAATCTATGTTATTGTATGTAGTCATAGATCATTCTCACTGATGTGTGAAATAATTCACTTTAGAGACACTAAAATGTATCCATTATACTATTGAAGGTCATTGTGTAGTTTCCAGATTTTGGTGGATTCCTTTCTCACATTGAGGTCTTTCATTTTGAGTTCATTTTCATGTTGGTGTAATGAAATGGCCCAGTTTCATTTTTCTGCATGTGGCCAGCCGTCCAATGTTCCCAACACCATTTGTTGAAGAGACTGTCTTTTTTCCATTGGATATTCCTTCCTGCTTTGTCAAAGATTAGTTGACCTTAGAGTTGAAGGTCTATTTCTCGGCACTCTATTCTGTTCCATTGATCTATGTGTCTGCTTTTGTGCCAGTACCATACAGTCTTGATGATGACAGCTTTGTAATAGAGCTTGAAGTCTGGAATTGTGATGCCACCAACTTGGGCTTTCTTTTTCAATATTCCTTTGGCTATTCGAGGTCTTTTCTGGTTCCATATGAATTTTAGGAATATTTGTTCCATTTATTTGAAAAAAATGGATGAGATTTTGATAAGGATTGCATTAAATGTGTAGATTGCTTTGGGTAGCATAGACATTTTCACAATATTTGTTCCTCCAATCCGTGAGCATGGAACATTTTTCCATTTCTTTGTGTCTTCCTCAATTTCTTTCATGAGTACTTTATAGTTTTCTAAGTATAGATTCTTTGCCTCTTTGGTTAGGTTCATTCCTAGGTATCTAATGGTTTTGGGTGCAATCATAAATGGGATTGACTCTTTAACCTCTATTTATTCTGTCTCGTTGTTGGTGTAAAGAAATACAACTGATTTCTGTGCATTGGTTTTATATCCTGACACTTTACTGAATTCCTGGACAAGTTCTAGCAGATTTGGAGTGGAGTCTTTTGGGTTTTCCACATATAGTATCATATCATCTGCAAAGAGTGATAGTTTGACTTCTTCTTTGCAGATTTGGGTGCCTTTAATTTCTTTTTGTTGTCTGATTGCTGAGGCTAGGACTTCTAGTGCTATGTTGAATAACAGTGGTGATAATGGACATCCCTGCTGTGTTCCTGACCTTAGCAAAAAAGCTCTCAGTTTTTCTCTGCTGAGAATGATATTTACGGTGGGGTTTTTCATAGATGGCTTTAATAATATTGAGGTATGTGCCCTCTATCCCTACACTTTGAAGAGTTTTGATCAGGAAGGGATGCTGTACTTTGTCAAATACTTTTTCAGCATCTATTGAGAGCATAATATGGTTCTTATTCTTTCTTTTATTAGTGTACTGCATCACATTGATTGATTTGCAGATGTTGAACCAACCTTGCAGCCCTGGAATAAATCCCACTTCGTCGTGGTGAATAATCCTTTTAATGTATTGTTGGATCCTATTGGCTAGTATTTTGGTGAGAATTTTCGCATCTGTGTTCATCAAGGATATTGGTCTGTAATTCTCTTTTTTGATGGGATCCTTGTCTGGTTTTGGGATCAAGGTGATGCTGGCCTCATAAAATGAGTTTGGAAGTTTTCCTTCCATTTCTATTTTTTGGAACAGTTTCAGGAGAATAGGAATTAATTCTTCTTTAAATGTTTGGTAGAATTCCCTTGGGAAGCCGTCTGGCCCTGGGCTTTTGTTTGTTTGGAGATTTTTGATGACTGCTTCAATCTCCTTACTGGTTATGGGTCTGTTCATGTTTTCTATTTCTTTCTGGTTCAGTTGTGGTAGTTTATATGTTTCTAGGAATGCATCCATTTCTTCCAGATTGTCAAATTTGTTGGCGTAGAGTTCCTCATAATTTGTTCTTATAATTGTTTGTATTTCTTTGTTGTTGGTTGTGATCTCTCCTCTTTCATTCATGATTTTATTTATTTGGGTCCTTTCCCTTTTCTTTTTGATAAGTCTGGCCAGGGATTTATCAATCTTATTAATTCTTTCAAAGAACCAGCTCCTAGTTTCATTGATTAGTTCTATTGTTTTTTTTGGGGGGGGGGTTCTATTTCATTGATTTCTACTCTGATCTTTATGATTTCTCTTCTCCTGCTGGGTTTAGGCTTTCTTTATTGTCCTTTCTCCAGCTCCTTTAGGTGTAGGGTTAGGTCATGTATTTGAGACCTTTCTTGTTTCTTGAGAAAGGCTTGTGTCACTATATATTTTCCTCTCAGGACTGCCTTTGTTGTGTCTCACAGATTTTAAAGTGTTATGTTTTCATTATTATTTGTTTCCATGAATTTTTTCAATTCTTCTTTAATTTCCTGGTTGACCCTTTCATTTTTTAGAAGGATGCTGTTTAGCCTCCATGTATTTTGGTTCTTTCCAAATTTCCTCTTGTGACCGAGTTCTAGCTTCAGAGCATTGTGGTCTGAAAATATGCAGGGAATGATCCCAATCTTTTGATACCGGTTGAGACCTGATTTAGGACCCAGGACATGATCTATTCTGGAGAATGTTCCATGTGCACTAGAGAAGAATGTATATTCTGTTGCTTTGGGATGGAATGTTCTGAATATATCTGTGATGTCCATCTGGTCCAGTGTGTCATTTAAGGCCTTTATTTCCTTGTTGATCTTTTGCTTGGATGATCTGTCCATTTCAGTGAGGGGAGTGTTAAAGTCCCCTACTATTATTGTATTATTGTCGATGTATTTCTTTGATTTTGTTGTTAATTGGTTTATATAGTTGGCTGCTCCCCTGTTAGGGGTATAGATATTTAAAATTGTTAGATCTTCTTGTCGGACAGACCCTTTGAGTATGATATAGTGTCCTTCTTCATCTCTTATTATAGTCTTTGGCTTAAAATCTAATTGATCTGATATAAGGATTGCCACCCCAGCTTTCTTCTGATGTCCGTTAGCGTGGTACATTGTTTTCCACCCCCTCACTTTAAATCTGGAGGTGTCTTCGGGTCTAAAATGAGTTTCCTGTAGGCAGCATGTTGATGGGTTTTGTTTTTTTACCCATTCTGATACCCTGTGTCTTCTGATTGGGACATTTAGCCCATTTACATTCAGGGTAACTATTGAGAGATAAGAATTTAGTGCCATTGTGTTGCCTATAAAGTGACTGTTACTGTATATTGTCTCTTTTCCTTTCTGATCTACTACTTTTAGAGTGTGTTTTTGCTTAGAGGACCTGTTTCAATATTTCCTGTGAAGCTGGTTTGGTGTTTGCAAGTTCTTTCAGTTTTTGTTTGTCCTGGAAGCTTTTTATCTCTCCTATTTTCAATGATAGCCTAGCTGGATATAGTATTCTTGGCTGCATGTTTTTCTCATTTAGTGTTCTGAATATATCATGCCAGTTCTTTCTGGCCTGCCAGGTCTATGGATAAGTCCACTGCCAATCTAATATTTTTACCATTGTATGTTACAGACTTCTTGTCCCTCGCTGCTTTCAGTATTTTCTCTTTGTCACTAAGACTTGTAAATTTTACTATTAGATGATGGGTGCAGACCTATTCTTATTGATTTTGAGGGGGCTTCTCTTCACCTCCTGGATTTTGATGCTTGTTCCCTTTGCCATATTAGGGAAATTCTCTACAATAATTCTCTCCAATATACCTTCTCCTTCCTTCTCTCTTTCTTCTTCTGGAATCCCAATTATTCTAATGTTGTTTCGTCTTATGGTATCACTTATCTCTCAAATTCTCCCCTCGTGGTCCAGTAGTTATTTGTCTCTCCTTTGCTCAGTTTCTTTATTCTCTGTCATTTGGTCTTCTATATCACTAATTCTTTCTTCTGCCTCATTTATCCTAGCAGTAAGAGCCTCCATTTTTTATTGCACCTCATTAATAGTTTTTTTTTTTATTTCAACTTGGTTAGATTTAGTTCTTTTATTTCTCCAGAAAGGGCTTTTATTTCTCCCAACAGGGTTTCTTTAATATCTTCCATGCCTTTTTTGAGCCCAGCTAGAACTTTGAGAATCGTCATTCTGAACTCTAGATCTGACGTATAACCCATGTCCATATTGATTAGGTCCCTAGCCTTCGGTACTGCTTCATTTTCTTTTTTTGTAGTGAGTTTTTCTGCCTTGTCATTTTGTCCAGATAAGAATATATGAAGGAGCAAATAAAATACTAAAAGGGTGTTGAAGACCCCAGGAAAATGTGCTTTAACCAAATCAGAAGAGACCCCCAAATCGTGGGGGGTAAAAGGGGGTAAAAAGAAGTTCAGAAAAAAATTTTTTTTAATTAAGAAAAAATATATATGTATATATATTAGACTGGTGACTAGAACAGGGTCACCCACTTAATTTTGGGAGTATTTTGGTCTCTTAGAGAAACTACCTCCCAAAATTTTAAAGAATGAAAAACATATATAAGGGTAAACACAAAGAAGGGATGGAATATGACTATAAAGATGAAAAAAATGTTTTTTTAATTTCTAAAAAAAGGAGTTGATAAGGTAAGTTGGTTGAGAGAATAAAGAAAAAGAAAGTGGAGAGAATTTGCTCGGGCTGGAGACTAGAACAAGCCCGGTGCTAGATTTAGGGTGTATTTTGATCTATTAGAAGTTGTACCCCAAATTTTTTATAAGAAAAAACCCTATGTGTATACAAAAAATAAAGTTAGATACAATGAAGAATAAAATATGACTATAATAAAGAAGGTTCAAAAAAGATTTTTTTTTATGAAAGGTATTGTTAAGATAAACCAGTTAAAATATGTTAAAAGAGGAAAGGTAAAAGTTAAAAAAAATTAGCAGAAGAAAAAAAATAAAATTTTAAAAAATTAATTAACTTTGCAAGACTAAAGAATCCTGGAGAGAAAGCCGTGAATTCCATGCTTTGCTTTCTCCTCCTCTGGAATTCCGCTGTTCTCCGTGGTAAGTGAACTTGGTCTTGGCTGGATTTCTCCTTGCTCTTCTGGGGGAGGGGCCTGTTGTAGTGATTCTCAAGTGTCTTTGCCCGAGGCAGAATTGCACCGCCCTTACCAGGGGCCAAGCTAAGTGAACCACTCAGGTTCACTTTCGGGAGCTTTTGTTCCCTGAATGCTTTCCGTAGAGTTCCGGAGAACGGGAATGAAAATGGCGGCCTCCCAATCTCTGGCCCAAAGGAGCCGAGAGCTCGGGGCCCCACTCCTCAGTGTGCCCTCAGATGAAAGCATTCAATCACTCCCATCTCCCTGGCCTCTGGCCGTGCTCCAAGCTCACCCAGCCTGTGGCCAAGCATCTGTCTCTGGCACACAGCTCTGCCTGGAGTCTCCAAACCCTGCAGATCCCTGAGCTCTTCCAGGGGGTCTCCCCGGATCTTGTGGGGACCCCACTCACAGAGAAGTGGCCTGTGCCACAGATTACAGTTCAAATTAAACCCGAGTTGAGAGCTCACTTCTTGGCTTTGTCTCTGTAGCCAGCTTCCCTACTCTAATACCTGTGAGCTCTGGGACACTCAGACACCCCAATCCTTCTGTGACCCTGCAGAACCTGAGGCCATGTTATCCCAGCATGGGCTTCACCCCAGTTTAGCCTCTGGAGAGATGTCCCTCAGTGGATCAAACTTTTATAAGTTCTGATTTTGTGCTCTGTTGCTACACTGCTTGCCGGGAGCTGGCCCCTCCCCCCACTATCTTCCCATCACTTATCTATCTTCCCATCACTTTGGATTCACTTCTCCACCAGTCCTACCTTTCAGAGAGTGGTCAATTTTCTGTTTCTAGGATTGTTGCTCTTCTTCTCTTCGATCTCCTGTTGGATTTGTTCGTGTTTGGAATGGTTTGATAAGCTACCTAGCTGATCTCCTGCTACTTGATGTCTCTCAGCCTGCTACTTCTCCGTCATCTTGACTCCTCCCTCTGTTTCAAACTTTCTAAAGCGTAACTTGGGAAACTTCACAATTTTTTTTAAGTTTTTGATTTTTTATTTAATTTTTTTGATGTTTGATCTAATTATTCCTAAATAGGAACTCAGCCTACGAAAATAATCAGGGTGACAAAAAGGGTTTATATACCAAGATGTTCAGTATTATATTTTTGAACAAGAGCAAAAAATAAGTAAAACTAGAAACAATCTAAATTACCTTCTACTGTTGGGGCGCCTGGGTGGCTCAGCGGATTCAAGACTCTGCCTTTGGCTCAGGTCATGATCCCAGGGTTCTGGGATCGAGCCTCACATCAGGCTCTCTGCTCAGCAGGGAGCCTGTTTCCTCCTCTCTCTCTGCATGCCTCCCTGCCTACTGGTGATCTCTGTCTGTCAAATAAATAAATAAAATCTTTTTTTAAAAAATAATAAATAAATAAGGTACCTTCCACTGAGAAATGATTAGATGAATTTGATTTTAGTCACAATCTGGAATACTGTTTGCTATTTCAGATTAATCAAGAACTTTGTATGTATTAACAAAGTAGATCATGAAAACATAGTGATGAGTGAAAAAAAAACAAGTTGCAAGACAATATACATATAATATGATGTATCAAGTAAAAACACATACCCAAGTTACAAAAAAACTTAGTCTTTTAGTAAAAAAGAAAAATATTTATAAATTTGATTTCATCAAAGACACCATGGAGTGAACATTTCAAGATGCAGAAGAGGAAAATACATTTGCAACCCATATAAACTGATAAATGACTAGTATTTGAAAGACATAAAGAATTTGTACAAATCAATGGGAAAAGACAGGCAGCCCAATAAAAAAAAGTGGGCAAAAAAAAACATTTAAAGAAGGGTTAAAACCTATTCTCAAACTATTTTAAAACATAGAAGAGGAAGGGAAGCTTCCAAATTCATTCTATAAGGCCAACATTGCCACAATACTAAAATCAGATGAAAACACTGCAATAAAAGAAAACTACAGGCCAATATCTCTGATGAACATAGATGCAAAAATCCTCAACAAAATATTAGCAAACTGAATTCAGAAATACATTAAAAAAATCATTCACCACGAGCCAATGGGTTTTATTCCTGTTGGAAGGATAGCTCAATATTCACAAATCAATTAGTGTGATAAATAACATCAACAAGTTAAAGGATAAAAGTTATATGATAGTTTCAATAAATGCAGAAAAAATATTTGGCAAAGTACAGCATCTATTCATGGTAAAAACTTTCAACAAAACAGATTTAGAGGGAACATACCTCAACAGAATAAAAGCCATATTTGAAAAATCCACAGCTAACATCATCCTCATTTGTGAAAAATTGAAAGCTTTTCCTCTACAGACAGGAACAAAACAAGGATGCCCACTCTTGCCACTTTTATTCAACACAGTACTGGAAGTCCTAGCCACAGAAATCAGACCACAAAAAGAAATAAAAAGCATCCAAATCAGTAGAAATTAAAATTAAAAATTAAAACTTTCACTACTTGCAGATGACAGGATACTCTATATAGAAAACACTAAAGATTGCACCAAAAAAAAAACCTACTAGAACCAAATGAATTCAGTAAGGTGATAGGATACAAAATCAATAGATAGAAATCCATTAAATTTCTTTTTTTTTTTAATTTTTTATTTTTTATAAACATATATTTTTATCCCCAGGGGTACAGGTCTGTGAATCACTAGGTTTACACACTTCACAGCACTCACCAAAGCACATACCCTCCCCAATGTCCATAATCCCACCCCCTTCTCCCAACCCCCCTCCCCCCAGCGACCCTCAGTTTGTTTTGTGAGATTAAGAGTCACTTATGGTTTGTCTCCCTTCCAATTCCATCTTGTTTCATCGATTCTTCTTCTACTCACTTAAGCCCCCATGTTGCATCACCACTTCCTCATATCAGGAAGATCATATGATAGTTGTCTTTCTCTGCTTGACTTATTTCGCTAAGCATGATACGCTCTAGTTCCATCCATGTTGTCACAAATGGCAAGATTTCATTTCTTTTGATGGCTGCATAGTATTCCATTGTGTATATATACCACATCTTCTTGATCCATTCATCTGTTGATGGCATCACAATTCCGGACTTCAAGCTCTATTACAAAGCTGTCATCATCAAGACAGCATGGTACTGGCACAAAAACAGACACATAGATCAATGGAACAGAATAGAGAGCCCAGAAATAGACCCTCAACTCTATGGTCAACTAATCTTCGACAAAGCAGGAAAGAATGTCCAATGGAAAAAAGACAGCCTCTTCAATAAATGGTGCTGGGAAAATTGGACAGCCACATGCAGAAAAATGAAATTGGACCATTTCCTTACACCACACACAAAAATAGACTCAAAATGGATGAAGGACCTCAATGTGCGAAAGGAATCCATCAACATCCTTGAGGAGAACACAGGCAGCAACCTCTTCGACCTCAGCCGCAGCAACATCTTCCTAGAAACATCGCCAAAGGCAAGGGAAGCAAGGGCAAAAATGAACTATTGGGATTTCATCAAGATCAAAAGCTTTTGCACAGAAATCCATTAAATTTCTATACACCAATAATGACATAGCAGAAAGTGAAATTAAGAAAACAATTGCATTTACAAATTCACCAAAAATAACAAAATACCTAGGAATAAAGTTAACCAAGAAGGTGAAAGATTTGTACTCTGAAAAGTACAAAAAGTTGATGAAAGAAATTGAAGACAACACAAAAAGTGGAAAAACATTCCATGCTCATGGATTAGAAGAAAAAATGTTGTTAAAATGTCTATACTACCCAAAGCAACCTACATAATTAATGCAATCCTATCAAAACATCAACAGCCTTTTCCACAGAACTACAACAAATGATCTTAAAATTTGTATGGAACCACTACAGACCCCAAATAGCCAAACAATTGTGAAAAAAGAAAAACAAAACTGGAGGTATCACAATTCCAGATTTCAAGTATATTATAAAGCTATAGTCATCAAAACACTACAGCACTGGCACAAAAATAAACACATAGATCAATAGAACAGAATAGAAAGCCCAGAAATAAACCCATGATTATATGGTCAATTAATCTTTTACAAAGGAGGCAAGAATATACAATGGGAAAAAGACAGTCTCTTCCACAAATGGCCTTGGGAAAACTGGATAGCAATATGCAAAAGAATGAAACTGGGCCACTTTCTTATGTTATACCCCAGAATAAATTCAAAATGGATTAAAGACCTAAATGTGAGACCTGAAACCATAAAAATCCTAGAAAAGAACACAAGCATTGTAACTTCTTTGACATCGGCCATAGCAGCTCCTTTCAAGATATGCCTCCTGAGACAAGGGAAATGAAAGCAAAAATGAACTACTGGGACTTCATCAAAATGAGAAGCTTCCACACAGCAAAGGAAATCAGCAAAGCTAGAAGACAGGCTACTGAATGGGAGAAGATATTTACAAATGATGTAGCTGATAAAAGGTAGTGTCCAAAATATAGAAAAGAACTTACAAAACTCAATACCCAAAAAACAAATAATAATACAATTTTAAAAAAGGGCAGAAGATATGAACAAACATTTCTGCAAAGAAGACATCCAGATGGCCAACAGACACTTGAAAAGATGTTCAACATCACTCATTCATCGTCAAGCAAATGCAAATCAAAACCACAATGAAATATCACCTCACACCTGTCAGAATGGCTAAAATCAACAACACAAGAAACAAGTGTTGGTGAGAATGTGGAGAAAGGAGAACCCTCGAACACCATTGGTGGGAATGCAAATGGATGCAGCCACTGTGGAAGACAGTAGCGAGGTTCCTCAGAAAATTAAAAACAGTGGGGCGCCTGGGTGGCTCAGTAGGTTAAAGCCTCTGCCTTCGGCTCAGGTCATAATCTCAGTGTCTTGGGATTGAGCCCCGCATCGGGCTCTCTGCTTAGTGGGGAGCCTGCTTCCCCCTCTCTCTCTGCCTGCCTCTATGCATACCTGTGATCTCTCTGTGTCAAATAAATAAATAAAATCTTTAAAAAAAAAAAGAGGGGAGGAGTTAAGATGGCGGAGAAGTAGCAGGCTGAGATGACATCAGGTAGCAGGAGATTAGCTAGATAGCTTGTCAAACCATTGCAAACACCAACAAATCCAATAGGAGATCGAAGAGAAGAAGAGCAACAATCCCAGAAACAGAAAATTGACCACTTTCTGAAACGTAGGACCAGTGGAGAAGTGAATCCAAAGTGACGGGAAGATAGACCGCAGGGGGAGGGGCCAGCTCCCTGCAAGCAGCAGAGCAACAGAGCACAAAATCAGGACTTTTAAAGGTCTGCTCCACGGAGGGCCATAACTCCAGAAGCTAAACCGGGGGGAAGCCCACGCGGGGTCAGCATAACCCCACATCCCATGGGGTCACAGAAGGACTGGGGGTGTCTGAGTGTCGCAGAGCTTGCAGGTATTAGAACGGGGAAGCCGGCTAGAGACAGAGCCGAGGAGTGAGCTCTCAGCCCGGGGTTACCTTGAACCGGTCACAGGCTCGGTGAGCTCAGAGCGCAGCCAGAGGCCATGAAGACGGAAGCAACTGGGCGCTTTTCTCCAAGTGCGACCGATTGAGTGCTTTCCTACAAGTGCGACCAGAGGCCAGGGAGACGGGGGCAGTTGGGCGCTTTTCTCTGAGGGCGCACTGAGGAGCGGGTCCCCGAGCTCTGGGTTCCTCCCGGCCGGAGATTGGGAGGCCACGCCTTCATTCCCATCCTCTGGAACTCTATGGAAAGCACTCAGGGAACAAAACCTCCTGAAAGCAAACCCGATCAAATTACTTAGCCCGGCCCCTGGTAAGGGCAGTGTAATTCCACCTCAGGCAAAGACACTTGAGAATCACTACAACAGGCCCCTCCCCCAGAAGATCAACAAGAAGCCCAGCCAAGAACAACTTCACTCACCAAGGAGAACAGCGAAATTCCAGAGGAGGAGAAAGCAAATCTTATCTGGACAAAACGACAAGGCAGAAAAACTCACCACAAAAAAAAGAACAAGAGACAGTACCGAAGGTTGGGGACCTAATCAATACAGACATTGATAATATGACAGATCTAGAGTTCAGAATGATGATTCTCAAGGTTTTAGCCAGGCTCAATAAAGGCATAGAAGATATTAGAGAAACCTTCTCCGGAGAGATAAAAGCTCTTTCTGGAGAAATAAAAACTAAAATCTAGCCAAGTTGAAATTTAAAAAGCTATTAATGAGGTGCAATCAAAAATGGAGGCTCTTACTGCTAGGATAAATGAGGCAGAAGAAAGCATTAGTGACATAGAAGACCAAATGACAGAGAATAAAGAAGCTGAGCAAAAGAGAGACAAACAAATACTGGACCATGAAGAGAGACATCGAGAGATAAGTGACACCATAAGATGACACAACATTAGAATGATTGGGATTCCAGAAGAAGAAGAAGGAAGAGAGAGGGGAGCAGAAGGTATATTGGAGAGAATTATTATAGAGAATTTCCCTAATAGGGCAAAGGGAACAAACATCAAAATCCAAGAGATGCTAAGAACACCCCTCAAAATCAATAAAAATAGGTCCACACCCCGTCACCCGATAGTAAAATTTACAAGTCTTAGTGACAAAAAGAGAAAATCCTGAAAGCAGCCTGGGAAAAGAAGTCTGTAACATACAAGAGTGAAAATATTAGATTGGCAGAGGACCTATCCACAGGGACCTGGCAGGCCAGAAAGAACTGGCATGATATATTCAGATCACTAAATGAGAAAAACATGCAGCCAAGAATACTATATCTAGCTAGGCTATCATTGAAAATAGAAGGAGAGATAAAAAACTTCCGGGACAAACAAAAACTGAAAGAATTTGCGAACACCAAATCAGCTTCACAGGAAATATTGAAACAGGTCCTCTAAGCAAAGAGACACCCTAAAAATAGTAGATAAGAAAGAAACAGAGACAAGATACAGTAACAGTCACTTTATAGGCAACACAATGGCACTAAATTCTTATCTCTCAATAGTTACCCTGAATGTAAATGGGCTAAATGTCCCAATCAGAAGACACAGGGTATCAGAATGGGTAAAAAAACAAAACCCATCAACATGCTGCCTACAGGAAACTCATTTTAGACCCGAAGACACCTCCAGATTTAAAGTGAGGGGGTGGAAAACAATGTACCACGCTAACGGACATCAGAAGAAAGCTGGGGTGGCAATCCTTATATCAGATCAATTAGATTTTAAGCCAAAGACTATAATAAGAGATGAAGAAGGACACTATATCATACTCAAAGGGTCTGTCCGACAAGAAGATCTAACAATTTTAAATATCTATACCCCTAACAGGGGAGCAGCCAACTATATAAACCAATTAACAACAAAATCAAAGAAATACATCGACAATAATACAATAATAGTAGGGGACTTTAACACTCCCCTCACTGAAATGGACAGATCATCCAAGCAAAAGATCAACAAGGAAATAAAGGCCTTAAATGACACACTGGACCAGATGGACATCACAGATATATTCAGAACATTCCATCCCAAAGCAACAGAATATACATTCTTCTCTAGTGCACATGGAACATTCTCCAGAATAGATCATGTCCTGGGTCCTAAATCAGGTCTCAACCGGTATCAAAAGATTGGGATCATTCCCTGCATATTTTCAGACCACAATGCTCTGAAGCTAGAACTCGGTCACAAGAGGAAATTTGGAAAGAACCAAAATACATGGAGGCTAAACAGCATCCTTCTAAAAAATGAAAGGGTCAACCAGGAAATTAAAGAAGAATTGAAAAAATTCATGGAAACAAATAATAATGAAAACATAACACTTTAAAATCTGTGAGACACAACAAAGGCAGTCCTGAGAGGAAAATATATAGTGACACAAGCCTTTCTCAAGAAACAAGAAAGGTCTCAAATACATGACCTAACCCTACACCTAAAGGAGCTGGAGAAAGGACAATAAAGAAAGCCTAAACCCAGCAGGAGAAGAGAAATCATAAAGATCAGAGTAGAAATCAATGAAATAGAACCCCCCCCCAAAAAAAACAATAGAACTAATCAATGAAACTAGGAGCTGGTTCTTTGAAAGAATTAATAAGATTGATAAATCCCTGGCCAGACTTATCAAAAAGAAAAGGGAAAGGACCCAAATAAATAAAATCATGAATGAAAGAGGAGAGATCACAACCAACAACAAAGAAATACAAACAATTATAAGAACAAATTATGAGGAACTCTACGCCAACAAATTTGACAATCTGGAAGAAATGGATGCATTCCTAGAAACATATAAACTACCACAACTGAACCAGAAAGAAATAGAAAACATGAACAGACCCATAACCAGTAAGGAGATTGAAGCAGTCATCAAAAATCTCCAAACAAACAAAAGCCCAGGGCCAGACGGCTTCCCAAGGGAATTCTACCAAACATTTAAAGAAGAATTAATTCCTATTCTCCTGAAACTGTTCCAAAAAATAGAAATGGAAGGAAAACTTCCAAACTCATTTTATGAGGCCAGCATCACCTTGATCCCAAAACCAGACAAGGATCCCATCAAAAAAGAGAATTACAGACCAATATCCTTGATGAACACAGATGCGAAAATTCTCACCAAAATACTAGCCAATAGGATCCAACAATACATTAAAAGGATTATTCACCACGACGAAGTGGGATTTATTCCAGGGCTGCAAGGTTGGTTCAACATCTGCAAATCAATCAATGTGATGCAGTACACTAATAAAAGAAAGAATAAGAACCATATTATGCTCTCAATAGATGCTGAAAAAGTATTTGACAAAGTACAGCATCCCTTCCTGATCAAAACTCTTCAAAGTGTAGGGATAGAGGGCACATACCTCAATATTATTAAAGCCATCTATGAAAAACCCCACTGTAAATATCATTCTCAGCAGAGAAAAACTGAGAGCTTTTTTGCTAAGGTCAGGAACACAGCAGGGATGTCCATTATCACCACTGTTATTCAACATAGCACTAGAAGTCCTAGCCTCAGCAATCAGACAACAAAAAGAAATTAAAGGCACCCAAATCTGCAAAGAAGAAGTCAAACTATCACTCTTTGCAGATGATATGATACTATATGTGGAAAACCCAAAAGACTCCACTCAAAAACTGCTAGAACTTGTCCAGGAATTCAGTAAAGTGTCAGGATATAAAATCAATGCACAGAAATCAGTTGCATTTCTTTACACTAACAAGAAGACAGAAGAAAGAGAAATTAAGGAGTCAGTCCCATTTGCAATTACACCCAAAACCCTAAGATACCTTGGAATGAACCTAACAAAAGAGGCAAAGTATCTATACTCAGAAAACTATAAAGTACTCATGAAAGAAATTGAGGAAGACACAAAGAAATGGAAAAATGTTCCATGCTCATGGATTGGAGGAACAAATATTGTGAAAATGTCTATGCTACCCAAAGCAATCTACACATTTAATGAAATCCCTATCAAAATCCCATATACTTTTTTCAAAGAAATAGAACAAACAATTCTAAAATTTATATGGAACCGGAAAAGACCTCGAATAGCCAAAGGAATATTGAAAAAGAAAGCCAAAGGAATATTGAAAAAGAAAGCCAAAGTTGGTGGCATCACAATTCCAGACTTCAAGCTCTATTACAAAGCTGTCATCATCAAGACAGTATGGTACTGGCACAAAAACAGACACATAGATCAATGGAACAGAATAGAGAGCCCAGAAATAGACCCTCATCTCTATGGTCAACTAATCAACAAAGCAGGAAGGAATGTCCAATGGAAAAAAGACAGCCTCTTCAACAAATGGTGCTTCGAAAATTCGACAGCCACATACAGAAAAATGAAATTGGACTATTTCCTTACACCACACACAATAATAGACTCAAAATTGATGAAGGACCTCAATATGAGAAAGGAATCCATCAAAATCCTTGAGGAGAACACAGGCAGCAACCTCTTTGACCTCAACCGCAGCAACTTCTTCCTAGGAACACGGCCAAAGACAACAAGAAGCAAGGACAAAAATGAACTATTGGGATTTCGTCAAGATCAAAATCTTCTGCACAGCAAAGGAAACAGTTAACAAAACCAAAAGACAACTGACAGAATGGGAGAAGATATTTGCAAATGAGATATCAGATAAAGGGCTAGTATCCAAAATCTATAAAGAGCTTAGCAAACTCAACACCCAAAGAGCAAATAATCCAATCAAGAAATGGGTAGAGGACATGAACAGACATTTCTGCAAAGAAGACATCCAGATGGCCAACAGACACATGAAAATGTGCTCCATATCACTCGGCATCAGGGAAATACAGAGCAAAACCACAATGAGATACCACCTCACACCAGTCAGAATGGCTAAAATTAACCAGTCAAGAAATGACAGATGCTGACGAGGATGCGGAGAGAGGGGAACCCTCCTACACTGTTGGTGGGAATGCAAGCTGGTGCAACCACTCTGGAAAACCATGTGGAGGTTCCTCCAAAAACTGAAAATAGAGCTACCCTATGACCCGGCGATTGCACTACTGGGTATATATCCTAAAGTTACAAATGTGGTGCTCCGAAGGGGCACATGCACCCGAATGTTTATAGCAGCCATGTCCACAATAGCCAAACTATGGAAAGAACCTAGATGTCCATCAACAAATGAATGGATAAAGAATATGTGGTATATATACACAATGGAATACTATGCAGCCATCAAAAAATGAAATCTTGCCATTTGAGACAATGTGGATGGAACTAGAGAGTATTATGCTTAGCGAAATAAGTCAATTGGAGAAAGACAACTATCATATGATCTCCCTGATATGAGGAAGTGGAGATGCAATGTAGGCGGGTTGGGGGATAGGAAAAGAAAAAATGAAAGAAGGTGGGATTGGGAGGGAGACAAACCATAAAAAACTCAATCTCAAAAAACAGACTGAGGGTTGCTGGGGGGAGGGGGGATGGGAGAGGGTGGTGGGGATATGGACATTGGGGAGGGTATGTGCTATGATGAGTGCTGTGAAATGTGTGAACCTGGCGATTCACAGACCTGTACCCCTGGGGATAAAAATACATTATATCCTTATTTAAAAAAAAATAAAGAAGTTCAATTAAATAAAAGCAAAAAAAAAAAAAAAGAAAAGAAAATTAAAAACAGACTACCATAGGATCCAGTAATGCCAGTACTGGGTATTTACCCAAAGAATATGAAAATATTAATTCAAAGGGATACATGCACCCCAATGTTCGTAGCAGTACTATTTACAGTAGCCAAATTATGGAAGCAGTCCAACTGTCCATCAATAAATGAATGGATAAAGAAGAGGTGGTGTATATAGACAATGGAATCTTATGCAGCCATCAAAAAGAATAAAATCTTGCCATTTGCAAAGATGTGGATAGGTCTTGAGGGTATAATGCTAAGTGAAATGAGTCAGTCAGAGAAAGCAAGTACTGTGTGATTTCACTCACAGGTGGAATTTAAGAAACAAAACAAAGGACCAAAGAAACAGACACAAACTAAAAACAAAGCAAAACAGAAAACACACAAAAAAACCAAACTCTTAACTATAGAAAAAAAACAGATGGTTACCAGAGGGGAGATGGGTGGGGGATGTGTGAAGTAGTCAAGGGGAACCAAGAATACACTTGTCACGGTGAGCTCTGAGTAATGTATAGACTTGTTGACTCACTATATAGTACGCCTGAAACTAATATAACGTATTAACATATATCTTAACTATACTGGAAAATCACTCACTCACTCACTTAATCAGTTGTTTTTTTTTTCTTTTAAAGATTTTATTTATTTATTTGACACAGAGAAAGATCACAAGTAGGCAGAGAGGGAAGCGGGGGTGGCGGAGCAGGCTCCAGGCTGAGCAGAGAGCCCGACGTGGGGCTGGATACCAGGTCCCAAGACCCTGAGATCATGAACTGAGCCGAAGGCAGAGGCTTAATACTGAGCCACCCAGGCGCCCCTCAATCAGTCGTTTTTAAATGGGCAAAAATTTACTATTTTACCTATTACTTACCACCATAAGTACTCTTTACTATTTATAATAGCCATAGGAAAACGTGCTCAGTCTCATTAGTGAACAAACGTGAAGTCACATAAACCGCCACCAAACAGCCAGCAGGTTGTCAAAACTCAAAAAATATGACAGTGCCAAGTGTTTGAGAGGACGTGGAACAGCTAACTGAGCTTCCACCACACTGGGTAGGAGAGTAAAAATTGGCACAGACATCTTGAAAATCACTTAGGCATTATTTAATACAGCTGAATAGAGGCACATACAATGACCAAGTGACTCTACCGGATCTATAACCTAGAGAAACCCACACATGCACATGTGTACAAAGACATGCTTTTTGTAAGCTCATACCAACATTGTCTGTAATCGCCCCAAGCTGGTAATGATTTAAATGTCCATTAGCAGTGGATAGGATATACAGTGGTGATGTAGTCATGCAATGGGATAATATACCATGACGGAAATGAGCAAAGGTTAGCAGCAAGCAAAAATACAAGTTAGTCTCCCAACCATAATGTTTAGCGAGAGAATTGAGGCACTAAAGAGTATATTATGCACGTCATAATTCTGTCTCCATACAATTAAAAAGCAGAAGAAAAATCATCGTAATAGGTAAGGATAGACACCGAGCTGATAAAAATCACTAATTTTTAAAAAAGCAAATAAGTGATTATCATCAAATTCAGGGCAGTCGTCAGAAAGAGGATGTGATCAGTGAGGAACCCATGGGAAGCTACGGCTGCTAGAAATGGTCTGTTCTTTAACCTGGATTGGGTAACACCAGTGTTAACTTTTAAGTAATTCATCATATTTGATATTTATATTACATAACTATTCTTTGAGTTATATCACAATAAAAAGTTTTAAAAATACACACAGACACACAGGAAATCCCAATGATGATATAAATGTATTAAATTTGTTTTCAGGATAAAAAGTACTCTTACAATAGTGGTGGCCTCTGGCAAGGGAAGGAAGTAGAGGGGGGCCAGGGTTTGGGGAAGGGACTTTGACTTTATCTATGACGTGTTTCACTTAAAAGGTATGTCATGAAGAAAAGTATATCATTCACGTATACGTGTGCAATTAAAAGTAAATTTTGATGAAAGCATGAAAAGAAAAATAAAAACAGTGGTATGTTTTATTTGCAAGCTGTAAAATCCTATAAAATTGTCTGTGCACACAACATAGAAAGCACATGTCCATCTGGAGGAAAGTAAATTGAAATATTAACTTTGTTGCTCTGGGTCATGACATTGTAGACAGACTTTTCTTTGTGTTTTCCTATATTTCCTAAATATATTACTATACTTATTATAACATTTAAGTTAGAAAAGATTACAAGAATCAATAAGAAAAGTATAACCCCCACCCCTGAAAACGGGCAAAGGCCAAAAAAAAAAAATTTTTCAGAAAAGAGTAAATTCAAATAATCCATCAAGATCTGAAAGAAAATATCTACTCTGTAAGTGGAAATCTGAATAAAATTAAAATGTCATTTTTAACCTAGAATGGCAAAGATCGAGAATGATGGAGATCAGGGCAGTTTGCCTCAAAATATACCAAAGTGGTATATTCATTGCTCTGAACGAACAATGAGGAACAGCCAGTAGAAGCACAGCACTCTGACCCTCTTTTCTGTCTCCCTGAAAACAGGAAATAAATTTCCCATGTGAAGCGTACCCTCCCTGCCCCCGGAGGTAGAGAGACATCCTTATCGCCAGAGATAGAGAATTCAGGGCCGAAAAGGCTATGTAAACAAATTCCGCTTCGTTTTTTCACTAATTAAGACCCAGACCTAAGTTTCTTTGTCCTGTCAGTTCTTTG
This sequence comes from Mustela erminea, assembly GCF_009829155.1. Taxonomy (NCBI): domain Eukaryota; kingdom Metazoa; phylum Chordata; class Mammalia; order Carnivora; family Mustelidae; genus Mustela; species Mustela erminea. The sequence goes on along the minus strand of NC_045635.1, from coordinate 39,676,636 downwards.
CGAATTTATCATCTCTTTGCCTAAAAGGTCTATAAACAGCCTGCTTCGGTCACTTCTTATGTCCTGTATCTATGAAACCTTCTTACATAGGAAGTCATTTTTTTTTTCCTCCTGCTAATCTGTCTTTGTGTCAATTTAATTATTAGACCAGCCAAAAGCACCAAGAGGGCTCCGAGGAAAATTTTCCTGACAAGAACATCCAGTGTTGTCTAGGGTGTGGGAATGATTTTGTCTGCTTCTTGGTAGAGGCCCAAATGGAGGCAGCCTTTGGGAACACTGCATGGCAATACGCAGTTAGAGTCATGAAAGCATCTGCCTTTGGCCCAGTAATTCCGTTTCCAGAAAATCATCATTAAAGAGATAGAGACGTACAAAATGGCTGACCTTCAGGAATGGTCTTAGCAATGTTAGACAATACCAAATATTTGAGAACAGTATAAATGTACAAATAGAAGATGAGAAAAGAGAAAAACACACATACACCCACACAGGCTATGTCATATCATGCTATTTAAGTTAGAAATCATTTTCACAAACAATTAACAATAGGGGAAAGTCCTAAAGCTATCAGATGAAGCCAGCAGAGCAGGACACGCAGAAAGACCCCAATTTGATTCCAGTTTTGAACATAAGGGGACTACGTCTAGGAAGAAAGTCTAGAAACACATGCAATGGAATATTAACAGGAGTCTTCATGGAAGATTTTTATTTTCATTGTTGTGCTTTTCTAGATCACCAGACTCTCCTCAATAAACCCACAAGAAAGCAACCCATGTTTTTAAATGTTTAAAAACTTTCTAACGGAACTGACAGTGATGCCGTGGTCTGATGATTTCTTTCGCAAAAATTACCTCTGACATTTTAACTACTTTCATGGCCCTCTCCAGCCAACTCTGTAATTCACTCTGATCTCACCCGGAGCCTCTTCCTTGCTCTGTAAATCTGGCCTGGCTTTTAGCCAAGGGCAATAAAACCTGACCTGACCCGATCTGAGCGTTCAGTCAGTGGTAACAAAAGGAATTTATATCTTTGCTCTGCTAAATGCTCCCTTTTCCTTCCTACCACAGTCCTGCTATTGTCAAACTGCTATCCCCATTACCAAACTGTGGCCCATCAGGGGCTAATGGGCCAACTGTTAAGGTATTTCTTGATCTTCACGTGCCGTGCCAGTTAGCATGAGCCTATTATGGAAAAAATATATTTAGTAAATAATAACTTCATAGAAATGAAATGATGTCAGGTTTCATAAATATTAGAAGAAGCACACTCCGTGCGGGTCAGCAGACTTCTGCATGTCGTTACTCATTATTCTCCCATGGGGTGGCAGAGCTGAGTTAATCAAGTATAGGTCAGAAACAGGTCACCCGACACCGAAGGCCTGTGAATCATGGTAGAAAATTAGAAATAATAAACACCTCAGGGTATCACTCTTAGTTTGCATAGCTAAAGATGAAATTCGTCCCCTATTTTCAGCGCTGACACTTGCCCATGTTTTGTCTTACATCAATTATTAGCTAGGGTTCACCAAGTATCGCTCATCCACAAGTATTTGTTGAGTGCCCACTGGTGCCAGACATGGTTCTAGGCAGTTGATATATTACTGAACAAGAGACAGACATCTCTGCCCTCGTAGGGCCTATGTTCTAGCTCAAAGGAGATAGACCATAAACAAAAACCAGAGTAAATGAATGGTAGAGTTTGTAGACTGTGGTTAGTGCTGTGGAAGAACAGGAAGGTAAAGGGGATTTCGAAGAGTAGACAGTAGGGCAGGGTTACAAGGAGATGCTAAGACTTATGGGTAAAGGGACTATGCGATAAGCAGTTTCCCCTTCACGGAAGGAGTTGTTGCCCCAGCTTCTGGAAATGCTGACAACCCCTTCAGGGATCATCTCCTCTGTAGAAAGTTACCTCTCCCAAGGTCAGTCCAGATCAATGAGGGAAACATAAAGGATGGGTCATTTTGGCCTGATGGAGGACAATTCTGACAAGCCATTTCAGCTCCAGAGCTCACTCCGGGACCAGGTGAGGCTGACTTTAGACCTGTGTCACAGATCATCTTCCCCCTCTACCGATTCCCGCTTCCTTCCTTTCCCTTTCACCCCTGTTGATACCAAGAGTACCAGCTAATAAGCATCCTGCCTGCCAAACACTATCTCAGAGGCATCTTCCCATAGAATCCAACCACAGCACTGACATATGAGCACATGTTAGAAGGAAATGAAGGAGGGGAGTGAGCCATATATATATCTGGCAGAGGAGCATTCCAGACAGAGAGCACAGCCAGTGCAAAGGCCCCGAGGCAGCACTGTGAGTGGCATCATCAATAAACAGTAAGAAGGCCAGTGAAGCTGGATGCAGTGAATTCAAAGGAATTAGTAGGAAGTAAGGTCTTTCGTTTTTACTCAACATGAGGTGGATAGTCATAGGTGGGTTTTGACCAGAGGTAATGACATGATCTGACTTATGCTTTATTTTTTGAGGGAGAGCAGGGGGTGGGGCATGGGGAGAGGCAGAGAGAGAATCTTAAGCAGGCTTCACACCCAGCATGGAGTCTGATGTACAGCTGTATCCCACGACCCTGAAATCATGACCTGAGCCAAAATCAAGAGTCAGACACTTAACCGACTGAGCCACCCAGGCCTCCAAGAGAAGGAATTTTTTGTGTTTTTTTTGTTTTGTTTTGTTTTTAAGATTTTATTTATTTATTTATCAGAGAGAGTGAGCATAGGCAGACAGAGTGGCAGACAGAGTGGCAGACAGAGGCAGAGGGGGAAGCAGGCTCCCTGCTAAGCAAGGAGCCCGATGTCGGACTCCATCCCAGGATGCTGAGATCATGACCTGAGTCGAAGGCAGCTGCTTCACCAACTGAGCCACCCAGGCGTAGCAAGAAGGAGTTTTTAAATTTCTTCTTTTTTTTTTTCCTTCCTATATCTTTCTCAAAAGATACCTCCATCAAAATAGGGATCTTTTCAGGAAAACTTACTCCCATGAAAAACTTTTTCAAACCAAGGTGGCAACACAGCTTAGGGGGCAGGAGAATTCACTGAAAAAAAAAAAAAAAAAAGATAACCCTTGGGGTGCCTGGGAGGCTCAGTGGGTTAAGCATCTGCCTTCGGCTGGAGTCATGATCCCAGGGTCCTGGGATGGAGCCCCACATCAGACTCCCTGCTCAGTAGGAAGTCTGCCTCTGTCTCTCTCCCTCCGCTGCTCCCCCTATTTGTGCTCTCTCACTCTCTCTCTCTGTCAAATAAATAAATAAAATATTTTTAAAAAATAGCCATTATTTTCTTTTCCTTGAGGAGCAGATGATAAACGAGTCTTCTGTTATGCTCATTTGTCAGTCTCTTAGATGTCCAGGGAAGCTCTTCAGGGCTAATGTGGAGAGACATCGATGAAGTTCATGAACGTGTGCCTCCTGGAGCTCAGCTCTGTAAAGCAGACCCAGTTCCTTCCATTCTAAAGCCATCAACACAGGCGAACCAAATGAGTGAGACTCAACCAAATCATGAAAGAAATAAAAAACATAATTAACACTGTCCAACTTACTCCCAGTCATCGAGCTACATGTATTAGAGAAAACTCCATTGTCATACTGCACAGCACACACACACATACACATCCTTACCAAAACACTGTACCAACTGAAATCTTACTCAAACTTAAAAGTCCAATTCAAATGCCTTCTCTTCTGAGAAGCCTGCCCCAGTCATCCCCACAGGCAGTCTCCACAGTGCCTAGCACAAGGCTAGGCACGTAGTAGTTGATCAGTACCTATGCAATGACAAGTTGTGGATCTAAGCATTTCTATTAAGAATTGTGTGTGATCACCCCCGGTGAGTGAAGGAAAACTGTCTTAGCATAAAAGCAGAAGAAATCTCAGAGCCTGAGTAGGGCATGACTGACCCTTTCCCATCTCCCCATTCATCAACCCATGGATGTATCACAGACCGCATGGAACAGAGGTACTCTGAGACCCCTGACACAGCACCATTAATCACCTGGAAAATGAGTTCCCTCTGGTGGTAGAAGGGATCCTTGGACCAGGAATCAATAGTCAAGGACTCCAGTTTCACCTAGCCTTTAGTAGTTCTTTTTTTGAAGATTTTATTTTATTTATTTGTCAGGGTGAGAGAGAGCAAGCAGAAACAGGGTGAGTAAAAAACAGAGGGAGAAGCAGGCTCCCCACAGAGCAAGGAGACCGATGTGGGACTCAATCCCACGACCCTGAGATCATGACCTGAGCCAAAGGCAGATGCTTAACCAACTGAGTCACCCAGGCACCCCCTGATAAAAAGTTCTTATCCTGGTTCTAGACTACATCATTTTACATTCACAGGGAACCACGGGGAAGACATTGCTTCTTGGCACCTTGATCAGAAGACAGGGAGGCTAGGCCTCTCCTAACTTGCAGTATTAGGGCTGACCCAGACAAAATTTTAAATGAATACAAACCACAACAGCATCTATTTCTGCTCTCAGGCTTCCAGGCCAAGACCCGTGGACACGCTGGACTAACAGAAGCATTATTTCAAGAGGCCTGAAATTTTTTGAAACTGGTCTAATATAAATGCTCAGTCAAGGGCGACTGCTGCTGCCTGAGAAGAACTAACTCTTTCAGTGCCTGGCATGATTCCTTATTACAGAGGTTCTCCAACTTGAATAAGCATGAGATCACCTGTTGGGCTTGTTAAAACACAATTAAAACACAGTCTCTGATTCTGCAGGTCTGGAGTGGGGCCCCGAGAATGTAAGGAGTCCTCAAGCGAAGCTGATACAACTGGTCCAGGAACCACATCTGGAGAACCACTACTTTATTACGCTGTAGACCATCAAAATCAACCATTAGGAGGAAAACAAAGACATTTCTTTTATTTTATTAAAATGAAGACAAACACTGATGCTCAAAATAAAAGAGCTCGAGAAGCAGGCTTTTATTTCAGTCTGTGTCTGGTTCCATCTCCTGGTTCCTTTCTCACTCATCCTCTTGGTGGGGACCTGTGTTCAGCGGTTACACTGCCTTCCATCTGGGAAAGGATGTCTTTCTTTAGAGGAGTCTTGTTTTCTCCCTCCTTCAGCTCTTGTATGTTAATCCTAAATCTCATTAGTCCCTGGAATGCATCCCAGTTTAGCATCAGCTGCAAATTTAATTAATGTCCCAGGTAACCCTTCCACACAGCATAGGATAAGATGCTAATTAAAGCCGAGGCAAACCTAATCCCCCTATTCCTCCTGTTACTAGTATCCTAGCAGTCCTTTGCAGATTTCAGCTCCAACCTAATGTTAATGCCATTTGTAGAAGATGCAATCTTCTTTATTCTTTACATCAGCTGGACATCTGTGGTTTGATAGACTGATGTGAAGGTCTCCACCCTGGCTTAACTCTGAGTTATACAAGCTGATTATTCTCCATTTACTTAAGGTACTCAAGAAGGCCCACACTTGGGAACAAGTCAGCCACAGAAATCTGGCCCCCATACTTCTCAGGTTTAGTATCAAAATCTCCAGAGCCCAAAATCACCTAAAAGCTGTTCTAGGAAATTACCAGGTTCAGAAATAGAGGTAGGGCCAAAGCCATGCAATGCAGGGATATACTAAGAGCACTGCTCCAGGGAGAGAAGTGACCGCAGAGGCGCCAGGGACTCATTGCCATGGGATTCCCATTGCCACACAAAGTACCCTGCCTACCTCCATCCCAGCCACCTCTATATCAAGGCTACCAAAATCAAAATCACTTTCACAGTTTCAAATTCACAGTTGACCATTTCCTCTTGTTCAAATTCGCTGGGATTAACAATAACTGTCATCTTTTTTTTTTTTTTTTTGAGAGGGATCGAGAAATAGAGCGGGCACACGTCAAGAGAGCAAAAACGGGGGAGCAGCAGGCAGAGGGAGAAGTTGATCCCCCACTGAGCAGAGAGCTCAAGGTGGAACTTCATCCCAGGACTCTGGGATCATGACCTGAGCTGAAGGCAGATGCCTCACCAACCCAGCCACCCAGGCGCCCAGCAATAACCTTTTAAGACTCAAAAAGAGCAGTGGTCTCAACCCTCACTGAGCATTAGAATCACTTGGGGGAGCTTTACAAATCCTGAAGCACAGTCCAGGCTCTGCACCAACTAAATCAAAATTTCTTTGAATGGAACCCAAACACTAGTATTTTTTTAAGCTCCTCGGGGTCACTAATGCACAGTGAAGGTTGAGAATTACTGCATTCGAGTGAATTCGCCCAACTTTATTAGTCCCCTAACCCCCACTCTGAGGTGTCATCCTTCGCTGAGAGACTGGAAGATTTATTTGGGGAGGAGGACAAATTCCATATAAGGAGCCCTCTCCTTACATGCTGAGTTGGAGAAAAAAGGGAAGGGAATTAGGAGGTATCAGGTTTGTGGGGAAGATATTAAGGTTGTTCCAGGCCAATATTTGTAATGCCAAGGCCTCTCAGACTGAGGAAGATGAGTGGCACCTTATACTGCCTTTAAAAAAAAAAAGATTTTATTTACTTATTTGAGAGAGAAAGAGAAAGCAAGAGAAACAGAGAGAGAGAAAGAACAAGTCGGGGGCGGTGGGCAGAGGGACAAGCTGACTCCTTGCTGAGCAGGGAGCCCAACGAGGGGCTCAATCCCAGGACCCTGGGATCATGACCAGAGCTGAAGGCAGACGCTTAACCAACTAAGCCACCCAGGAGCCCCTCATACTGCCTTTTGCTTCTGTTCCCTGTGGGTCGCTGCTCAGGCTCAGATTTTCTGTATTTATTTATTTTGGTGCGGTAGCTTGGTCAACAATAGGATGAATGGCGGGCTCACAGCCGTGTGAGACATTGTTTCTGTGGACAATACGAGTGTCCCATCCACAACCTTACCCGCGTCTATGTTTGCTAAAGGGACTGCTTTCTTCCCTTCTATTTGCCTAAGCCGCTGGAGCCCAGAGCTCATGAGGGCCAACCTGAGCATTTTATCCCTGGGTAGGCCAGTCACCCCTCAGCCTCCCCCTTTTGCTCTGGTCACTGCTCTCACGAGTGGTGACCGCTGCTCACAAAGAGAACTGAAGAAGGAAATGTAGCTGAACAAGCACATGCAGAGGCAGCTGAAACAACATCCCAAGTGCAGGCGCCTGGCAAATCCGTCATGTCAACATCAAAGACAAAGCGAATTTGTTCATTCATTCATTTGGCGGTGTCTTTCTGCTCAAAAATAACTGCTTTCCAGCTCATTTCCCTTGGGAACATCTGACCACAGCAGGACCTGAAATAACTGCCTTTAAGGGAGTACTAGCATTGCTTCCTTTGGTTTCCTGTTATGAGTTGAATCGTGCCCCCCTTAATTCATATGTTGAAGCCCTAACCCCCCAGTACCTCAGAACATGAACTTATTTGGACATAAGGTTGTTGCAGAGGTCACTGGGTAAGATGAAGTCAGGCTGGAGTAGGGGGGCCCCTAATCCAATATGCCTGTTGTCCTTATAAAAAGGGAGACATTTGGAGACAGATGCAAACAGGGAGAATGCCTTGTGAAGATGAAGACAGTGGTTGAGGTGATGAGTCTACAAACCAAGGGATACTGAAAGCTGCAGGAAAAACCACAGAAGCTAGGACAGAAACCTGGTAGAGATTCCTCCCACCCCAGCCCTCAGAAGGCACCAACCCTGCCAACAGTCGGACTTCCAGCCTCCATGTGGATGAGACGGTACGTTCGCATTTGTAGTGCCGTGGTATGGTAGCCCTAGCAAACTCATCCAGTGCTGGTCATTCCCAAATAACTCAACAAGGTTTGTCTTACATGATGGCCATTAGTCTGAACATTCTGATTGTTCTTCTGAAAAATACTCTCTTCTATTCAGAGCACTTCCATGGATTTTTTAACTTAATTACCAGTTTATGGTGCACCTTTCCTCACTTCTCACTAAGCACCCTGAGAAGTAGGGTTGCCCAACAATTGAGAGCTCTGCCTCAGAAGCCAGACTGGGTGGAGGACCAGTCCAACAGTAGCTCTGTGACCCTGTGGGGAGGTTATTTAATCTCTCTGTGCTCAGTTTCCTCATCTATAAGTGGGGGTAATAGCATTTTCCATGTAAATTTTTGGTGAGAGTCAAGTAAATTAATATGTGCAAAGCAGTTATAAGTGTATTGGGCACATAAAAATATGGAAAAAGCCCGATGTCCATCAACAGATGAATGGATAAAGAAGATGTGGTGTATATATAAGCAATGGGGATATTACTCAGCCATCAGAAAGAATGAAATCTTGCCATCACCAACAATGTGGATGGAGCTAGAGTGTATTATGCTTTACAAAATAAGTCAGTCACAGAAAGAAAAATCCATATGATCTCACTCATATGTGGAATTTAAGAAATGAAACAGCTAATTGTAGGGGAAGGGAAGGAAAACAAAATAAGACAGAATCAGAGACAGAGACAAACCATAATAGACTCTTAACTATAGCAAACTGAAGATTGTGGGAGGGGCGGTGGGTGGAGGGGTGGGGTAACTGAGTGATGGACATTAAGGAGGGCATGTGATGTAATGAGCACTGGGTGTCAAGTGCAACCCATGCATCACTAAACTCTACCTCTGAAACTAATAATATGCTATATGTTAATAATTGATTTTAAATTAAAAATAAAATACAATGATTAAGATCCCAGTTAAGAATTTTTTTAAAGTATTTGGCACATAATAAGCACTATGCAAATTTTTAAAAAGATTGATTTACTTATTTGATAGAGAGAGAAAGTATGAGCAGGAGGAGGGGTAGAGCAAGAAGCAGGCTCCCCACTGAGCAGGGAGCCCCAGGGAGCCTGACACAGGGCTTGATCTCAGGACCCTGGGATCATGACCTAAGCTGAAGGCAGATACTTAGCCAACTGAGCTACCCAGGCACCCCATTCACTATGCAAAAATTAACAACCACCATTGAGAGCAGAGACATTGTTAATTTTATTCGGCCCAGTGTCATTCACAGAGTTTGGGACATAGTAAGTGCTCAGTAAATGTTTGTGGGGGGAGGACTGCATGTTTGACTCCAACAGGTTAGTGCTTTCTTCTTTTGTGCTACTTCTACTTCTAGGACTTTCTGCCTAACTAGAAAGTCCACTATGGCTTTCTTATCATCCAGAAGCTCAGAAAATACTGATTCCTCTCATCAGTATGTGTCAAGAGTGATTGCAGAGACACGTATCAGAACCTCCACTTTTCAGAATCCTCAACCATTCAGCCTTGCACAGGATATCTTCTTCACTTTTCCTTGAAGACTAACAATTTAGATTGAGTGATAGGAAAGACCATGATTCATATTTATAGGTCCCCTTAAGTTGGGAGGGGCTAGAAGAATTTTTTTTGCAAGTCACTCCATTTTTTCAAGTATTTGCAGTTCTGACCGCTGTCTTTGAGAGATTTCCATTGCTACTCAAATTTTTATTCACACCAGTCTAAATATGCTTGAATAGTTTTCTTCCAAAATTCCTAGCTGGAGTATCGTTCAATTATTTTCTCATCAGAAGGGGTGGTATATAGGTAACTTGATCAGCGAGTAAAAATGTACATCTTATCTAGTAAGAGGGACCAAAATCAAAAGACAAAGTATCTAGTTTCATCAAATCTGCCTATGTCCTTTTTCCTAGAACAAGCTGTGCAAAACCAGGCTGGAGCACCCCCAGCCGGTGCACTTGTGAGGACAGAAGTGTTGTTCAGAGATTTAGCTGGAAAAGCCTACTTCAGAGCAAACTGCTGATGGGAGCTAAGTTTATGATGGATTAAATGTGCTCACCAGACCTTCCATCCCTCCTAAACGCAGAATTATACATAACCACAGACTGATAAAGAAAGCATTCACACACATAGGTGTGGGCACGTACAGATGAGCACAAATAGCCATTTTGACCCCTTGGATCACACAGTCAAAAACATATGGGGTGGATGACACAAAAATAGTTCTTTCTGAAGATATTGGTATTAAAATGGAAATTATAAGAAAATGGAAATTATACCACTGAATTTTGTAAATCCTAGATGTTCAGGATCATTTCCACATGCTGGGCATTAATTCCTGTTTAGACCACCTCCCAAATCTCCCCCATCTTAAGCTAATCTGATCTGCTCAGGCAATCCCCTTGAGGAACTCAGAACTTATCCAGCAGATTGTACCATTGGCTCAGCTACAAAGTGCCAAGGGCTGGAACCCAGTGGTGAACTGAAGGAAGAGAGATGTGTGTCAGACAAGTTAGGGAGCTTTCTGGACCCCATAACTGCTCCCAAGTAAAGAGTTTGAGTGAAGAGAGACAAGAAATCAGCCAAGGAGGTTGGAATAAGAACACAGAGTTATAGAAGCTAACTGAAACCCTGAGAATGGTACTGGATTTGCACTTCTCAGCAGAGCTGCGAAGTAGGTCTCTTGTTATCACCCTAGAAGTTCTGCATTTCTGAGGAGGTCACACAGATGTGCACACGCTGTTATCCTTGATTCCATCTTGGTTTCTTAAGTCCTAGAACCACTCCATTACAAAGAGACAAATCCCCTGGAATTGCTTCCTAGGGGCAAGCCATGAAGTTATGGGAGGAGGGTGGTCTGCACACAGGTAGTGGGGTGGGGACACCAGGGAGAAGTGTAGTGATATTTTAGGTGAATGGAGCCACCAAGACAGAGGCTCAGGGTCTGAGAATGGAACTAATATCCACGGGGCACCTAAGAACTATCAAACATTCCCCTCCATGGAATGAGGTGACGGCCACTGCAGAACCTGGGCAGCCATTTTTCCTCCTCTCTTTTCTTTCCAGAATTCCACCAAAGGAAACCCAGAGTCCCCCCAAACTATGTCCCATAAAACTCCCAAAGTATCTCTCTGAAGACTGGGGAAGGAGGGGGCAAGGCATATTTCCAGACTCCAGGCTTTTAACATCACCCAGAGGGAGAAAGAAGCCAGCGTTCATCAAGTCCACTTGTGTTTTCAATTACACGTAACAACTCCTGGCTCTGGTCTACATCTCCTTCTCCTCACCTCCCCTGACACTATATATTGTGGTTTTATTAAGTCATCAATATCATGGCTTACTTTACTCCTTGTCAGAAATTACAGCCCAACTCCCCCTACTTCTTGTCCACTGTGAATGAAATTGGTTCTTACTCTGCAAGGAAACTTTCTAGGATCTAAAACTTCCTGTGCCTTATCTTGGGAAGTCACCATTCACTGTCTAGAAACACCATTGTGCCTTCTCTTATATAAACGGGGACAAAGATATAACAGGGTAAGAAGTGTCAGGAATTGGCCTGAGTAGGGAAAGTGAAGGTCCACTAGTAATTTAGGTCAGTGTTTTCCCAACTCTAATATGTGGCAAAATCATCTAGATATTTTATAAAATGTGGGTTCTGGGGTAGAGCCGGAAATACCACCTTTCTCAGGACTCCTAGGTGATAATGATGCTTCTGGTCCATAAATTACACTTAGAGTAGCAAGAGCTTTGAATGTTGATTTGCAAAGAGGCATTAAAAATCATTGAACATGGCATCAAGGACTAATTAGGTACTATACAGTGGCTAACTGAATATAATAAAAATAAATCAGTAAATCAATAAATAAACAAACAAAACAAATAAATATTTGCCTTTGTCCCTGTTGCCAAACAGAAGGCTGCTGTGCCCAAAGAGGCTTGCAAAATAGGGTTTTGTTCTCTCCCAAATATGCGGGAACACATACGGACACTGATCCCCTTGTAATGGGATTTAGTGTCTACCAGAAACTTTCAGGGCTTGGATTATTATCCAGGGTACAACAGCCTCCCTAGAAGGAGCCCTGTGTTCATGGGGCCTGAGGCACCTTTGGGTCTCCCCACTGGGGGCAGGCTGTGGCAGAAACACCACCTGGGAAGTTAACACCTCCACAATGGAATGAGGGGCCCTGCTGTGTCGAGTTGTGCTTCTGATGGGGCCAAATGCATTTGGCTCTATGGGCCCTAGGCAAGACAGATGACAGCTGACCCTGAAGCTACAACCCAGGAGACAGGTCCTGTGTGAGCTGAGCCACCCTCCCCACCCCCATACCCCATGGCCCAAAGGCATTCCCAGCCTCTCTCTCTGCAGACACCTACCTAGAGTCATTGCCTCAACTTTGTCCCCAACTCTGCCTTCTCCTCTGGCAAAAACCTTGCCCAAAAGAGCTACATCCTGCATATAATAATGAAGACTTTCACCTAATGACATTCACACTGAGCGGGACCCCCATTCTAAGTGCTTTGTGGACAATAATTCAATCTTCACAAGTAACCCATGAGAGAATGTGATTTTAAAGCTGGATCCCCCCAAATTTTTGAAAGCCCAGCTCATCAAGAGGTGGAATCTATGTCCCCTTTCACTGAACCTTGGTGAGCTAGTGACAATTTTGAACAATAGAGTACAGCACGGTGACACTACATGACTCTCTAAGTCATGAAAGGCCATGTAGCTTCTGTTTGACTCTCATGGGACACTTCCTTCCAGGTGCTCCTTCTTGGAACCCAGTTGCCAAGCTGGGAGAAATCCAAGCCACTTGAAAGCACCACAAGGAGGTGCTCTGGTCAACTCTCTCATCCTCCCTTGAATATAACCGAGAAGTCAGATATGTAAGGAAAGAAGCCTATAGATGATTCCACACTCCCCACTAAGCCTTCAAATCACCCCCACCTTTCATACTTTCCCATCTGAGTCCCCAAACAGCAGGGAAGAGAGATGAACTGTCTCTATTATGCCTTGTTTGAATTCCTCACCCACAAGTTTTGTGACTATAATAAAATGGTTGTTGTTTAATACCACGAAGTTTGGGGAGGTTTAGTCAGAACAGATAGGTACTATTGGTAGATCTATTTTATAGAGGAACAAACTAAGGCACAGAAAGCTTTAGCAACTTTCCCAAGGCCAAAGAGCAGTCGGGACTTGAACCTACTAGATCTGGTACCAGAGTCTGTGTTCTTAACCTATACGCTATCCTACCAAAAAATGGCTAACTTACCCCCATAGATCCTCGTTTATCTTACTCTCAAAGAACATGCCTGAAAAAGGCTGGCCCCCTTCTTGGTTCCATCCCCACAGCCTGAGGAGAAAAGAAGAATCTCATGCAAATTGAGGTTTCCAAGCCTGGAAGAGAAGTATGTCCTAGGTCCTAAGACAACTCTTCACCCTCTCACTGGGACACCAAGACTTTTCCCTGTGCTTCCCCCGCCCACCCCGCCACCGAGATTGGGGAGGGAGGGCCTTGGGGCCAGAGGCAAAGCCTTCATTCTGGCACCGAGTAGGAGGAAATTGTCTTCCTCTGATGTCCACGGTGGACTTGCATGACCAGCAGGTATCCAGCATCCTCCCACCACACACTGAGAACAGACCATCTCCCGGATGTGCTCTCCCACTGTTTTCCCTCATCTTACACATACCATTAGCGACTCCATAGGTGGCCAGAAGCCTATAATCTGATATTGTTTAGGGCTTTTTATCCTCCAGGACTCACATGTCCACAATAAGAGGTTTATTCAGGAAGAAGTGAGACTCAAAGGAGCTGTGGTGCACCGTGAAAGGAAGCTTAAAACCTGAGGAAACAGCTCCAGGAAAGGAGATAGTGATTGAGGAAGAAAAGACTTCCTGTTAGCCCTAAGTTTTTTGGGGTTCAAGACTTAAATGATGTGGGTGTCCCTCTTAAGAAAAGAATACAAAGTTACAAATACAAAATTCGGTTGGAAAGTGAATATTTATTGAATGTAAGAAAGAAGCTGTAGTGAATGGCAAAATGTAAAAGACCAGTAAGTACCACAATGTCAATATCATAAAATCCAAACAATACCATCACATATCTATTAATTAATCACTTGACATACCTCCATACTATTTGCTTCCTTATTATTTTTATTTTTATTATGTTCAGGTAACCACTGTATAGTACATCATTAGTTTTTGATCTAGTGTTCAATATTCAATAGTCACATATAACACCTAATGCTCATCTTGTTTATTTTTATATATTTTGGGTTGTATACCTGTATCAGTTATCTATTACTGCCAAACAGCCTGAAGACTCAGTGGTTTGAAATGACAATGATTTATTGTTTCTCGTTATTCTGCAGATGGGTCTCCTGTGGGCTGACTTGCACAGTTACAGTCAAGAAAGGATTGATGATCCAAGATGGCCTCCCCCATATCTGGGGCCTTGATGCTGGCAGTCGGCTCAGCTTCTTTCTCCTTACAGTATCTCATCATTTAGCCTGGTCTTCCTTACCTTATTACAGGAGCATCCCAAGGGGGGCAAATTGAAGCTGCGAGACACAGGTGCAATGCCACTCCTACTGCATTCTATTGGTGAAATCAAATCACAAGGCCAGTGCAGATTTCCATGGATTCCACCTCATGATGGAAGAGCTGCAAAGTCACTTTGCTAAGAGACGTGACCACAAGGAAGCCTCATGCTTTGGGGCCCATTGTTCTAAATATCAACCACAATGCCTTTGATCACATTGCCGGACAACAAGGATTTTGGAATGTAATTTCCCAACAGAAAGAATGAAAAGGTAATTGTCTTACTTCTAGCCCAAGCAATCCAAATTTATTTTTTGTAGTTGGTAGTTTGGAAATGTTCCTTTCAGCTTTTTAACTCATGTAATCTGTATGTTTTTAGGATAGTTATCAACTTTGAGAAAACTTTTATCAAATTTCTTCCAGGGTGTTTCAAGTTTTCTTGTTCAGTTTTGACTCTTTAATATTCTTTGAATTGACAACACTCATTGTCTGGTACGTTCACGCTGTCTTATTGTGTGTCATGTCAGGAACTGTGTTAACTTCCTGGATGTCAGTATTTCCTGTCAAGTCAGGAGGAATTTAAACTTTTTCCCATGTGTTCTTCAACTCCCTTCTCTTCAGTAATTGGTTTACCAACAATCCTATTCATTGCTTTTATTAGGAATTTTTCTCTGCCTCTTAAAGAGCAGTCTTGTATTTTCTTATCAATCACAACACCTGGCTGATCAGTTCTGTGGGTAGTAAGATTACTCCTAGGGGTTATTCCCATACTGGGATGGCTAGAAATAAATATATTCAAAAGTGGCCATGTTGAATTTTACCTGAGCCCTGTGCTCCTAGAAAACAGAGGTCGTTAATAAATCTCACCACACTTTTGTGTTTGGAGAAACAACTTATGACCAAGTATTCTCCTTAGACATGACTCATGGATGCCCTCCTTGTTTACCTATGACAGGTCTAAGGCCAGTCAAAGATCTACCTGGTTCCCATTCTTTATCTCCTGATCAACTCAACTATTGTCCCCACCAATCAATTAGAACATGATGCTTGTTAACCAAACTTTGGGTAAGCTTTTTTCCTTCCTCCAAGCTTCTGAACTTTTGCTTATCTCCAGCCTGAGAGAGCATACAGCTCTTCCTAAGAGTAAATTGGCCATCCAGTAGAATATTCTCAGAGCTACTTACTGTTCGAACACCTCTCATCCCTCTTGCCCACACTCAGTTCTTTCTAGCCTTGTTTGCTTCTCCTTATCAAAGAGAGCCCTCTTTGCTTAGCCCTCCCTATTTGCAGTAGTGCTTTCCCCAAAACCAGTGACAATTCTTTCAAGGACAATCTCACTTACCAAGTCTATATTAGTTTTTTATTTGACAAAATGACCGATAAACATCTAATTATAGCCCATTAAACCCAAATTAAATGTGTCCCCAATTCAACTTCCCTTTGTGGCATGAAAAACAGCATAATAAGGCCAATACAGGAAGTTTTTGACAGAATGTTTATAAGAATTATGATTAAGACTGTTATTAAGGAAGATAATAAACATTGCATCTGATTTATAAAACTGGATAAACATTTTTAGAAAAAATATTGAGGCATAATATATAATATAATGCCAATATAATGTAAATTGTATTAGGCATGTAACATATATAATCATCCTGAGGCATAATATATAATGAATATATCTATAATATACCAAAAATATCAAGTGAAGAGAGACCATGGATCTGGTGTAGGTCCTAGATGTCTGCAATATGTATCAAACTCCGTAAGCAATCCTACAGGCATCCGTATTTGAAAACTTCTCACCTAGATTCAAATGTAAAAATAAGGGCTGTGGCCAAGTAAGCATTTTAAATAACACGCAAAATATGGGCTGATGACCCCATACTGTTATTGTCTGATAGCATCACCCAAAACAACCTCTGAGCTCTAGGAAACAGAATCAGATCCTAGAGAGCAAGGACATTGACAAATCTTTAGCAACCTCCCAACCAGCGGCCAAAATCTAAAATACTTTTGTGAAAAAAAATTAATGCAAATGTCACCTAGAAATAGCTGTGTATTTCTTCTGATTTGACAACTCTTCCATGCAACTAATCAATAGTAACTCATCAAAGAGACTTAATTATTTCTAAGACATCTTTTTCATAAGATGAAAGAATAAATCTTTGTATTTTTCCAGGAGATTTTAGAAATACCTGAAAGATGGTTGGAGGTATAAAAAGATACCCAGAGGGTTGTATTTTATTTTATTCTATTTTATTTTATATTTTATTTTTTTATTTAGGATCTTCTTTGGAGAAGGCAAAAATTGAAAAAAGTTATTGGACTACACTTACCCACTTGATCATGATGGGACCATAGGTAGCTAAGAAATCATAGTTACCTACTTAACCAAAGTGACAAAGAAACACTTTTTAAATGTAGAGATTTTAATATGCCTGTAATGAATTTTAGCTCTTCAGTAAGTGAGGAACTTTGCTTTATTTTAAGTGACCAAAAGCATGATAAAGTCAACATACAGCATGGAAGAACTGTCATCTAGGCAGAGTGCAGAGAAAAAGTAACTATTCATA
The DNA here is from genome assembly GCF_009829155.1 of Mustela erminea. Lineage (NCBI taxonomy): Eukaryota > Metazoa > Chordata > Mammalia > Carnivora > Mustelidae > Mustela > Mustela erminea. The sequence goes on along the minus strand of NC_045635.1, from coordinate 39,659,811 downwards.
CTGTAGGTAAAGGCAAAAAGGAAACCAAATAAATAAGCAATAAAACTGAGAAAACTTTGCTCAGAGTTTAGCTGATCAGATTCAAGGATTGTAAACCAAGGCAAATAACATTCACTTCCCAAATTTTCTTTTGTTAAGCTTGTACATGTTCTGGAACAAACTGACACTTAACTTTAGGGCAGATCTCAGAAGGTTTATAGATCAGAACTAATTTGGTAACAATGCTAAGGTATTGTTAACATGTAATGTGTTCATCACTGGTGTCTTTACTCAGTAAGTGTTTCCACATTTAAACAATTTCTCAGGGGCCCCTGGGTGTCTCAGTTAGTTGAGCATCTGACTCGATTTTGGCTTAGGTCATGATCTCAGAGTCATGAGATCAAGTCCCCTTGCTGGGCTCCATGCTGGGTGTGGAGCCTGCTTAAGATTCTCTCTCTCTCTCCCTCTCCCTTTGCCCACCCCACATGCTCACACTTTCTAAAAAAACAGACAATAGGAGACAAGATGGTGGGGAAGTAGGAGGAGGCGCCCTTTCAACCTGTACCCAAAAGTGAGCTTATTACCTTCCAAAGAACTCCAATCACCCACGAAATCAGCTTGAGATCAGAATTATACACGTCTTGATCTCTACTGGAGCAGAAGACGCCAGGTAAAGGTAAAGCAGAGGTAAAGCAGCAGGTAAAGTGGAGTGGGAAATATAATAAGAATGCTTTGATCAACAAGGAGATCAAAGAAGAACTGAAACAATTCACAGAAACCAATGAGAATGAAGACACTTTGTTCCAAAACCTATGGGATACAGCAAAGGCGGTCCTAAGGGGAAATACGTAGCCATCCAAGCATCCCTCAAAAAAATTGAAAAATCCAGAATACACCAGCTGTCTCTACACCTTAAAGAACTGGAAAATCAACAACAAATCAAACCAACTCCACACATAAGAAGGGAAATAATCAAGATTAGAGCTGAGATCGATGAGGTAGAAACCAGAGATACAGTAGAACATATCAATGAAACTAGAAGCTGGTTTTTTGAAAGAATCAATAAGATCGATAAACCATTGGCCACACTAATCCAAAAGAAAAGAGAGAAAGCCCAAATTCATAAAATTATGAATGAAAAGGGAGAGATCACAACTAACACCAAGGAAGTCTAAACAATCATCAAAAGTTATTAGCAACAGTTATATGCCAATAAGTTAAGCAACCTAGATGAAATGGATGCATTCCTGGAAAACTATAAACTCCCAAAATTGAACCAGGAAGAAATTGACAACCTGAATAGACCGATATCTAGTAACGAGATTAAAGCAGTGATCAAAAACCTCCCAAAAAACAAGAGCCCAGGACCTGATGGATTCCCTGTGGAATTCTACCAAACTTTCAAAGAAAAAATAACACCTATTCTCCTGAAGCTGTTTCAAAAAATTGAAGCAGAAGGAAAATTTCCAGACTCTTTCTATGAAGCCAGCATTACCTTGATCCCCAAACCAGGCAAAGACCCTACCAGAAAGGAAAATTTCAGACCAATATCACTGATGAATATGGATGCTAAGATTCTCAACAAGATCCTAGCAAACAGGATCCAACAGCACATTAAAAAGATTATCCACCATGACCAGATGGGATTCATTCCTGGGCTACAAGGATGGTTGAACATTCGCAAATCAATCAATGTGATAGAACAAATTAATAAGAGAAGAGAGAAGAAACATATGGTCCTCTCAATTGATGCAGAAAAAGCATTTGACAAAATCCAGCACCCATTCCTGATTAAAATGCTTCAAAGTATAGGGATAGAGGGAACATTCCTGAACTTCATAAAATCTATCTATGAAAGACCCACAGCAAATATCATCCTCAATGGGAAAAATCTTGCAGCCTTCCCATTGAGATCAGGAACACAACAAGGATGCCCACTCTCACCACTCTTGTTCAACATAGTATTAGAAGTCTTAGCAACAGCAATCAGACAACAAAGAGAAATAAAAGGTACCCAAATTGGCAATGAAGAAGTCAAACTCTCTCTCTTCGAAGATGACATGATTCTTTATATGGAAAACCCAAAAGACTCCACCCCCAAACTACTAGAACTCATACAACATTTTAGCAACGTGGCAGGATACAAAGTCACTGTGCAGAAATCAGTGGCTTTCTTATACACTAACAATGAAAATACATAAAGGGAAATTAGAGAATCGATTCCATTTACTATAGCACCAAGAACCATAAGATACCTGGGAATAAACCCCAAATAAATAAAGGATCTGTATTCGAGGAACTACAGAACACTCATGAAAGAAATTGAAGAAGACACAAAAAGATGGAAGACCATTCCATGCTCTTGGATTGGAAGAATAAACATTGTTAAAATGTCAATACTGCCTAGAGCAATCTATACTTTTAATGCTATTCTGATCAAAATTCCACCGGTATTCTTCAAAGAGCTGGAGCAAATAATCCTAAAATTTGTATGGAATCAGAAGAGACCCCAAATCGCTAAGGAAATGTTGAAAAACAAAAATAAAATGGGGGGCATCACGTTACCTGATTTCAAGCTTTACTACAAAGCTGTCATCACCAAGACAGCATGGTACTGGCATAAAAACAGACACATAGACCAGTGGAACAGAGTAGAGAGCCCAGATATAGACCCTCAACTCTATGGTCAAATAATCTTTGACAAAACAGGAAAAAACATACAGTGGAAAAAAGACAGTCTCTTCAATAAATGGTGCTGGGAAAATTGGACAGCTATATGTAGAAGAATGAATCTCGACCATTCTCTTACACCATACACAAGGATAAACTCAAAATGGATAAAAGACCTCAACGTGAGACAGGAATCCATCAGAACCCTAGAGGAGAATATAGGCAGTAACCTCTTCGATATCAGCCACAGCAACTTCTTTCAAGATATGTCTCCAAAGGCAAAGGAAACGAAAGCCAAAATAAACTTTTGGGACTTCATCAAAATCAAAAGCTTCTGCACAGCAAAGGAAACAGTCAACAAAACAAAGAGGCAACCCACAGAATGGGAGAAGATATTTGCAAATGATAGTACAGACAAAAGGTTGATATCCAGGATCTATAATGAACTCCTCAAACTCAACACACACAAAACAGACAAGCATATCAAAAATTGGGCAGAATATATGAACAGACACTTCTCCAATGAAGACATACAAATGGCTATCAGACACATGAAAAAATGTTCATCATCACTAGCCATCAGGGAGATTCAAATTAAAACCACATTGAGATATCACCTTACACCAGTTAGAATGCCAAAATTAACAAGACAGGAAACAACATGTGTTGGAGGGGATGTGGAAAAAGGGGAACCCTCCTACACTGTTGGTGGGAATGCAAGTTGGTGCAGCCACTTTGGAAAACAGTGTGGAGATTCCTCAAGAAATTAAAAATAGAGCTTCCCTATGACCCTGCAATTGCATTACTGGGTATTTACCCCAAAGATACAGATGTAGTGAAAAGAAGGGCCATATGTACCCCAATGTTTATAGCAGCAATGGCCATGGTCGCCAAACTGTTGAAAGAACCAAGAGGCCCTTCAACAGATGAATGGATAAAGAAGATGTGGTCCATATACACTATGGAGTATTATGCCTCTATCAGAAAGGATGAATACCCAACTTTTGTAGCAACATGGACAGGATTGGAAGAGATTATGCTGAGTGAAATCAGTCAAGCAGAGAGAGTCAATTATCCTATGGTGTCACATATTTGTGGAGCATAACAAATAGCATGGAGGACAAGGGGAGATGGAGAGGAGAAGGGAGTTGAGGGAAATTGGAAGGGGAGGTGAACCATGAGAGACTATGGACTCTGAAAAACAATCTGAGGGTTCTGAAGGGGCAGGGTGTGGGAGGTTGGGGGAACCAGGTGGTGGGTATTAGAAAGGGCATGGATTGCATGGAGCACTGGGTATGGTGCAAAAACAATGAATACTGTTATGCTGAAAAAAAAATAAATAAATTTAAAAAAAAACAGAAAATAATTTCTCACTTTCAATTTCCAATACAGTAAATATCATTAGTTATAACCCAGAAAAACAACAAAAAATGACCTTTTGAGGGTCACTTTGGAGATCAAAAAACAAGCAAAAAATTAAAACTTTGAGAACGCTGCTTTTAAGACAAAACTACTGTTTTTCTTGATACATAGAAGCACATATACAAGTGTATTTTTCTGAAACTATTTCTCCTTAGTTTTAACCACCTATATTCATTAAAAATATGGGGACCCATGTGGAAACCCAGAGTTGGTATAAAGATTATTTTGAGCTGAAGACATTTGAGATTCAGCATATGCAGGGGAAAATTTAAAATAAAAAATAAAAACCAAAAATTTTTCTCAGAGCTTCCCTTATCTGACTAAAACAGGAACTTCTAGAAAATAAGCCTGTCATAAATTCCTCTTCAGATTGGATCTATTCCCAGAAGGGAGAATGCTGACAAAACCTACCCTAAATTCCTTCTCCAGGGGAGTTTTATAGCCCATGAAGGAGACTACTCATACCTCCATAGACAAACATCACTATAAACTCTCTTATCTCCTGCTTTTCTCCTAAAAACCCATTTATCTTTCCAAAAATCATGTTTTCTCATAAATGCCTTTGTCTCCCTCCCCTTCACCTATGAAGATTGTATATAAATCCCCAAATTCTAAGCACCCCTTTGAGTTTCTCATCACTGAGTTCTCCCATGTACATGTGTTTTGCTCGGGGTTTTTTTCTCTGTTAATCTAGCTTTTGTCAATCTAATTTGCAGGTCCCAGTTACAGAATATAAGAGAGTAGAGGAGACGTTTTTCCTCCCCTCCATAACTATCTACCGAAGTAACTTCTATTTCACAGAGAAAGCTGCAGGGGGAGTGGGAATAACTGAGAAATGCCTGTCACATACCAGGATTTTAATGGATTTATAGAGCTCATGATTACTCATAACACAACTTTCTACAGCCACACACATCTTTTATACAAACTCTCAGTATGATAAAAATGAACACATTCCTTAACAGACTCAAAGACATAGCCTCTCTACAGGCATATAAAAAAATAAGAAGCAAAACATGTAAACTAAATTATGCTTCACAAGCATTCTAACTTACTTAGAAATGATCTAGGCATACAACGAACATCCATTAGTTCAACTTAATATCAATCCAATTTTTGAGCACCCTAAAAATCTTGGAAACTATCTTCAAATGGACATACTATAAAGCATAATTTCTGTTGGAGTAAAATTTGTGAGAACAATCATTCAATTTGGTTAAACACAAATTTATGTTTTTATAAGCTTAAATAATAAGTAGATGGAATGTTAGTTTATTAGATCATAAATCTCTGTAAGTTAGGAAGAACATAAGCATGTAGAAAAAAGTATGTACTTATATTGTGCTTAATTCTGATAAATCAGAAAAGATGCAGCTGTTTTTATTAAACCAAAAATAGTAAGCTAGTCTTATTTACCAAAGATTTGCCTAAATTAACAAATTGGATTCTTAAACATATTTTAGTTAGTTTCTGTAAGAATTTTTTTTATCCTAACACATTTAAAAATTAGAACTTCCATTTTCTCATTTTCCAGTAATTTGGGGAATATTCAATTTATAGAAGTGCTTACTTACCTTTATAAGCCAATCAGAACACAGGTCCTTTAAAAGTCTTTAAAATCCAGGTTTTCCACAGGTGTTAGGGAAGTCAGTTGAACCTTTACCAGACAGGACAGAATTTGCATGTCTTTATACAAGAATTATTTTGCATTGCTTCACGTTGTCTATAACCTATCCCACAGAATCAGAAACTGACAATCCAGAGTGATGTCTTCCAAACAATGCGTAGTTTTCTTTTTTCTTTAAGGTTTTATTTATTTATTTGAGAAAGAGAGAGCAAGAGATAGAAACAGAGAAAGAGAGAGAGAGCATGAGCAAGGGGATGGATGGACAGAAGGAGAAGCAGACTCCACTGAGTGGGGAGCCTGACCCAGGGCTCAATCCCAGCACCCCAGGATCATGACCTGAGCCAAAAGCAGAAGCCTAACTCACTGAGACATCCAGGCTCCCCAACAATGCATAGTTTTCTATCAAAGCATAAAGATTTTCTTACACGACCCACATAATTCTGGTGCTGGATACCAGAATAGGTTCATATTATGATATAACCTTAGTTCCAAAATTTCTGCATCCCAATGCCAAGGAGTCTACACGGTGGATGGTAGAGGCCATTTCTACACCATGGTGGCTGGCAATAATTTAACAATAAGCAGAAGTGACTTTATAGAACTCACTGATTTTTATCCCACTAAACCCAATCTAAATGTGAGTCCAACTCAACTTCTTCTCAGTTGGATCCTCAAAATTCTGGCACTGTAAAAAAAAAAAAAAGAAAAATCTGACATTGTTCCAATGCCGCCTAACAACACCTACGTGAGGGGAAATGTCACAGAGTAACAGTTGCAATGAGACAAGACAGAGTTCTTTGATATTTGATATGATATCTGAACTTCACTGGCCCACAGGGCAGCCAGACATTTGGTCAAACAAATTGGATATGTCTGTAAGGATGCTTCTAGATGAAATTAACACTTGAATCCACAGACCCAGCAAAGGAGATTTCCCTCCCTAATGTGGGGGGGCCTCATCCAATCAACTGAAAAGCTGTAGAACAAAAATGTTGAGTGAGACCCCGAGCTGCGACCTCAGTCTTCTCTTGCCCTCAGAGTCGAACTTACACCATCAGCTTTCCTGGCTCTTGGGCCTTAGGGTCGGGATGAAATTGTACCACCAGCTCTCCTGGGTCTTGGGATTTCCCATCTTCATAACCATGTGAACCAATTCCCTAAAAATAAATAGATAGGTAGGTAGGTAGACAATTGGATCTTCTGTTTCTCTGGAGTACCTTCACTAATACAAGGTCCTAACCAATTACAGTTAAAATACCTTTTCCAAATTTTACAAAAATATAGAACGGTATATTAATGAGGCCCATCCTAGGGCCTTGGAAAGGAATGTGTGGGGCTCCACAGCTTAAGATTCATTAGCTTCAGGGTGCCTGGGTGGCTCAGTGGGTAAAAGACTCTGTCTTAAGCTCAGGTCTTGATCTCAGGATCCTGGGATCAAGCTACTCAGCAGGGAGCCTGCTTTCCCCCACCCAGCCTGCCTGCCTCTCTGCCTACTTGTGATCTCTCTCACTCTGTCAAATAAATAAATAAAATCTTTTTTAAAAAGATTCATTAACTTCACAGTCAGTCTCCCTTTATTTCTATTCATTGTTCAAAACTGTAACCCTCAAAGAAGGTTTCCCAGACCCTCAGATGTCCCTTTTCCCCTCCCAGCCTTTATGGCCCCCACATTTGTGAGAACCCCACACGAGGAGCCCCAAAAGAATCAGTCACCTTGTCTAAGGTCCAGTCCTTTTTCAGGTGAGCAGGAAGCCCTGACTGAAATCATGACTGCAACCATGAGTGGTAAGTTCCATTTCCTTTGGCAGGACTCTCCTTCAGGAATCAGCAGCCAGTTTTTCCCATTGTGCAACAAACCCCCTCAATTCCCTGGACTCACCCTTGACTCTGTTCTTAAAAACTGGGATAGATTTGACCCCCAAGAGTTGAGGAGAAATGTCTCATCTTTTTATATTTCCTGGCCTCGACCCAAACACCCAGATCAAGAGTTAGGACCCTGGGGCACCTGGGTGGCTCAGTGGGTTAAGCCTCTGCCTTCAGCTCAGGTCATGATCTCAGGGTCCTGGGATCGAGTCCCGCATCGGGCTCTTTGCTCAGCGGGGAGCCTCTCTCTCTCTCTGCCTGCCTCTCTGCCTACTTGTGATCTTTCTCTGTCAAATAAATAAATAAATAATCTTTAAAAGAAAAAAAAGTTAGAACCCTTCCACAGAACTTTCTTATCATACTGTTTTCCAGCTTGACCTCCTTTACCGGAACTCCTGCAACTAGTCAGAAGTGTCAGATATGCAAGCCTTCATGGCATTGTCCCAAAACCTCCACAGAAATTGTAAACCATGTCTTGCTCTATTCCAGGGCCCTAAATCAGGACCCCGAACTAAGGGCCTCTTGCAGAATGTGTTTGGAGACTAACCAGGCTAATAAACCCCCTCCCCAACCTATTGGATAATAATTATGCAAATAGACCTCCTCCTAATAAACCCAGGTTGCTGGAGGAAACACAGGCCATCCCTAATGAAGGGAACGTTGACCCCGTCTCTCTGTTCCTCCTAATAGACCTAGGCTACTCTTTTTATATGTGGGGGTTTCTCCCTCATTTATTTCCAGGGTTAATGGCTATGATAATTGTAGCCAAATATCTCTGGTTAGTCTACCTCTAGAGGGGCTTTAAGGAATATCCCTAAGCAGCTGCCAAAATTCCTTTTGTATCGGGGAAGTTCCCTGTCTTATCCAGGCCAACATAGCTTGCCAATTTCCGTTTGATGGTGGAGAAACATGGCATCTGCTCATCTGTTGGAGCTGAGGAGCTTTAGAACCCAGAGTCTTCTTTCTCTGCCCTCTGGGCTTTTAGGCACCACACCTCTTGTGCCTTCTGCTCTCCCTCCTCCTGTTTTGGCACCACTTTGGATGCAGCGTGCCTAACCATCTCTTCACCCTCCTTGGTGCCCCTAGCACCATTGGCTCCTGCTCCAACTCTCGCTGTCAAGGAACAAGCAACTTCTTGAACTTCCACCACCTGATATGGGAAACAAAGGCAAAAGAAAAATTACCTTTGCTTACTACTTACAGCCCACTGACAAGTCCTTGAAACAAGCAGAGTGACCTTCCTCAAGTAACCCAGTTGACTCCATGTTAATACTTTGCTAAGGACAAAAGGCAGTCTTAGTTTAATGTCCCAGCTCCCCACCCTGCAGGATCCTCTAAGTCTACTTTAACAAAAAAAATTCCCTTGGAAACTTCCTTTATCTCTAACCCCCCACATCTGTGTTAGCAATCATGCCACAAGCATATGACCCATTGATATACATCTGAAGGGTCTCATGACTAGAGCTTTATTAGACAGTAATAGATGACCTTTACCTGAGACTAGCTGACCCCCTCAATTCCTGGAAACCTTGTTTCCAAAATACTTTGAAGGCTTGTGCTCTGCCTAACCCCCTCCCAACTTGAAAGTATAGAATCAGTCACCTGTCACAACCCCAGTGCAGCTCTTTCTGCCCACGGGTCCTGTTCTCATGTTTTAATAAGACCACATTTTTGCATCAAAGACATCTCAAGAATTTCTTCTTGGCCATGGGCTCTGAACCCCAAAATTTTTCTGCATACGCCACCCACTTCAGATCTCCCCACCAGTGCCCCAGGTAAAAACTGACAATTGGGAACAAATTGACTTTTAAGTGGACCCAGGTGGAACATAATTCTATATTTATTTATTTATTTATTTATTTATTTATTTATTTATTTTTAAGATTTTATTCATTTGACAGACAGAGATCACAAGTAGGCAGAAAGGCAGGCGGGGAGAGAGAGAGATGGGGAAGCAGGCTCCCCACTGAGCAGAGAGCCCGATGCAGGGCTCAATCCCAGGACCCTGGGATCATGACCTGAGCTGAAGGCAGAGGCTTTAACCACTGAGCCACCCAAGCGCCCCCATAATTCTATATTTAAACTAATTTAAGTTTTTTGCTTTAATTAAGATAGGTATGTCTTTATAGAGTTATCAACAATACAAAAATATCAAAATTTTTTTCTACCAAGGATTCCTGAAGGTCATGTAAGCTTGTATTTTCTTGGCAATTTGTTAGCAAAGAGATGACTTAAAATGATGGTTAATTATGTCTGTTTCAAGGTTTTCATGGGCAATTGTTTAGATATCTTTCAAAGTCTTTGGTAACCCAAACCCTTAAAGTTTTGCTTGGATGACAAGTTAGATTGAATTTGTTGGACATCTAAGTCTTTTCCAAATGAGATAAAATACTAAAGCATTGATTACTGAACACAGGTTTGAGCTTTTGGCTTCTTATTGTAGAGAAACTAAAGATACTTGGATCTGTTGGAAAACATGCTTTTGCCTTATTGAGAAGGCATATTGATAAATTTGCTATCTGAAGAATTCTGATGTAACAGACAGTTCACAATTATTTCCTACTTAGTTTTCACTGGAGACTAAGGTTTCTAAGAGTTAAAATTCTGCTAAATAGGGATTAGACTGGTGGAAATAAGGGAGGCACCTGTGTATGTAGGAAAGTAAGAAGAGCAAATATTCTCCAGATAGTGGATACTCTGCAAAATTGATATAGACTAGAAAGGATTTTCCCTAATCTTCAAATGAGAGGAATTTGTAAGTACATGGTACCCATTTCATGGGTAGTATATATTTTTTTCTCTTTGCCCAGAAGAAACAGTTTCTATGTTTTGTTTTTATCAGGTCTTTCACAATCTGTAATCCTATTTAGGCATGTGCTTTTAAACTCTCTAAGGATTTAACAAACTTCCAAGATTTGAATTGTACACAAAGTCTCTTTTAACTAATTAAGCTTGTTTATTTGGTATGTTATGTTCTAGTATAAGGTCATCACTTAATATTCTAATTATTAAAGTGTTATGTGTCATGGAAATAACTGAATTTCCTTGTCAGTTGTGTTATAATGAACTCTCATATCAGATCCTTGACCATGTCTATTTTTGAGTCTTTTGTCATTTATAGTTATTGTTCTGATGCTCTTCCAAATGTGCTTCATATTTAAGGAGACTTTAAAAGGGACTTTAAAAAAAAAAAGATTTTATTTACTTGAGAGAGAAAGCATGAGGGAGGACAGGGGGCAGAGGGAGAGGGAGAAGCAGACTCTCTGCTGAGCAGGGAGCCCATTGCAGGGCTTCATCCCAGGACTCTAAGATCAGGCAGACACTTAACCCAGGCACCCCAGGAATTTTAACAAATGCAGGTTTTTTGATATCCTTAAAATAATGAAACTAAAATGGGTAAGAATTTCCAGAAGCAACTAAAAGGTTGCTTTCAAACTGAGTACAAATTAGGAACATAGGACTAAATGAATAGAGAGGAAGATGATTACAGTTATTAGGACTCTACTTTGAGGCACTGCTGGTTCTCTAATGTTTGCTCTTCCAGATTAAGGAAATCATCTCTTGAGATATCTATGGCTTACAGAAATGTGACAAAGTTTTCATTTGTGAGCAAATAGAAGCATTTAACTTTTCTCTCCACCTGAACTGTCTGAAATTCAAAAGGTCTCGGTGAATTTTCTTTCTTCCAATGCAGTGATAGTCATTTGTGCAAGTTTGATAAGAATCTGTTCTCCTTGTAACAGGACACCATTGAAAACATTGGTTATTTTACCAAGGCTTTAACCAGAATGTCATATTTGAGAGAGACATGCATAGATTCAGATATGACCAGATAGCTCTAAGGAACTAAGGTTGATTTTATCAAGCCAATAGAGCCCCTTGTAACTGTTGGCCTGATACCTTGCTTACAGAGTTCCCAGCAGCCTCACCAGGTGAGGAAAGAATGTCACTTCTTGGCAGGTGCAAAAACCTCAAGATATTTTGGGGACATCAAGAAGAGGAATTTGGGGGCGCCTGGGTGGCTCAGTGGGTTAAAGCCTCTGCCTTCGGCTCAGGTCATGATCCCAGGGTCCTGGGATTGAGCCCCGCATGGGGCTTTCTGCTCTGTGGGGAGCCTGCTAACTCCTCTCTCTCTCTCTGCCTGCCTCTCTGCCTACTTGTGATCTCTGTCTGTAAAATAAATAAATAAAATCTTTAAAAAAAAAAAAAAAAAGAAGAGGAATTTGCCCAAATCTACAGGTATTGTAAGCATGTCTGATGGCAAGTATTTGGCTCAGTTCCTGGCCTTGAGAGGCTACTAGAAGTTCAGTAAAGTTTCCTTACAAAAAGTTCCAGCAAGGCAGATTTTTAAAAGATCTGTATCATCAATCACTATTCGTGCTGAGCTTATGTAAATAATTAGGCCAAGTTTGTTAAAATTGGTCTTGTTTTGCAAATGAATTAGTCTTGATTTGGCTATCTCTGGAAATACGAGTGATTTTATTTATTTATCTATTTAGAGAGAGAGAGAGAGAGAGCGTGCGCTCAAGAGTGGCAGCGGGATAGAGAGAATCTCAAGCAGGCTTTGCCCCCAGTGGGGAACCCAGCAAGGGGCTTGATCCCACAACCCCGAGATGCAACCTGAGCTGAAAAGAAGAGCCACCTGGGTGGCTCAACCCACTGAGCTACCTAGGTGCCCTGGAAATAAGGGTGATTTTTTAAAAAGACTTTATTTATTTATTTGGCAGACAGAGATCATAAGTAGGTAGAGAGAGAGGGGGAAGCAGGCTCCCCACTAAGCAGAGAGCCCAATGCAGGGCTCAATCCTGGGACCCTGAGATCATGACCTGAGCCAAAGGCAGAGGCTTAAACCACTGAGCCATCCAGGTGCCCCAATAAAGGTGATTTTAAAGAGAAAAATTATGGGGTTACCTGGCTGGCTCAGTCTGTTAAGCATCTGATTCTTGATTTCAGCTCAGGTCATGATCTCAGGGTCTTGAGCTCAGGTCCCACAGGCTCCTCACTCAGTGAGAATCTGCTTGAAATTCTCTCTCTCCCTCTCCCCTTCCCCTCTTCATGTTCTCTCTCTCTCTCTCTCTCTCTCTCTCTCTTTCAAAATAAGTAAACAAACAAAATCTTAGAGAAAAATTATGTTTCAATAACATACCTTTGTGGGTGTTAAATTCTAGTTCATCATGATTGTCTTTGAGTATTTGTTGTATGCCTAAGCTAGACAACTTGAGGTAGACTTCAGAAAAATTGCCACAGTGGCTCATGTATAGACAGTCTTCATGCTTGTTATTCTGTTGGGATAATAACAGAAACCGATGGTCATATGATTACTTAAACAGCTGGAAAATGGGATGGACTCCCCCACAGCTGTATTATTCAACTATCACCTTGGATAATTCTGTGTGGCTGGGATGAAATAATTGCTCCTTAAAAGCCAGAGTGCATCCCACTTCATGGGGTTAACTGTGGGCTTATGGAATCAATGGATGGCCCCACTTTGGACTGTATTGGATGATGCACTTGGGGATGCTCATATTCCCAGACTGGTCTCCTCTCACTTGCCAGTGATTCTTCATAATCAGAATATTGTTAAGGCTAGACATCAAAGAGGGCTTCTTGATGGTTTTATCCCTTAGGCATATTTGCCCTAGGAGCTACCTCTCTTAATGTAAAATTGCAAATAGAGGCTTTAGCCAAGCATACAGAGGTTGCCTTAAACCAAAAGCAACTCATAGTTACCCATATATTCAAAAGGTGACCCTCCAAAACCAAATGGCCTTCAATATCTTGATGGCACCTCAAGGAGGAATCAATGCTTTATTAAAAGATGATGTTATGTATATACTCCAGATTACCTCAGAAACGTGACAGGTTACCAGAAGAAAGGAATACTCAAACTTGCATTTTAAAGGATCCCTCTCTTTCCTTTTATGATTGGTTAAACCCCCAGACTGGCAGGAGACTTCAGTCAACTATCAAAGGACTCTTATTAGGGCTTCTTTTTTCCTATTCTGATTATGCTTTGCTGTTTTCTTCCATGTCTCTCCACTTGGCGCCCAGACTCCTTCACTGTCATAACTTCAAGCAAGTAGATGATCGTCTCTACTCAAGAAGATTCTCGAACTTTATCCACTCTAGATGCAACTGCCTCTGCCTTTCGTGATTCCCACATATAAATTCCCAACTGACCAGTACTGACCCAGAGGTAGGGACACCTCTATGCCCCTACTGAGCAGGTAGAAATTACAGAAGGTAAGACCCTCCATCCTCAGCAACTTTAAAGATTAAGGGGTAAAAATCATTCATAGGAGAATATAGAGGCCAATTTTAGACAACAGGCAATGTTGTCTGAGCAATGGAATAGGCTGAATACAGACAGGCCTGTCAGGTGACCCCCTGCCCCAAGATATCCATAAGCCCTAACCAACCAATGGGCTACTTACAACCAAGCACAGTTAACAAAAAAGGGAAAATGCCATATATCACTGTACATCCTCATCTTCCCTCTTTGAAAACAGCCCCCACCCACTGCCTCAATCCAGACAGTGTCTCCTCTGCTGTCTTGGCCCCCCACTTCCTTGCACAGTATTCAACCAACTTCTATCCTTTCAGTGCTCACAGCACCGGTTTCCACCTGATGGTCGCCCCACAACTGGGGGCTCTCCTCTGATTGGGAGAGAGACACTGCAATGTACATCTTGGATTCTTATATTTGTTACCCTAGTTTACCTTACCAGATTGTAGGCTTCTTAAGAGGAGGTACTGGGTCTATATCCTTAGTGCCTAAAAAGCAGGGCCTCAATAAACTCGAATACATGAATAACAAATACGGCAAATTTCCATGGCAAACCTGAGCTCTCCAGCTGCAAACCCCACACCACTACATCCCGCCACACACTGCAACCCCTGTAGTTCACTATTTTCTTTCCCCTTTCACTGCTCCAGTCATCACCCAAGTTTACTCTTCCATTCCTATTGTCTATTGCTGCATAACAGACTCCTCTAGACTTAGTGTAGAACAACAATGGTCACCTCTCGCAGTCTGGGAGTTTGACTGAGCTCAGCTTAGTAGTGTCTCACTCAGAGTCTGTAATGTAATCACAGCCAGACAGTGGTTGGAGATGAGACCATCTCAAAGGCCACTTGGCTGTCAGGTCTTCTGGGCTGCAAACACTCCCACAGCTGGGCCTCCTCAAACCTTGTTCTCTATCTCCACATGGTGTTCCCAACATGGTGGCCTCAAGGTAACCACTCTTCTTGTATGATGGCACAGAGATCCAAAGGTATGTGTCCTGAAAGAGAGAGAACCACACAGAAGCTGTATCAAATTTTCTGACTTAGATGGGGACGTAACACTTCCCACTAACAGTGGGGAATTATTATTGGCAAAAGTGCCAATTTAAGTCCTATTCCTTAGAAGCAAGTCCTTAAAGCCAGCCTACATTCAAGAGGAAGGCAGTCAGACTCTACCTCTTGACAGGAGGAGAGTCATTGAATCTGTGGACAAGTTTTCAAACCACCGACCTATCCCCTTGCCCAATCTCCCAGAGACCTTATGCCCGGACAGGTGGCAGAGGCCAATCAAATCATCTGATTCCTGAAAGCATCTTACCTCCTGCCAGCATCTTAGCTGACAACCTTCTCTCCCTGTAACCATTCAGCTAAACGAACATACAAAAGTCTTCAGAAAGCTTTTATGGAACAAGATGTCAGCACTTTCTGAGATTTTTCAGTTAACCATAGTGCAGAGAAACTCACATTCTCCCCATCACCTCATATCACAACCACTCCAGGCACACATGACGGGGGCTCAGCTGTCTTGAGTATAAAACTCTGTTGTTTTTCTTGTTTGTCATATAAATGCACACTAATTGGCTTAAGCTAGGAAGAAATAAATAATTCTATTACCACATATCAATATATACTTCAATAAGAGTAGGCTTAAAGGGACGAGAGAATGGTCCAAGATGGAATGGCCTCCAAGAATAACTTCATTTGATGTTAATTTGGTTGGATTTTTACTGCCTTCTGAGGACACCTGCTTTGTCAGCTACATCCTGACAGGACAGCGGGCTTTGTTCTTTCACCTTATAAGCACTTCAAAATATTCTTTCATTTAATCTGCCAAGGACTCACAAAGGAAAGTTCTATGCCTGCAATATAGAAATGAGGAAAATGAAGTTCCGAGAGTTGAGATCATCTCTAGATTCCTCAGCTCATACTGGCTGAGCTGAAGAGTCATTTCTAGCAGACCCTATGTTCGTGTCCTAGGGCTGCTGTAACAAGGGACCCCAAGCTGGGTGACTCAAAACAACAGAAAGATACTGTCTCACAGTTCTGGAGGCCAGAAGTCTGAAAGCCAGGTGTCGGTGGGGCCATGCTCCCTCCGGAGGCTCTAGGGGGGACTCCTTCCTCATCTTTTCCAGCTTCTGGTGGTTGCAAGTGTTCCTTGGTTTGTGGCTACATTGCTGTGAGCTCTGCCTCTGTCCTTGTATGGCTTTCTTCTCTGTGTCTGCGTCTTCTCTTCTGTCTCTCATCAGGATACTTGTCACTGGATTTAGAGCCCACCTGTAGAATCTAGGATACCCTCCCCCATCTTAAGATTTTTGAATTAAATTACATCTGCAAAGACCTTCCTTCCAAATAAAGTCACACCACACAGATTCTGGGGTTAGGACATGGGCATACCTTTTGGGGGCCACCATTTCAACTGCTTCAGACTCTTCCCCACCCATAGGCCTCATGTTCAATCATTCGCATGGTTGTTGAGGTCACTGGTGTCAATGCTGGACAGATTTAGGTGCCAGGCCTCACTCTGCCTCCTACCAGCAGCTGAGTGATTCTGGGATAGTTCATGAACCTCCCTGAGCCTTAGTTTACTTGTTTGTAAAATGGGGATGATAAGTATTTACCTCCTCATGTTGCTGAGAAAGTTAGATGAATAGATGCTGTGCTGGATGCTACCTTCCAAATTTGCCCAAGATTCAGCCACTTGTCACCACCTTCCCAGCTACCACTCTGTTTCAGGTCAGTATCATGTGCCACCTAGGTGTCTGCCACAGACCCCCACTGGCCTCACTGTTTACCCTGTCCCGCCCCTTCAATCTATTCCCCACACAGCAGCAAGTGGGATATTTAAAAATGTAAGTTAAATCACACTCCTCCTCTGCTCAGAGCCCCCACACAGCTATGGTCAGCATCAGATTTATAATCTAACCCTCTGCTACATTTCCGGCCTAGTTTCCTACCACCCTGCTCCCCTGCTTGCTCACTGAGAAACATTAGCCTCTTTGATGCTCCTGGTCTCTATCTACCAAGTCTGCTCCTGCCTCAGGCCCTTTGCAGTTACCGTTTCTCTTGATAGCTACACTGGCCCACTCTTTCACTCTATTCAGGTCTTTGCTCAAATGACACATTATCAGAGAGGACATCCAGTTATACAAAAATAGCAGCCTGTCGTGAGTTAAGCTGTGTCTTCCCAAAAGATCTGTTGCTGTCCCAACCCTCTGTACCTGTGAGTGTGACCCTTTTTGGAAATAAGATCTTACAGGTGTAATCAAATTAAGATGAGGTCATATCCCATCACTGTGGGTGTTAATCCAATATGGCTGGTGTTCTTGAAGAGACATGGAGACGTGGAGACACACAAGGGAGAACACCATGAGACAATAGAGGCAGAGATTAGAGTGACGTGTTTATAAGCCGAAGAACACTAAGGTTTTCCAGCAACACCAGAAGCTAAAAGAAAGGCCCAGAACTGATTTTTGTCCAGAGCCTTCAGAGAGCACGAGGCCCTGCCAACACTTTGATTTCAGACATCCAGCCTCCAGAACTGCAAGAAAATAAATTCTCATTGCCGTGAGCTACCCATTTTGTGGTAGTCTGTTATTATATCCCTAGGGAACGAATACACACCCTCACACCAGTCACCGCATTTCTTTACATTTTATTTTTCTTCATATCATCTAATATAACCATGTTTGCTTATTGTCAATCTCCCCCAAACTAGAGTATAGACCCCAGGAGAGCAGGGACTTTGTTTTGTTTACTACTGTGATTGCTGGAGCTTAGAACAGTGCCTAATACACAGTAAGTGCTCAGTAAAGACTTGTTATGTAAACATATTACTGAATGATGCCAGTCAAGCCCTAAGCATGTATTTGGCACACAGCAAGCCCTCAGTAAATGATAATGACTATTGTTTTCATTATTCTCACTGAGGTCCTTTCTCTAAAATAAATGTTCTTCACCTATAGCTCCCAAATTTATTCGCCACCAGTCCTTGGATTGTCTCTGCTATGCCTTCCTCAAGATGGCAGGATTCACTCAGAGAATTGCCAAGGAATGTCTACAGTTACTTCCTTTTTTAACTTTATACCCTCCAACTCTAGTCCACAGAACCCTGAAGTCCAATAACTACAAGTCCTCAAAGTAACCATAATACTCTGTCACTGTCACTTGATGTTACTGTCTACCTTTTAAGCCAGACTTTTTTAAAAGAAGGGTCTCTCTCTGCCACTGGCAGAGTATAATGTGCTCTTGGCCATCTTAGGTCAGTTATGCTTAGAAGCAGGCCCTGAGATGAGGATTTGTATACCAGTGACTCATTAAGGAAGTGTTCCCAGAAGAAGCAAGTAAGGAAATAGAAGAAGCAGGGTGACAGCAGAGAGGAAATCAAACGAAGGGACACTGTCACGTGAAGTCCCAGTCTCAGCCAGATTTCTGGAAGGAGCTCTAGAGTGCTGATTTAGCTTTTCCTTCATCAGTCTGTCATAGCTGCCTGGCAGTGGACAGGGTGTGAATGGAAATCCCAGGCCCTTACAACTAGGGATGTGTTACAGCCAGTTTGTGGTTCCTGAGAGGCAGTGAATTATTCCCAACTCCAAATTCAGTAACATCATGTCGGTAGCCTGAAATCAGCCATTGTGGGAGTATTTACACAGTGGGGAATGGTAGATGATACAAACCAAGACTTTGTTTTTTTAGGGTTTTTTCCCCCCTTTGGCTGTTGTTTTTACACAGACAGTTGTTCAACATTTACCTCCTTTGTACAGATGAGGGGATCTTGTGCTCAGGGACAATCCCCTGCAGGTCGCAGGGGCCAGTCATTAGCTGCAAAGCCTACAGACACTGGGGGATGGGCACAAAGCATCAGTAAAAGGAATGGAGGGGGCCTGGTGGGGTACCAGTAGGGCTCACTGTATCAACACAAATCTACTATGCTTTGGTACGAACCTGCCCTGAGTTCTTTCTTTCCTGAGGAAACAACTAGTCAAAGAGCTAAGTCTGCATATCAAGCCAGGAAGAACCTCCATTCCTGAGTCTCCAGGCTGACTTCGGAGATTAGGGGAACTGGATCAACTCTGTCCCCGACCCCTATCGACTCTTCTGGTTGCTTTTATTCCAGGGCTGGATGGCAATGAAGAAGAAGGGAGTCTTCTGAAAGCCTGCGAACTTCCCCCTCTTCTTGGCCCCAATGGCGACTCAGTGTCTGATCCAAGGCTTTACAGTGACGGTCCCTTGCCCACTGACAAAGAGGACAAGTAGAATCAAAACCATGAGGAGAGAACAATGAACAATATTCATAGCCATAGCAGCCATTGACTTGTACACTGGTGACTAGCTCCATTTCCATGGAAACAGAGAGCAGAACAGGGGAAAGAAAGACTTTTTAGAGTAATAGAGGGTTTTGTATTGTGAGTTGCTTTTTAAAAATAAAGCCAGCAAAGTACCTCTGTTCTCTCAGCCCTGACCCCTGTACTGTTTTCCAGAGAAACCAGTAGACAGTGGGACAGCGTGGCAAGAGGGCACCTGCCCACCCGTAGGCCTCCTACCAGCAGGGAGGCTAGAGCTCGCAGGAGACCACCCCATGTCAGCCCTGAAGAGGCAGAAATGTTCAGGAAAGAAACAAAAACAATTGTCACCAAGGAAAACAAAGCCTCATGCGAAGAGCTAGCTGCTTTGTATAGTTCCTTTTGACTTAAAAAAAAAAAAAAGTTATAGAGGTGCCTGGGTGGCTTAGCTAAACTTCCAACTGGTGATTTCAGCTCAAATCATGATCTCATGAGTGGTGAGATCCAGCCTCAGGTCTGGCTCGGCACCCAGCAGGGAGTCTGTTTGACATTCCCTCCCTATGCCCCTTGCCTCCCATTAGAGCAGGCAAGCTATCTCTCTCTCTTAAATACATAAATAAATATTTTTTAGAAATTATATATGTGCTTTAGGAAAAAAGCAACATCCCTCACTGAGACATCATTTTGAAATTATGTTTGAAATTTGAAATAATGATTATCATTCTCGTTATCATTACCAATATATTATGGTAGCCATATTTCAAGGTGCTGCTGTACCCACCCTCCATCACATCCTTTACCTGGACTTTTAGGGGAGAGGCTGGAGCAGCAGACTGGTCATGGGGACACTGAGTTCTGCTTGGCATCTTGGCCTCACTCCAGAGACCAACCATATCTGTGGTCCCTCTGTCCCTTGGCATCGGGCTGGGCACATGGAGCTCCCTCCCGAGCAATCTGAAGGGCAGCCAAGAGGCAGCTTCTTGGCTCACGTGCCTGATTCCCTTCATCCGAGTTTCACTGAAAGAAACCATTTTAAGAGAAGTGAAGAGCCCTACGGCCCCCACACAATTGTCATGGGGAGAAAAAGTAGATCGGACAAAGAAAAAAAAAAAAGCCACCAAGATAAGTGATGAGAGCCTTGTTCTCTTTTTTCAGAAAGTCTAGTTTGCCTCTGTAACCATGACCCCTAGTTGCCATAGCGATGAGTCCCGTTGTTAAGGAAACCTAATTTTATAGGCAGAACCGGAAAAAAAGGGTTCTACAGGGCCATGAAGTTTGGGTTCAGAAGTTTTACTGAGTGGTGCCATTCCACCAGAAGCAGCCTCTGGGATGAGGACTCAGGCAGAAGTGGTTCATGCCGGAGAGGATCCCGAGAGAACCGCTGAGGGAAGGAGGAAGGAACCGAAAGAGGCCGTGGGTTGAAGAGACACCCAGCCTCAGCTGATCCCACAGCAAGCTCCAAGGCGACAAAGCTGTTCAGAATTTGGTAGGGCTGGAGGCGAGAGGCCTGGACTTCTGCATCTGTCAGACATCAGCTAAGGATCACTCCAGGGATGTAAATCTTCTGGCACTTTCGGCCCTAGTAACCAAGGGGAGGTCTCTGTGGAAGGGGGCAGACACAGGCCACAAACAACAAAGCCCACCAAAGCGGGGGAAGAGACACACTGCACCTGTAAAGTGATCTGAGGGCTTCCAGAGGCCCATTACCAAGAGTCCAAGCTACTTGCTACCGAACACAAGAACAAGTTGGGAGCAAACGGGGCTAGGCTAAGGCAAGGGAGACACTTGCCTCAGGCACCAAATTTCAGGGCATACCAAAATCTTGGCGATGAAGATAAATAATATCTTAACATAATATTTCCAAAAATCAAATTAATGTGAAAAAACTCCATGATGAATAAACAGAAGTATTTTGCATCAAGACAGGATCCAACTCTGCCTCACTGCCTCAGCTTAATCTAGGCCCTGGGCCGTTGTTTACAATGACAGGTGGCTGGCCTGTGGGCTATACTTTGCCAGTTTGATTTTTTTTTTATTACTGCCTCAAATTACTATGTCTCTTGACTGCTGAGTGTTTTGGTACTGCATTAAATTTCTCACTGAAGGGATGCTTCACTGGCCTCACCCTAGTCCCAGCCCTGCTCAGGCAAGACAACTTCCTGACAAGTGAACAGCATGCAAGGACTCCTATCCTAGGACAGTTACCCACCCCCAAAACAAGCACACAAGTGCACCCTCAAATTCCTCCCCTTTCCCAATCTCCAACCCAGATCCTTCATCCCATGTTTTCCATTAAGCAAATATGGCCCCAAATATCTTTGTGTGTGTGTGTGTGTGTGTGTGTGTGTGTGTGTGTGTGCATTTTTAAATCCTCCAGGATGGGGAAAATGAAGAGACATTGGTCCAAGAGTACAAACTTCCAGTTATAAGGAGAATAAGTTCTGGGGATGTGAGGTACAAATGGCGATTAGAATTAACAACACCATTGCACACTTGAAATTTCCTATAAGATTAGATCTTCAACCTTCTCACCATAACAGCAATAACAAAAGGATAATTCTGTGAGGTAAAAGATGTAACCTTACTGTGGTAAACATGTTTCAAATCAGCACAGGCACACCTTAAACTTTCACGGTGTATTATGTTAATTGGATCTCAAGAAAGCTACAGAAAAAAAAAATCCTCCAAGCCCTGGAAAATTCCATCTCCCTTACTGATCCTTCCTTCCTGGAAGCTCTTATCCCTCATTTGGGGATGGCCAACTCATCCTGGTTCGCCTGGGACATTCTGGGATTTGATGCTGAAAAGTCCCAAGTCCCAGGAAACCAGGAGGGCTGCTCAGCCTGCTTGAAAGGCTGTTTCTCTAGGAATGGATTGTGCATTTTCTTCAGAATCTGGACCCCAGGAAAGGATCCCTGCTCCAGTCACTACTCTTACATAACAAACCAAGAAACATTTTATTCTGTTCAGAGAGGATATGGGTCAAGAATTCAAACTCCAATAGACAGCAGAGACAGCTTTTCCCTGCTTCCTAATTTCTGGAGTCCCTACTGGAAAGACCCCAAGGCTGGGGGTGATATAGCTATGGGCTGGAACCTCAGCTGGGCTAACCTCCTCCCCATGGCTCTCCCTGTGCTCTCTGCACAGACTAGTTTGAGCTTCCTAAGAGCGTGATGCTCATTCCAAGAGTGAGCATGCCAAGGGACAAAGTTAGAAGAAGGGCTGAGTAGTTTTATGATCATGCCCCAGAAGTCATGTAGCATTCCCTTCTCCACACTGTATTGGTCAAGGCAACCCAAAAGGTCCACTAGGTTCAAGGGAAGGGACAGACTCCACCTCTGAATGGAGGAATGACACGGGTGTGGAAGAATGGTGGGAAGGAAGGTAGTGTCTCAGCCATCTTGGGAAAATGCAGTCTGCCATAGCCACATGAGTAATAGGGTGTCTCTGGAAGAAGTGAGAAGGAGAACCTCCTCAAGGCTCCTGAATGACTGTCCTGTGGAGGTGGGAAGGAGTCCAGAGGTAGAAACTTTGGGCAGTCCTCAGGGCTCTGATCCCTCCCTATCCGATCCCCAGATAAATACTTCTGTTACTAACTAAATTGTGCCCCCCCCCAAACAACCCACAGATTCTGATGCTGAAGCCTTAACCTGTAATAATGGTACTTGGAGGTGGGCCTTTAGCAAATGATTAGATTTAGATGGGGTCGTGGGCCTGGAGCTGCCATGATGGAATTAGCGCCTTTCGAAGAAGAGGAAAATGCTCTCTCTCCATGCACTCATGGATCAGGGAAAGCCCATGGGAATATACGTTGAAAAGGTGGCCTCAGGAAGAGGATGCTCACCGGAATTTGACTCCGTCCTTGCACTTCCAGCTGAACCGTGAGAAAATAAATGCCTCGCCCACTCTATGGCCTGTGTTAGGGCAGTCCTAGCAGATTAAAACAACTTCCCTAGCCCTCGTACTTAAAAGAGTGAAGTAAAAGCATTTGCAAGTCTCTCCCAAAGTGCCAACAGTTCTGATCTCTAGTTCAACATAGCCCATCGACCCCTGGGAAGGACCCCAGAGCGACCAGCTACTGGTCACAGGAACTCCAGGTCTCTGGGGAAAGAGGTCCCTCCTAGGGTGTTTTCTGCCTGGAGGGGACAGAAGCGAGGGGCCCTCCCTCCCCAGAGTGTTCTCTGTGGCCTCCCGTGCCAAGGCCTAGTCAGTGCCTGACGACTCAATGTTTCTAAGAACTAGATCACATGCTGTTGAATACACATAATTTGCAGGAAGAGGGAAAATCAATCAGAGGGGTTACTGGAACTGGAAGACATGTGTTTAAAGTTCATTGACAGTAAAAGTATCAAAATCTCTTTGTGTGGGGTTTTTCAAGGCCAAATTAAGATCCTTGAGGGCAGTTTTAGAAATTCGAAGTTCTGCTTCTTGAAACACAAATACTCAGGGGACAGCACATATTCTGTATGGCTTTAATTTTTCAGTTAAAGCTGAAAAAAAAATAAAAAAAAACGTTTTTTCTTTCCATTTCAAGTCTGAATAGTGAGGGGAAAGGACAACCCACAATATGGTATAATAATAGCCAACTAAAAGAAAGGAACAGGAAATAAACAGGACTTATTAATGGCTTCTACAAATTAGGCTTGTCAGAAAGAGTTAAAAGAGCCCCAACGTGATCGGCTGGTACATCTACCAATTTTCCAACAAAATCTGTATTTTTGTATTTTTTCCTGTACTGGAAAGTAAATCAATGCGTGTGTATATGCATTTTGTGGTTGTCATTGTTGTCAAGCTATCTGTTCAGACTCCCTACAAATGAACTGTTTGTTCTTTTTATATTAGATTCAGACTTCCATGAAACAACTCAATTTTCACAAAAGAATAAATGAACACTCAATCTTACAATGGACTGGAATTCCATTTAAAGCTTATTTATACTAGTTGCTGTTGATTTCTCTGTTTCCTAAAATGGGGTTCCAGTGAGTCAATAGCATAGCATGCATGTTAGAAAGAAGACTACAAATTTTTCTGCTCCAACATCTATGCCCCCTGAAAGGGGCATCACAGACCCTTGCATCCACAGATGGAGTCTATTGTCCACCTGCTGAATCTGGGTTGGACGCCGTTTTGGTCAATGGCACATTAGCATATGTAACACAAGGAAAGACCTGAAAAGCATTTGTGCATCAGGACCTGCTCTTTCCTACTTCTCTAGAAAACCTATCTGCCTCTATGTGAATAAGCCCAGGCCAGAGAGACACATGACCCAGTCTCCCCTGTTGCCTTAGCCTCCACCATCCAGCCCTACTAGCAAAACTGCTAGCTAATGGGGAGCCAACCGCAGATGGATGACTGAACCCAGCTGAGACCAACAGAAAAACTGCCTGAGCCCAGTCCAGTGGGCGCCTGGGTGGCTCAGTGGGTCAAAGCCTCTGCCTTCGGCTGAGCCCAGTCCAAGTCACTAACCCACAGGCTTGTGAGCTAAATGAGTAGTTGGTGTGTTCAGCAGCTCTGATCTGCAGCAATAGTCAACTGACACCTGTAGACTCTCAAGTTTTTATTAGTAAGAGAAGTAACAAAGGGCACATGTATCAAGTCATATTAGGGTCCGCTTAATTTCATGATATACATAATTGCCATTGCTTTTGATTTTTAAGACATAGTTTCCTCTTGTCTCTTCTCATGATGACACTGTGAGCCAGTAGCAGTTAGGTTAACTGAAGGCTGTGACTGATGGTGCTAAAGAAAAAATTATTCACTCTTGAGAAAGAATGGCAAGGCAGACTTTATCAGGACCATCATGACTGATGGAGGGACCATGACAGGGGCCTTGCAGTGGGGAGAGACATTGGGCTCACCTTCAAATGCAGAAAGGGTATGTGGGAATTTATAGTCAAGGTCCAGGGGCTGGGGGCAGGGTAGTGGTCAGTGAATGGAAATTTACTAAGAAATGATCATTTTCTGACTTGATTCTTGCTGAGGGTGAGCCAGGGTGAGCAGACATCACCTGGGGTATAGTGGAGGCAAAGGAACTCTATCAGATATGGAAGATGGAGGATTCTGTCTAGACAAACTTAGCAGGGTTTTTGCTAAAATTGGACAATGCAGAGATGAACACAAAAGCCCCAAAGTCAAGACCTAGTTGGGGAGAAGAATCAGAAGAGCCTGCCCGACTAAAGTTTTGTCAAGGAGACACTCTTTGTCAGTGGTTAAGGGGAAGAACATGAAAATGGGCACTTTCAGCCTCTGTTTTCCACCCAACACCAGAAGGCACAGCAACCAAGTGCCCATAGCTCCCTACCCTCACAGCCACTGACCCTGAACACTTCAGGACTCTGCTCTGTGTCCACCATCCTCTGAGTGGGGCCTGCACTCCCTGCTTTCTTGTGCCATTTCCCAGAGCAAGGCTTCATTACAGCAACAAGGGCCAGCTTCAGTGGAGTGCAACCGGTGCTGTTGCACCAGGCGCCATATTCCAGAAGGTTCCTGGCAGAAAAGAATTAGCCTAGTGGGCCTGACAGCTTATCATCAGAGGGGCCTGCTTATATGATGGGTAGTTGGCTGGCATCTGGACACTTGGATTTAGGGAGGGTTCCCACCATTCACAGAACAGATAAGGGTAACTCACTGTGCCTCAGCTGTGCAAAAAGTGTTGTTTATGTTGAACTGCTTTCCTTCTGGGAGGCTGGAATTTGGGTAAGTGTCAGCAAGGGGTGCCTACATGACCAGCCCACAATTAAAATCCTGGGCACTGAATCCCTAATGAGCTTCCAAGGTTGGGAGCATGTCACATGTGTCATCATAATTCATTTGTGACTCCATTGGGAGAGGATTCTTGGAAAACTACACTTGAACTTGGCCCTGTGCACTTTCACGTTGTTGATTGTGCTTCGTATCTTTTCACTGTGATGAATCTTAGAGATGAATACAATTGTATGCTGAGTCCCGTGAATCCTCCTCCTAGTGAAGCTTTTTTCATCATTATTATCGAAATGTAGTTGACACACAATGTTACATTAGTTTCAGGTATACAACACAGTGATTCTGTATATGATGCTATGTTGGACACAAGTGTAGCTACCATCTGTCACCATACAGCCCTATTAGATTATCATTGACTCTATTCCCTGTGCTGTACCTTTCATCCCTTCATCCCTGTGACTCATTCATTCCATAACAAAGTCTATACTTCCCACTGCTCTTGACCTATTTTGTCCATCCCATGACAGAGCCCTCCTGGAAATCACCATCCCAGTGAATCATCCCCCAAACCTCACACTTGCAAATTAATGCTCCGTGATCATCATGTTCTTAATGATCATCACGTTCTTAATAATTTAATCTTTGCATTTGTGCTTTGTAGGTGAAGTCAGATAAGACAATGGAACATGTTCCAGAGCCTTGGAGCCTCCCATCTCTCTGTAATGGTTCCCACCCACCCCCCACCTCCAGGATCCATGGGATTCATGGGACACTTTGCCTCAACAAGGACTTAGGTACAAGGCTGGGCACACATACCCTTGGCTTTCTGGGTGGAGCATGGTGGCTGTGGTCCTTGCCTGGACTAGCAACTCCTCTGAGCATTGAGTGATCACTCAGAGGAGGATGAGCCTCTCACCCACCTCCAATCCAGATACAGAGCAGGGTCAGGCACAGAAGTAGCAGTCCTTTGGGATTTTCTCCTTTTCATCTGTTCTGGATTGCAGCCAGGGGCCCCTTGGAAGGGGAACCACCTAGATGGACTTCTCCAGCTGGCCATGCTGTATGTCTGTTCCATAGCTAAAGGGAGGAGGCACCACACGACTCATGCCCAGGGGAGCAGGACTTCTAATAGCAATGAAAAACAGCATGATGCGTGGAGAGAGACTATGGAAGAAAAGTAAAAACTCTATTATAATTTCAGTATCTTTAGTGGTAATTTTTCCTGTTTTTTTTTAAAGTATTTAATAGGCTACCTTTGCTCCTTTTTTTTAGTATAGTTGACACATAGTGTTACTTTAGTTTCAGCTTATGACATATGATTCAGCATCTCTATGTTTTATGCTCACCACCTGTCACCATACAACACCATTACAATACCATTGACTATAGTCCCTATGCTGGACCTTTCATCCCAGTGACTTACTCGTTCCATAACTGGAAGCCTATGTCTCTCACTCCCCTTCACCCATTTTGCCCAATCCCCCACTCCCCTCCCCTCCAGCAACCACCAGCTTGTTTTCTGTATTTACAGGTCTGATTAACACTAATTTGAGCAGATGGATGTGCCCTTATGTTTATAGCAGCATCATTTACAATAGTCAAGCTATGGAAACAGCCCAAGTGTCCACTGATAGACAAATGGATAAGGAATATGTGGCATGTGTGTATAGATACAGATACATATATATGGATATGCATATATGTATGGAAAATATAATGGAATATTACACAACCATTAAAAAGAATAAAATTTTGCCAGCCATTTGCAACAATATGGACAGACCTAGGGAGTATTGGCCTAAGTGAAATAAGTCATACGAAGACATATACCATATGATTTCGCTCACATGGAGTCTTTAAAAAAATGAATTTTTCTTGCTCTTCAAATAAGATGCCTCACATTTTCAATGTACACTGAGCCCCACAAATTCACTTTATATGAATCATCTCCTTTCATCCTCCCAAGTGTCTCCCATGCTTTTGGACTGGTATTCTAGAACTATTTTTCAACTTTTTCAACCATGACTCTGAATATGAAGCACATTTTACATCATGACCCATACATGTAAATGAATCAAATATTTCATTAAATAATACTATTACTACAAATCATAAAGTGAAAACATAAAGTCAATATCACATATATTTTATGAACATTTAAATGCTATAACCAAAAATGCCAGTAAATAATATAAAAACAAAACATGGGCAAAAATGTGTTTAATGAAGCTTGGCAGCCCAAATCATAAGGGGAAAAGCATACTTGCATAGTAGGAGTGGTGCTGAGCCAATTTCTAAACTAGCTTCTTTTTTAAGCTAACAGCAACCTAAATTGATTCCCAACATAATTAATTGGGTACTTTTCGTGACTTGGAAAACACTATGCTAGAGCAATGCTTTCCTATTTCTGACCCGAACGTCATGCAAAATGTCAAGTGTTCCGCAATAAAAGGGTTCCATGGACAATAAATGTAGAAAATCCTGCATATTCATTACCTTCCTAGAAATTCACAATGCATATTGCCATAGTATGGTCTCTGAGAAATCCCATAGTGGAAAGAAATATATGTGATTTTTTAAATTCAATCTTTATCAACGAGTAGCATAGTCATTCCTACATAGTTATTGGGTCAAAGAGAAAATAAAACCATAGTATGTGGATATTCAAGAGTGAAAAAGACCCAAAGATACAGATGTGGTGAAGAGAAGTACCATCTGTACCCCAATGTTCATAGCACCAATGGCTACAATCACCAAAATGTGAAAAGAGCTAGATGCCCTTCAACAGATGAATGGATAAAGAAGATATGGTCCACATGTACAATGGAATATTATGCAGCCATCAATAGGATGAAAACCCAATTTTTGTATCAACATGGATGGGACTGGAGATTATGCTGAGTGAAATCAGTCAAGCAGAGAAAGTCAATTACCATATGGTTTCACTTAGTTGTGGAGCATAAGGAATAACATGGA
Organism: Mustela erminea; assembly: GCF_009829155.1. Classification (NCBI taxonomy): domain Eukaryota; kingdom Metazoa; phylum Chordata; class Mammalia; order Carnivora; family Mustelidae; genus Mustela; species Mustela erminea. The sequence goes on along the minus strand of NC_045635.1, from coordinate 39,631,008 downwards.
GGACATTAGGAGATGGAAAGGAAAGGTGAATTGGGATAAATCGGAGGGGGAGATGAATCATGAGAGACTATGGACTTTGAGAAACAAACTGAGGATTTTGGAGGGGGGGGTTGGGTGAGCTTAGTAGTGAGTATTTAGGAGGGCATGTATTACATAGAGCACTGGGTGTGGTGCATGTTGGGTGGGCAACTTCAGGAATGCAGGAAAAACAATAGAAATGACCGCAGGGGCAGCCATCTTCCAGCCCCCTCCCCCCTGCCCTTTCCTTAACCCTTGACTCTCCCGCTGAAAGCATGTATGCCCAGGCCACGTCTCCATAGGTAACCTAATACCTATGCAGGAAACAGGAGTATGAGGAGCCCCCCCCCCTTATCCTCCGATCACCAAATACCCTACCATATATGGATGTGAGCCCATGCCCTGCCTAGTCCCAATAAAAGACTCCCACCGAATCTCTCCCAGTGCGACTTCCCGACTTCCCGGACTCTGGAATCAAGGAACCTCGCAGGAGGGTGCCCAAATCCTCCCAGTGCGACTTTCCTGGCTCCCCTTCTCCTGAGCCCTGAAACATCACCCGAGAGTGCCTTTAATAAATCTTGCCTTGCGCCTACCTCGCCTGGTGTTGTGTTTACCTCGCCTGCAAAACTTTACAGTGCATAAACAATGAATCTTGGAACACTGACAAAATAAAATTAAATTTTAAAAAATGACACTGTATCTCAATTTTATAGAATTGGGTCAAAGTTATCCTCAGATGCAAATTCGTAGCCTTAATTGATTGTTATTTAAAAATGGATTTTACAATATTAAAAACATAATTCAAAAAGTTTGTCAGAAGATCACAAAAACGATCCTAGGGAAATCAAGAGGAATAGACATAATAGAAATTCATAAATAAATTAATGGAAAATAGAATTGTTCTCAAAAAATTAGGCAAAACTTTGCAAACTACAACTTAAAGAAGAGAGGACATACAGATAAATAGAAATCTAATGGGCAAAAAGAACACAGATGTGTGGGTTTGACAATCCTGGTGACATGGAGAATTTTCTGGAAACATATAAAGAAGGAGGAAAAATGCAAACAGACCAATAAGTGATAAAGAAAAGTTTGCAAGGAAATACCTTCGAAGGAAGGCTGAAGGACCAAATAGTTTCACGGATGAGTCCTTTGAAACTCTCAATTAGCTCACTTCTAATGCTCCATAAATTGCTCTGGGAATTAAAAAAGCAAATGGGAAACAAAGCAAAAACAGAAACCTACTCAAATTGTCATATGTAACTAAAATAAATCTGACACTAAACCTGACGAGAACAGCTAAAATTAGATATAACACTTTTTTTTAAAAGCCAAAATGTATAAATAATACATTAAAGAAAAACCAAGCCCAAATGGAGTCATTTGCCCCTCATGACAGCAGACCAAGATTTATAACAGTTTCAGTCTCTCTCCTAGGGATGTGACTTTGTAACAGTCAATCTGAAATTTCCTGATCAGCCCTAGGGAGGTCATCTGTATGATAAAAACTTTTTGGTCCCCCCACACCAAAAGAAGCTGTCCTGGCTTGAAACAATTGTTTCTATTCTTTTGCTAATAACTTCCTTGCCCCACCCTCCTGGGCTAGAAAAACTTTCCATTTTGTGCAACGCTTCACAGCATCTCTACTTGCAAGTTGAGATGTTGCCTGATTCCTGAATTGCTTAATAAAGCCAATTAGATCTTTAAACTTTGTTCCATTTTGTTTTTTTAACACATATAAAGTCAAACGCAACAGAATATTAAAATAATAACCTATCATATCCGTACCTAATTAGAGTTTGTTCCAAGTCTACAGGATTTAATTTACAGTGGGAAGTCTATAAATAGCGTTTATCCCATCAATAGGTTAATTAAGAAAGGGCATCACTAAGAATGTTTTTAAAGCATTTTAATGAAGTTCAGATCCAACTCATAATTTTAAATATCAAAACCCTTTAAAATTAAGAATCAACTGATATTTCCTTGATATCAGAAGTTCTTAACTTGGGGTCCTAGGGGTCCATGAATAATAAATAGTTCAGGAGGTTTGTGAGCCCATGAAATGGTTTGCAAAATTGTGCATGGGTATCTGCAAGTATTTTTTAGAAATAAAATTGGTAAAACTGTCATCAGATTCTCAAAGTATGACCTCCAGAAAACAAACAACCATTATTTTATAGGATAAATGCTTTTTATCTCAACCAAATTAACTTTATACTCAGCTGAAATAATGGGAGACATTTCTAGCAATAGTAGAAACAAAATAATGATGTGCACTATCAGATGTTAATTTTAACACTGTAGAGGCATCTTTTAGGCAAACTGGCTTCAGCGATGGAATGTAGAAAGGGCTGAATACAGACAGGGGCATCAGATGACCCACCTCAAGATATCCATAGGCCCTAACTGACCAATGGGCTACTTAAACCAAGCACAGTTACCAAAAAAGGGAAAATGCCATACGTTACCTACCTCATCATCTTCCCCCTTTAAAAACACCCCCACCCACTGTCTCTTGATAGACAGCCTCTCCTTTGCTGTCCTGCCATCCCTCCCTTATGGTATACTCAGTAAACTTCTATCTCCTTTGTTTTGGTGCCTCAGGTGAATTATTTTCACTGTCCATGCCACTGGCTTTCACCCCATCTATGCCCCATATTTGGGGACCCTCATCTGATCGGGATGGACACCCCATTTAGACACCACGAACATGACTCTAGGAGCTCTGACCAAGGCAATAATATGTAAAACAGAAATAAAAACTATAATTACTGGAAAGGAAGACGTCAGTTCATCACTATATGATAGACTACCTGGAAACCCTAAGAAAATCAGTTTAAAAATACCGGACAAACTAAACCACAAATTACGGAGGGAAGATCATCGCGAAATAACTAATTAGTTTGGTAATAGAATTGGAGCATCCCAACATAGTAATTGGTAATACTTGAAATAACTAGGAATAAACTTAACATAAATCTAAGAAATTCTGTGAAAAATCTCCAAACATCATTGAGATAACAACAATAGTGTTGAGGAAAACATATCATTTTCCTAGATGACAATTTGGCTATAGTATATTGATGTCAATTCTTCCCCAATTAATTTAAAGGTCAATTAAAGTCCCAACTGGATTTGGTTTTGAATTTTTCACAAAGATTTTTAAAGAACATCTAACATAATAACAGGGAAAAAATAAAGAAACTATCGGGAAATTTTTTTAAGCTAATAAAACACAAAGAGTAATGATGTATTAAACTTTCAGATATTAAAACATCCTAAAAGTATAACAATTAGAACACTGTGATACTGATGCAAGTGTAGACACACTCATCACCAAAAATATAAATAATCCACAAACTTCCTAGTATAAGATCCGTAATGAAGGGTCACGTATCAATGAGGAAGGAACTCTTTATTGAGGACTCTGACCAATTACCTCATTATTTTGAAATAAAAACAAGATTTGTTGCCACTTACTGAATACTTACAGCATGCTAGATACTGAGATAAGTATTTCACATACATTTCTGAATTCACCCTCAAAAAAACTTATCGAATAGATATTGCTAGCCTCATTTTACAGTCAATGAAATCAGGGTACAGGATAGTTATCAGACTAAGATATACCTTCGATTAACAGTCAAGCAAAATTTCAAATCCAGTTTGGCCTGACTCCAATTTAAAGCCAAATAAATTTCTTGTGTATGGAAGTGTTTTATTTCTTTTAAAATGATAGAGGCATTTGCATTTCCAGGAAGATGGAGTAGACACACTTTTCCCTATTCCCGTGCTAAATATATCCACAAACCCTGGACCCTATTCATATATATATATATATATATATATATATATATATATATGAAGTTAGAGAGAAAACAAACCAGCTAGTTACCTTGATATGGACAGGCTCACAACACAGAAATGTCAATACATGCAGACCACCAAAAAAAAAAAAAAAAAAAAAAAAAGAGCCTGCATTCTCTACCCAAAGAACTAGGAAAGAAACAACAGAGCAGGACAGGAAATTTTAGAGAATAACACATCTATTCCAGGCTAACAATATAGGAAAAAACTGTAGCTCCAGCCCCACCCCCACCAGTTAAAAAAAAAACCAAAAACACAAAAACTCTAGTGGAGAATCCAGAACTCCACCCCTGTTAGACTATAAGGAGGTACCCCGACTCCTACAGCAGGTGGTATCAGGAAGCTTAGTGGAGGGTCAAAGCTTTCACCATGACTCCAACAGAATGTTGGTAGAAGTCTAGATGTCGAAGTTGCTGCCAGTGAGGGCTAAGAAGGAAATGAGGAAAATGTTAAGGAAAATGGAGAAAAGATCTTTGCTATATGGCAGCAGAAAGCTTAGCTGAATAGTGTCCAACTGTTGTGTGGCAAGTAGAACTTCTAAGTGATGGTACAAGAACGTGTAAGTGATAGCAGACCTTGGACGTTTAGCTGAGATTTCCAAACAAAATATTGAAGGTGTAGACTGGTTTCTTCTTTTGTTTACAGTAAAATGTAAGAGGAAAAAAACTGCTAAGCTAAAAGAAATCAGCACTTGCTGATTTGGGAAATCCTCAGCCTATCAGGATTACAAAGGATGCTAAAATAGGACATTCATTACCAGAAAGGTATGCTCTGGAGAGAAGGCCAAAGGTGTGGCCAATAGCCTTTTGCTAGCACTAGTGCTTAAGAGCCAAGGTAGAGATGGAATGATCTAGGAAATACCTGTGGATAACCTTCTTGTCTAATGGTGTGAATCCCTGTGATGTGCCCAGGAGACTCACAAACTTTTTGAGAATGTGACTGCAGCAGAAACACTTCCACGTTGAACTGAATGCAATAGAGACGGGACAAAATGAAAAAAGGCCAAAACTCTCAAAACTCTACTACTTAGCTATAAAATGTACTATCCTTCAAGAAACAATGAAGAACAACTTCAAAGACAGACCCCTAAGTCCAGAGGGCAGAGCTTTGGGCCCAAATATCAGACCTACAAGTATAGAGAGACAAGAGCCACAGACCCAGGGGACAATGCCTCAAGCCCCTGAGGATTAGTTCCAGCTCTTAAAACTTAATGAAATTTGTGCTGGTTGATTTTGAAACTCCTTGGGACCAGAGACCTCCTTCTTCCTTCCATCTCTCATCTAATCTTGGAATGGGACTCTCAATAACTACTATATTATGCCTGTTCCCCCATTGTATTTGGGGATCAGATAATTTTTTCTTTAGTTATATAGGTCCACAAATGGAGAGGAATTTTGCTCCAGGATGAATCATATCCAGAGTCTCATCCATACCTGATTTAGATTATTTAGATAATGAGATTTGGGTCTTTTGAGCTGATGATATTTATGTGAAATTTTCAATTTCAAGTTAATACTATAATAGCTTGAGGCTTTAAGGAATGTTGGAATGGGGTGAATGTATTTTGCACGTGGGATGCATATGGACCTTTAAAGGGTAAAGGGCAGACTGTAGTGGGTTGAATGGTGGCTCCCAAATACTCATAAATAATAATCCCCAGAACTTATAAATGTTACTTTATATGAAACAAAGACATTGCAAATGTGAGTAAGTTAAGACTCCTGAGATGGGGGAGATTATCCTAGATTATCTGGATGGACCCTAAATGAATCACATGTATCCTTATAAAAGGGAGGCAAGGTGAGATTTAATAAAAGGGAAGCAAGGAGAGATTTAATAAGACACACAGGAAAGAAGATGATATGATGATAGAGCAGAGAAAGATCTGGAGATGCTGGCTTTAAGGATTGGAGTTATATGACCACAAACCAAAAAATACCCACAGCCACCAGAAACTAGAAGATTCTCCCCTAGGGCCCCCAGAGAGAGCACAGCCTTGCCAACATCTTGATTTCAGCTCAGTGAAACTGATCTCATACTTCTGGCCTTCAGAACAGTGGGAGAATAGAATTCTGGTGTTCAAAGCAACCAAGTTTATGAAAAATTTTCACAAATTTCACAAGAAACTAATACATGTGGTGAGAATGTCTATTCTCACAAGTCTTATTCAACCTAGTGCTGGAAATCCAAACCAGCACAATAAGGCAAGAAAAAGTAATAAAAGGTATATAGATTGGAAAGGAAGAAATAAAGCTCCCTATTAGCAGATGATGTGATAATCTACATAGAAAATAATAAGGAGGGGCACCTGGGTGGCTCAGTCTACCTTCAGCTCAGGTCATGATCCCACAGTCCTGGGATCGAGCCCTACATTGGGCTCCCTGGTCAGGGAGAAACCTGCTTCTCCCTTTCCCACTCCCCCTGCTTGTGTTTCCTCTCTCGTTGTGTCTCTCTCTGTCAAATAAATAAATAAAGTCTTTAAAAGAAAAAAAAATAATAAGAAATCTACAAAAAATCTCTTAGAATAAGTCAGTTCAACAAGGTCAGAGGATACATGATCAACATACAAAACTCAATTATATTTCCATATATTAGCAATGGACACATAGACACGAAATTTAAAACACAACAACACTTACAATTGCCAAAAAAAATGAAATACTTAGATGTAAATATAAATAAATAGATACAGAACTTAGGTGCTAAAAACTACAGAATTTATTTAAATCAAAGATGTAAATAAATGGAGACACACATTGTGTTTGTGAATTGGAAGACTCAGCATAGTAAAGAAGTCAATTCTCCCCAAATTGGTATGCAAGTTTAAACCAATTTCCATCAAAAACCAGCAAGATTTTTTTGTAGATTTTGACAAGAATGATCTAAAATATATATGGAGGGGCACCTGGGTGGCTTAGTTGGTTAAGCGTCTGCCTTTAGCTCAGGTCATGATTTCAGAGTCCTGGGATCGAGTCCCACATCTAGCTCCCCGCTCAGTGGGAAGAATGCTTCTCCTTCTGCCTTTCTCCCCTTGCCCCCCCCAAATAAATAAATAAAATGTTTTAAAAAATAAAATTTATGGGCTGCCTGGGTGGCTCAGTGGGTTAAGCCTCTGCCTTCAGCTCAGGTCATGATCTCAGGGTCCTGGGATCGAGCCCCACATTGGGCTCTCTGCTGGGCAGGGGGCCTGCTCCCTCCTCTCTCTCTCTACTTGTGATCTCTCTCTGTCAAATAAATAAAATCTTTTTTAAAAAAATAATAAAATAAAATTTATATGGAAATACAAAAGATCTAGAATAAAGCAACTTTGAAAAGGAAGAAAAAATGGGAGGAATCACTCAAGCCAATAGTTAAGACATTATATAGCTACAGTAGTCAAGACTGTGGCAGAGCGATAGACACATAGATCAATGAAACAAAAGAAAATCTAGCCACATACAAAAAGAAAGACCTTGTGCACCCTTCACTCAGTTTTATCTGGATGACAAATAACCTGTATCTAGAAGAGACAAAGAAATCTCAAAAGTCAACACTTTAAATTAAAAAATTATTTAAAAGGGAAAGAATATATGAAGGGACATTTAATCAAAGAGGCTATGTAGATTTGACAGCTACATATGGGCAGGTGGAATGATAGTCAATCACTAGCCTTTCAGGAAATTCAAATTCAGACCATGATGAAATAAACTATTAGACATCTAAAATAAAAAATAGTGAAATGAGGGCGCCTGGGTGGCTCAGTTGGTTGAGCGACAGTCTTCAGCTCAGGTCATCATCCTGGAGTCCGGGAATCAAGCCTCGAATCAGGCTCCCTGCTTAACAGGATGTCTGCTTCTCCCTCTGACCTTTCTCCTCTCATGCTCTCTCTCTTTCTCTCTCTCAAATAAATAAATAAAATCTTTTTAAAAAAATAATGAAATGCCAAATTCTGGCAAAGATGTAGAGAAACTGTATGTCTCACACATTGCTGATAGGAATATAAAATGGCACAGCCCCTCTGGAAAACAGTTTGGAAGTAATGAAAAGGAAAAAATTATTGATACACACAACTTGGATGGACTCCAGAGCGTTATGCTGAGTGAAAAAAAGCCAATCTCAAGAGATCTCATACTGTATGGTGCCATTTATTTAACATTCTCAAAATGACAAAATTATGGAGAAATAGATTAGTGGTTGCCAGGGGTCAGGGACAGAGATATAACCATTAAAAAGCAGCAAGAGGGAGAGCTTTGTGGTGATGGAATAGTTCTGTATCTCAGTTACAATGATAAAATTAAAGATCCATACACACAAACATTGTACCATTGCCAATTTCCTGGTTTCATGTTATACTGTAGTTATGTCAAATGTAACTATCGGAGGAAATGGGTGAAAGGAGCACAAGGTCTCTCTATGCTATCTCTGCAATTTTTTGTGAATCAAGAATTAATTCAAAATTAAAAGTTTCTAAAAAAGGAAAAAGCATAGAAACCAATGAACAAACAATGTGATATTCCATACAATGGGATACTACTCAGTAATAAAATGGAATAAACCGGTATGCACATCAACACATATGAATGTCAAAAACATCAGGCTGAATGAAAGAAACTTTATGCAAAGGAATATATATTGCTTGATTCTATGTAAATGAAGTTTTAGAACAAGAAAAAGTAATTTATGGTGAAAAAAATCAGAACAGTGGTATTTGGGGGTGAAGATCCACTGGAAAGGGCCCTAAAGGAGCTTTCTAGAGTTATAATAATAATATTCTGTATCTTGATAAGGGTTTGGGTTACACAGGTATATAAAGCAAGACTTCAATAAATGATATTGAGATTCTTATACAAAGATAAAAGTAGATCCCAACACAAATATTAATTCCTGATGGGTTAAATACCTAAATAAATCTTTTAGATGATAATATAGGAGAATATGTTTATAAATTTGGAGCAAGCAAGAAGTTCTTGATAATGACATAAGAAATAGAAATAAGAAAGAAAAAACTTATGAAGTTTACAAAGTCACTGTAAATATGGTGAAATATAAGCCATGGTTTGGGAGAAGATATTTGCAGTACATATATCTAACAAAGGATTAGTATCCAGAATACAGTTAACCCTTGAACAACATGGGGGTTAGGGGCAACAATCCCCCCATGCAGTTGAAAATCTGCATTTAATTTTGACTCCCCCAAACCTAAGGACTCATAGCCTACTGCCTTCCTGGTAACATAAGCAGTCAATTAATACATGTTTTGTTATGTTCTATGTATTATATACTGTACTCCCACAATAAAGTAAGCTAGAGAAAAGACAGTGTTTTAGAAAATCATAAAGAAAAGAAAATACATTTACTATACTGTAGTGTATATATGGGGAAGAAAACCCACATACAAATGGACCTACACAGTTCAAACCCATATTGTTCTAGGGATAACTGTATATACAAAGAACTCCTAAATCAACTAACCAGTGAAATAGAAAAATGGTCAGAGGATATAAATAGATCATTCAAAGAGGAAGAAGCTGATATGGCTAACAAACATGCAAGACAATTCTTTAAGATTATAGTATTAAGGACAATAAAAGTTAAAAAGAATGAGACAAGGGCACCTGGGTGGCTCAGTGGGTTAAGCCTCTGCCTTCAGCTCGGGTCATGATCCCAGGATCCTGGGATCAAGCTCACATCGGGCTTTCTGCTCAGCAGGGAACCTGCTTTCCTTCCTCTCTCTGTCTGCCTCTCTGCCTGCTTGTGATCTCTGTCTGTCAAATAAATAAATAAAATATTTTTTTAAAAAAAGAATGAGACAGCATTTCATACCCATCAGGTTGGAAATAAAAATAATGTCTGATAACATGAAAGGTTCTGAGGAAGTAGTGGAAAGAGAACACAATCTTGTGCTGCCTGTTAAAACAAGACACTCCTACCTCATGACCTGACAATTCCACTTCCAGGTGTTTACCCTAGAGAAGCTCATGTACACAAAGAGACAGAAAGGAGAATTTCTTTGCAGCAGTGCTTGAAGTAGCAAGAAATGAAAGCCATCTGTTAGTAGCATTTGACACCATCAATCATTCCCTTTTTCTAGAAATATTTCTCTCATTTGACTTCTAAATGGCCCATCTCTTGGCTTTCTTATTATCTCATTAGCGGCTTCTTTTCATTGCTGGATTGTCCTCCTCTACCTGACCTCTACAGTTTGGATGGAGTATCCTAGGGGTTATTCTATACCTGTTCCCTAGTTGACCTTATGGATAATTTTGGTATTTTAAAACAAAGATTTATTTATTTATTTGGGGGGGCAGAGGGAGAGAGATCCTTAAGCAGACTTTGCACTGAGCACCAAGTCCAAAGCGAGGCTTAATCTCATGATCCTGAGATTGGGACCTGAGCCAAAACCAAGTGTTGGATGCTTAACAAACTGAGCCACCCAGGCACCCCAAGAATTTTTGCTTTTAAACACAATCACCAACCACCAGCCTGGACCTCTCCCCTGACCTTCGACTTGGATATCTCACTGCCCATACAACATCACCAGTTGGCTATTGGATTAACAGCGCAACACGCTAACATGTCTAGAACCAAAGTAATAATTGCCCTTCAACCTCCAATCCTCCCCTGGGTTTTCCTATCTTAGCAAACAATATCTCCATTCACCCACCTGCTCAAAATAAAACCTTGGGGTCAAACTTGAGTCCTCGTCTTTGCACACAACCTTGATATCTTTCTTTCCTTCACATTCTGCATTGAGTCCTGATCCAAACCATAATCACCTCTTATCTGGACTACTGTGACTAATTCCTTCCAGTCTCCTAATTTCTCCTCTAGCTCTCTTATAGTCTTCCTTCCCCTGGCAAGCAGAGTGAGCTCAAGAATACATTGGCTCTCTGTGGCTAGAGAGAGCCTATGACTTCCCACATCTGGTACAAAATCCAGACTCCACTGACCGCTGTTAACTGTCTGAGTTCATCTCCTATGTAGTCCCCACCCGGGGTCACAGTGTTCCAGCCACACTGGCTGTTCCTTGAATACACTAAGATTATTCCTGCCTTCGGGACTTTGCATTTGATGTTCCATCTTCCATGGATATGGGTGAATGACTCCAGAGTACCTTGCTGGATGATGTGGAAGAATTCCCATATGCTTCTACAGACTGTGAGGATTTGGAGTGACAAGAGTCCTCTGTAATGTTCTGAATCTTGCATCTAGAACACTCGTCTTTGACTTAAAGTTTACTTCTGCATATGCATATCCTAGAGAATTCGTGGTAATGGCAGGGGATGAATCCAAAGTCAAGATCAAACCATAAGCAGGGCCTCTATACAGGGGATAGAAATTTCACACAACACAGCATTAAAGATTTTCTTTCTTTTTTTTTCAAATTTTTATTTAAATTCCAGTTAATTAACATACAGTGTAATATTAGTTTCAGATGTGGAATTTAGTGACTCATCACTTTTATACAACATCCACTGCTCATCACAACAAGTACACTCCTTAATACCCATCAACCATCTAGCCCTTCCCCCCATCCACCTCCCCTCTAGTGTCCCTCAGCTTGTTCTCTATTCTTAAGAGTTTATTTTCAGGTTTGCCTCTTTTTCCCCCCTACACTTACCTGTTTTGTTTCTTAAATTCCACATAAAAGTGAAATCATATGGTATTTTTCTTTCCCTGAATGACTTATTTTGCTTAGCATAACACCCTGTAACTCCATCCATGACCTTGCAAATGGCAAGATTTCATTCTTTTTCATGACTGAGTAATATTCCATTGTATGTATCTACCACATTTTCTTTATCCACTCATCAGCTGATGGGTATTTGGGCTTCCCATAATTTGACTATTGGTAATAATGTGCTATAAACATTGGAGTGCCTGTACACATTCACATCTGTATTTCTGTATCCTTTGGGTAAATACCAGTAGTGCAATTGCTGGATCCTAGGGTAGTTCTATTTTTAACATTTTGAGGAACCTCCACACTGTTTTCGCAAGTAGCTGCCCCAGTTTGCATTCCCACCAACAGTGTAAGAGGATTCCCTTTTCTCGACATTCTCGCCAACACTTCTTGTTTCCATTGTTGTTAATTTTAGCCATTCTGACATGTGTGAGGTGATATCTCATTGTAGTTTTGATTTGTATTTCCCTGATGACCAGTGATATGGGGCATTTTTTCATGTGTCTGCTGGCCATCTGGATGTCTTCTTTGTAAAAAATGTCTATTCATGTCTCCTGCCCATTTTTAGTTGGATTATTCATTTTTGGGTTGTTACATTTCATAAGTTCTCTATAGATTTTGAATACTAACCCTTAATCAGATTTGTCATTTGTAAATATCTTCTCCCATTCTGTAGGTTGCCTTTTAGTTTTGTTTATTGTTTCATTCCCTGTGAAGAAGGTTTTTATCTTGATGAAGTCCCAATAGTTCATTTTTGCTTTTGTTTCCCTTGCATCCAGAGACATGTCTAGTAAGAAGTTTCTGCGGTCGATGTCAAAGAGGTAACTGTCTGCATTCTTCTCTAGGATTTTGATGGTTTCTTGTGTCATGTTTATGTCTTTCATCCATTTTGAATTTATTTTTGTGTATGGTGTAAGAAAGTGGTCCAGTGTCACTCTTTTGCTTGTTGCTGTCCAGTTTTTCCAACACAATTTGAAAGATCATCCAATGGAGGAAGTTCTTTCCTGCTTTGTTGAAAATTAGATGACCATATAATTGTGGGCTCATTTCTGGGTTTCCTGTTCTGTTCCATTGATCTGTACATCTGTTTTTGTGCCAGCACCATACTATTTTGCTCACTACAGCTTTGTAATATAACTTGAAGTCCAGAATTATGAAACCTCCAGCTTTGCTTTTCTTTTTCAAGATTGCTTTGGTTATTTGGGGTTTTTTTGTAGTTACATACAAATTTTAGGATTGTTTGCTCTAGCTTTGTGAAAAATGTTGGTGGTATTTTAATAGGGATTGTATTAAATGTGCAGATTGCTTCAGGTACTATAAACATTTTAACAATATTTGTTCTAATCCTTAAACATGGAATGTTTTTCCATTTCTTTGTGTCATCTTCAGTTTCCTTTATAAGTGTTTTTATAGTTTTCAGAGTACAGATCTTTTGGTACTCTGTGGTTAGGCCTATTCCTAGATATCTTGTGATTTTTGGCACAATTGCAAATGGGATCAATTCCTTGATTTCTCTTTCTGAAGAAGCTTTTCATTCAAAAGGGCAGACCTGGCCAAGAATTGGACTATGTACCTGGGGGTATGAGGCCAAGAATCCAGGTATCTCCCTCTTTAAGGATACATCAGTTTGTTGAGGCTACCATAACAAAGTACTATAGACTGGTTGGCTTAAAGAACAGAAACTTATTTCCACACAGTTCTGGAAGCTGGAAGTCTAAGATCAAGGTGTTGGCAGGATTGTTTCTCCTGTCCTCAGAAGCCTCTCCACTTGGCTTATAGAGAGCCATTTTCTCCCTGTGTCTTCACATGTTTTCATTCCTCTGTGCCTCTATTCTAATTTCCTTTTTATAACAACACCAGGCATATGGGATTAGGGCCAATCTACTGACCTCATTTAACCTTAAATACCTCTTTCAAGTTCCTATATATACATCCAGTCACATTTTGAGGTACTGAGGGTTAGGATTTGAATATATAAATTTGGGGGAACCCAATTTAGCCAAAGGACATAACATATTTCCCTTTGGGCCACAGAGAATCTGAAATATTTCAAATTCTTATTGTTCCTCTTTACCCCTAGGCCTTTGGAAAAGTCTGATCAACATTGTGTGGTAGTATTGAGAAAGGCAAAAGAAAGTGTGATCTTCCCCACATTCACATTTTGGCTGACACCAAGAGGTAAGGAAAGGACCAAATGATAAAAGGGACCATGTCCAGAAGCTCCTGCTAGAGGCCAGCATAACAGGTGATGGGGAAACTTGCTTGGAGGAGCTGGAAACCATGAGCAAGGGCAGAAGCCTTGGAGCAACATGGCTGTGTAAACAGCAATGTGAACCCCAGCCCCCACCCCCACAATGTGCCTGAGCAAGGAGACCAGAAAGCAAGGGGGTCAAGTGATCCAGATTCATTTATTCATTCAAAAAATATTTATTGAACACCTATCATGTGCCAGACAGTGTACTAGTTCTGGGATATTTAAAGGACAAAATAGACAAGATCCCTGCCTAGCCTAACAGTGATGAAGAAAAGAGATGATGATGAAATAGGTATCATTGTAGGTAGTGAAAGAACAATATAAAGAAAAGAAATTTGAGTAAGGGAATAAAGACTGAATAAGGGGTGATATTTAAGACGTAGTGATGAGAGGAGGTCTCTCTGAGGGGGTCACTTTGAGAGAGATCTAAAGAAGCGATATGGCAAGCCACATAGGGGCCATAGGGAAGCATCCTGGCACAGGGAGAGAGGGACAGGAAGACAGAGAAAGATTTCCAAAACATCTATATTTGTTCTCAGAATATATCGACTGGGTTTTGTGTCAGCCTCAGATCCCCTTTAAGGAAGAACTTTCTGTCCACTTCTGGAAAGTGTGGTTCACTTACAGCCTCCACCAGTTTGCTTCATCGAGGTTCATCTCGGCTTTCAAGCTGGAGGTCTTACCTTTCTCAGGGTATGAAGGTCATTGCTCCCAGTCGATGACCGAGTAAGGAGGTGATAGCTGAGGCACATTCTTCTTGAGAAGCCCCCAGCAACTGATGGCACAAGGTGGTGGGAAAAAGCCTTGCCATCGCCACCCAATGCAATACTCCCAAAGCTGACAATCTTTGCCCCCAGAGTTCTCCACAGGGCTGAAAGAAGTCTCATCACAATCTGATGGCTTTGCCTGCTATCAATTCGGCTGGCTTCCTTATTCCCTTGCACAGGTGCTAATCTCCAGGGCAACACCTGCACTCTGACTCTGTCTCAGCATCTGTTTCCCAGGCACAGCAAACTGGGACAGCTTTAAAGTAGAAAATGCTTCCTTATATCCAAAGTAATCTCTGAGAGCAAAATGCTGACTGGAAATTTCATCCAAGACCATAAGATGATAGATAGATACCACACTCAAAGAAAGTTGTGAGAACTTGTTAAATCACTATGTTATAAAATTGAAACTAATGTAATATTGTGTATCAACTATACATCAATTTTAAAAAAGGTGAGTTGTGGAACTTCAGGATAGGTTCTGAAAACCAATTCAGTGATTAACTTTCACTGAGGGCATAAAAGAGTTGGGTTGTTGGAGATTAAGAGAAGGATTCTAAGCAGATTCTTTTTTTTTTTTTTTTTTTTAGAGAGAACTGTGTTCTGAGTACTTCCCCAGAGGAAAAGTAAGGAGTGACTGTTCTTCACCTCAAGCCTATGAAAGGTTTCAACAGGACCACATAGAATTGTTGAAATGTGTCCCTGGAACTTGAGGGAGACACAATGGCCTGGTGTCCCATTCATGACAAAAAAGCTCTCGCAGGAGAGAGATTTGGTAGCTGGGAAGAGTTTTCCGGGCTGAGAGTAGCCCACTCCTAGAGTTTGTAGACACAGAGAATGACATTGGAGAGACAACTTATCTGGAACTATTTAAATCTTGCTCAAGAGGACCCCCAAGACAGGCAATAAAACCTTCCCAGGGAGAATCTGACATCACTGGCTTGTGGAGTAGAAGGGAATGCAGAGACAGGAAAATGTGTTACTCACTTATGGAAAGTACTATTAAATATCTTTAAGGGGGTCTCTGAGGGGCTCCCCCACCACAGCCCAGAGAAGGAGTCAGATGTTAAGACCCACCAACCAAGTTTGCAAGACCTTAGTCACTAAAAGCTTCAGTGATTTAGAGAGGGCCAACCTAGTGGAACTTTTACTCACTTGTCCTATTTACTGCCATTCCCACACCCCACTCTAAGTGGTATGCTTTTTATTAGGCTCTCACCAACAGAGGATATTTGCACTTATTAAAATAAGACCACATTTTTGAATGATGACTGGAGGTTGCCTAGGGCTCATCCTGTCTCATAAACCCCTATAAGGCAGGTAGAGGATGTGAAGGGACAGAAAACACAGACCATCTCCAGACGCCATTGACATCACTGCTTTCCATCCTCCCAAACCAAGGCCTCATTGGTCAGATCGGCAAATCTCTGAACAATTGTAACTCTGAAAAATTGCTATGCCTTGATGAAATCTACCTGCATTTTTAATTCACAGTTTGGGGTTTAGGAAAGTGTGAAAAGCATCTCGTTTCTTCTCAAAGACACATAGTCCCCTCTCTCTGACCACAGCTGCTTTGGGAAATACTTTATTTTTATTTTTTTTTAATTTATTTTTATTTATTTTTGGCATAACAGTATTCATTATTTTTTCACCACACCCAGTGCTCCATGCAATCTGTGCCCTCTATAATACCCTCCACCTGGTAACCCAACCTCCCACTCACCCGCGAATTCAAACCCCTCAGATTGTTTTTCAGAGTCCATAGTCTCTCAGGATTCACCTCCCCTTCCAATGTCCCCCAACTCCCTTCTCCTCTCTAACTCCCCATGTCCTCCATGCTATTTGTTATGCTCCACAAATAAGTGAAACCATATGATAATTGACTCTCTCTGCTTGACTTATTTCACTCAGCATAATCTCTTCCAGTCCCGTCCATGTTGCTACAAAAGTTGGATATTCATCCTTTCTGATGGAGGCATAATACTCCATAGTGTATATGGACCACATCTTCCTTATCCATTCATCTGTTGAAAGGCATCTTGGTTCTTTCCACAGTTTGGCGACCGTGGCCATTGCTGCTATAAACATTGGGGTACAGGTGGCCCTTCTTTTTACTACATCTGTATCTTTGGGGTAAATACCCAGGAGTGCAATAGCAGGGTCATAGGGAAGTTCTATTTTTAATTTCTTGAGGAATCTCCACACTGTTCTCCAAAGAGGCTGCACCAACTTGCATTCCCACCAACAGTGTAAGAGGGTTCCCCTTTCTCCACATCCCCTCCAACACATGTTGTTTCCTGTCTTGTTAATTTTGGCCATTCTAACTGGTATAAGGTGATATCTCAATGTGGTTTTAATTTGAATCTCCCTGATGGCTAGTGATGATGAACATTTTTTCATGTGTCTCATAGCCATTTGTATGTCTTCATTGGAGAAGTGTCTGTTCATATCTTCTGCCCATTTTTGATATGCTTGTCTGTTTTGTGTGTGTTGAGTTTGAGGAGTTCATTATAGATCCTGGATATCAACCTTTTGTCTGTACTGTCATTTGCAAATATCTTCTCCCATGTTGCCTCTTTGTTTTTTTGACTGTTTCCTTTGCTGTGCAGAAGCTTTTGATTTTGATGAAGTCCTGAAAGTTCATTTTCGCTTTTGTTTCCTTTGCCTTTGGAGACATACCTTGAAAGAAGTTGCTGTGGCATATATCGAAGAGATTACTGCCTATGTTCTCCTCTAGGATTCTGATGGATTCCTGTCTCACGTTGAGGTCTTTTATCCATTTTGAGTTTATCTTTGTGTACGGTGTAAGAGAATGGTCGAGTTTCATTCTTCTACATATAGCTGCCCAGTTTTCCCAGCACCATTTATTGAAGAGACTGTCTTTTTTCAACTGTATATTTTTTTCCTGCTTTGTCGAAGATTATTTGCCCATAGAGTTGAGGGTCCATATCTGGGCTCTCTACTCTGTTAAAGTTGGGAAATACTTTAAAAGCCTATTATAGAGGGCACAGATTGCATGGAGCACTGGGTGTGGTGAAAAAATAATGAATACTGTTATGCTGAAAATAAATAAATTAATAAAATTTTTTAAAAAGGCCTGTTCTTTCTTGGCTCTGAAGGCAGCCCCCTTTCCAGACAACCACTTAGTTCTCCTTCTTCATCCTTCACTGATTAAACAAACTAAGGACGTCTGAACTTGGCCTTATTACCAATGGGATCTGATGGTTTGCATCAATAAGCAGCAGCTACCTTATGAAGTGTCCATCTCCCCTCTCTCATGTCGTGGAATCTTTTGCCACATTTATGGCCCATGACTAATGGAAGTGCCACAGGGTACCAAGTCCTTTCCAATTACAAACTGTAGTTGAGCCAAACCTACAGGTGATAATAAGCCATGCTGGAGACACATACTCATAACCCTTAGCCAGCGGATCCCCACATAGTTGATGTATCTGCTAGTTCAGGCCTGTGAGGGGCTGACCAAGGCAGGCCACTTCACTCCAACCCTTTCTCTTTCAACAAAGAGTCAAGACACAGAACCCAGCTTTGCTCCTCCACAGCGAAAAGATGCCTCTTTTGACCGTGTCACAAGAAAGGAAAGGAAACAGCAGTTTTAAAAGGTTTGGGGAATGAGGAGATTTCAGGAAAACTTAAAAAAAAAAAAAAAGTACTGAGGGCCTGTCTGAGCCTGACGGTCTGCTGCTAAGAATCACATTCCTACAAATGTGGCAGCTTTGCAAGGAGTTGGCCTGTTGGCACTCCTCTCTGCCAAGAAGAGGGCCTTGCAAAGAGATGACACTGACTGATCTAATGCAGACAACTGAAACGTTTTTCAAGAGAAGACATTTAGGAAACACAATTTAAAAGAAGCCAGAAGGATTGACCCCACCCTGTCCCAGGCTCTCAGGGACCACTGACATTTGTTTCACTGGTTGGAACATAACTTCTGTGGCTCATCTGATTTCACATTTTGTCTTATGCAGGTCATCTGATTTTGATCACAAAACAGCAGAGTAAACAGCTATAGCTGGATATGACAGCATCAGTAATTACCACGTCCCACTGGGGAAGAAAACGTAGCCCAGCCCTCAATTCCCCATTCAGAGCTTTTCTTATTACAAGTTGAATCAGACAACTTAAGAGGTTCACAGGAAGACTGGGTAGGCAGAGACCATAGTAGCATTTCCAAGGGGAGTGTGCACAAGGAACACTGGCCTGTGAAAGTTTCTGCTACAAAGCATCCCTTATTCAAAAAATTGTAAGAAACAATGGAACAGAAATGAGAACACCACAAAGAAACCTCATCCACATCTTGTCATTAATTTACAACAAAGGAGCCAAGCATATACAATAGGGAAAGGACAGTCTCTTCAATAAATGGTGCTGGGACAACTGGACAGGCACATGCAAAAGAATGGAACTGGACCACTCTCTTATATCATACATACAAAAAACAAACAAACAAACAAACAAACAAACCCTGATTTGGATTAAACACTTAAATGTAAGACCTGAAACCATAAAATTCCTAGAAGAAAATGTAAGGGTAAGCCCAATCTTGGAGATGATTTTTTTGGATCTGACACCAAAAGCAAAAATAAATAAATGGGACTATATCAAACTAAACAGCTTCTGCACAGAAAAAAAAAAGAAATGAAAAGGCAACATACTGACTGGGAAAAGAGAATTGCAAATAATATACCTGATAAAAGGCTAATATCCAAAATATGTAAAGAACTCATACAACTCACTAGCAAAAAATCAAACAATTCAATTAAAAATAGGCAGAGGATCTGAATAGATATTTTTCCAAAGAAACATCCAGATGGCCAACAGGTACATGAAAGGATGCTCAACATCATTAATCATCAGAGAAATGCAAATCAAAACCCCAAAGAAATACCACTTCACACCTGTCAGAATGACTATCAAAAAGACAAGAAATAACAAGTGTTGGCAAGAATGTGGAGAAAAAGGAACCCTTGTGCACTGTTGGTGGATGTAAATTGCTGCAGTCAATAAGAGAAACAGTATAGAGGTTCATCAAAAAATTAAAAATAGAAAAAAATAAAAATAGAATTACCATATGATTCAGCAACTCCACTTCTGGACATTGATCTGAAGAAAACAAAAATACTAAATTGAAAAGATATCTGCACCCTCATGTTCATTGCAGCATTATCTTTAATAGTCAAGATATGGAAACAACCCAAGTGTCTGTCCATTGATGGATGAATGGATTAGGAAATTGTTTTATATATATATATGAATATATATGTGACTCTCACTCAGCCACAATAAAGAATGAAATCTTGCCAATGGCAACAACATGCATGGACCTCAAAGGCATTATGGTAAGTGAAATAAGTCAGATAAAGAAAGACAAATACTGTATGATCGCTCTTACAGAAGGAATCTTAAAAACCGAACAAACAAAACAAGAAACCAAACTGATAGGTACAAAGAACAGATTGGTGGTTGTAAGAGGTGGAGGTGGGGAGTGGGAGAAATGAATAAAGCGAGTTTTGTTTTGTTTTGTTTTTTAGTTTAAATAAACTAAAATTTTTGAAACTTTTTAAATTATAGGAAACACCTCCTACTATTTTCTTCTCTTGGAACTTCATAGAACAGCTTGACATCTCAAGAGCTCTAAAGAGCCATGCAGTTAAACATAACGGAAACAAAAACCACCCTTATGCAACCATAAAAGCCGCCATTCTGTTCTTTAAAATTTTTGTATTTGAGTAGAGTTGACACACAATGCTTCATTAATTTCAGGTGTACAACATAGCAGGTCAACATCTCTACATGTTAACCGTGGTAACCACGAGTGTAGCATCTGTTACCCTACAATACTATATATATTATGCTTGTAAAGTCTATGAGCATTCTTGCCGATTTGTTTTTCCAAAAAACACACTTCAAGAAGCACTGAACCACATCCATATGTATCTTCCAACTCAACAGGACAATTCTTGAGGCTCATCGATTCACCTCTTTTGGCCTCAGTTAAAATGGCACAGAAGATTAAGCAAGTCTAGACAATTGCTAAGGTTGCTTCCAGCTCCATAGTTCTGAGATTCCTTCTGCTGCATTGACCAATCCAGCCTGACATTGGAGAATTAAAACCTTTCCTGCAGCAGTTCCCTAGGTGCCTATAGTGGTACACCCTGTTGTCTTCTCACTTTAGCAGACACTATGGACATCCAGCCCGCCCACACTTGGCACCTCCTTCATTCCCATTCTTGCTATTTAACTTATGGCTTCCAACTTCAAACACTGCAATGCTTTGCCTCAGGTCTTCCTTTGATGATCACAGTTCACTCAACCTGTGTGGGACAGGATGGAAGTTGCCCAGAGCTCATATCCCCAGAGCAGCCTTCCATCAATTGCTGATAAGAGTATGCCACATGTTCCATGTGTCTGGGAATACCCCAACCCCTCGCCCTTCAGTTGGGATAACTTTGAAGTCTCTCAGAATTTCCCAGTGGATAGAATCTCAATTGTCCACAGTAGTGGCTGGCATCCTAAGGCACTCTTTATTGACTTCTTTCATCTCCCTACTTTTCCTCCCTACTTTTCATGGGATCACCTCCCAGATAATCTACTTGCACTCAAATCCTTATTTCAGAGTTTGTTTCTAGGAAACTGAAACCCCGAAACCAGACTAGTTTCTGGGGAATGCAAACCAGACTAGTTCAAAGACACAAGTCAGCATTTATTGCCTCCACATTCTTCCTCCTCAATCACACCTTGCTTTGGCTTACTGTCTACCCTGCAAGAAAATGTATTCTTATCCACAGCTCTAAAAATAGATCCAACCCAACCACAGTAATCTTGGTCCTCTTCTCAGTGATGAGGTAGGATTTGATCCAATTCTAGCCAATGGGATCTGAAGGGAGAATTCTGGGAAATAGTTCTTTGCTCCAAAAAAAGAGACACCCCCGATTCCTCCACCAGAAGTTGACATGCCAGAATATGATGCCCAGAATTGTAGCCACCAATGTAGGACCAGTAAGCCAGCCTGAAGGGAAAACTGACTCACCTAATATGCAAAGTGGAGAGATGGCAAGATCCTGTCTCCTTGATGATATATTTGAGCAGCCAGAGCCCACTGAATTTCTGGAATTCTTACATGAGATAATAGATTTTGTAATATTTAGACAAATTTCAGTAGGAATATTCTGTCACTTGCAGTTAAAGATAATCCTATCTGATATATCTTCCCAAAGCTCTCAAGAACCAAAATAAAATGTTTTGTTTTGAAACCTTGCCACTTGAGAAATTAAATCATGGATAATTTTTAGCAGATATCTTAGTAATAGGGATTGGTTCAATAAATTACGGCACATACTATATATTCATGGAAAATCTTCCTTTAAGAAAATTGTTTAATGACACAGAAAATTATTTCAGTGGATTTTAAGTGAAAAAACAAGTATGGTATCAATGAACTGAAAAATATTAATGTTAATACTCAGAACTGTTAACATTTACTTTATTCTATTTCATCTTTCAAGTTTTCTATTGAGAAGATGCATTGCGATGCATCTGGGTGGCTCAGTCAGTTAGGCGTCAGACTCTTGATTTTGGCTCAGATCATGATCTCTGAGTCGTGAGGTCAAGCTCCATGTTGGGCTCAGCCCTGGGTGTGGAGCCTTTTTGTGATTCTCTCCCCCCCTCTGCCCTTCTCACTTCTCTTATTCTCTCTCTCTAAAAAACAAATAAATAAGTGAAAGAAAATGTGTTTGTTTTTTTAATGATCATATTTGAAAAAAATAACATAGGGATTTTCAGGTGTTCTTTCTTCTCTTTCTTTCTCTCAGGAAAAGGACCACATGTCCAGCATCAAAGGACGTATCTTGGGGCAGAAGGTGGCCAGGACTCTGCAGCAACCTATGTTCCAAAAAGGCAACTTCGTGAGCTGTTTGGACAGAGTTGTCAAGGAAGCCATAAAAGGTGACCATTTCTCTTGCTACACAAGGGTTATGGGCACTGTGAAAAGACTTTCCTGAGCCTGATGAGCATATCCGGGTTTGCCTTCCTGCCTAAGTCACTCACCATTGGGAATGAGGCAGGTGCAAACTGGTCTCCTAGCTTCAGAAGAGGTGACAGGGTTTGAAGAACATCTCCTATGAGGTAACTTACCGGAGAGGAAGTAGAGGGTTTTTGTAGGATGGGGGAAAAAAATCCAAAAAGGAAGCCAGAATAAGAAAGCAGAAAGAAACCCAAACCAGCAACATGAGGAGATAAATAACAGAATTAAGAGGGAAGAGAAAAGGTACCAAGAAGCCTGGCTGCCGGCAACCTCTCCCCAGGTGAGTCCTGGACATATGAAATTGTCAACACTTGGTGCCAACATACAGATCTTCCCAGGCATCAGTAGTTCATGCAGCAGTTCCTACTGTGTAGAGTGGAGAGGACACAGGCTAGTACCACATGGCCAACTCAGAAGTACACCATCCTGCTATGTATGTGTTGCCAAAACATGTGGAAACCTTCTGAGAACCCAACACCACTGATGCGCATCTGGGGATAAAATTTAGACTCCCTGAAACCATCAGTACAAACTCAAACCTCATCTTGAGAGGTTGTGTGGTAGAGGAGAGGCTGCCCTGTCTTAGGCTTCAGAAGAGCTGAGTTCAAGCCTCAGGTCTGGTAGTACTGGCTGGGTGACTGGTTGCCCATTAAATACCTCTACACCCCAATTCCTCCATCTACAAAATGATGATGATGATGATGAAGAAGAACAACTTTGCAACTACTTCACTAGTTTGTTATAAGAATTTAGTGGAAGAATAAATGTGAACATGCTTTATAAAACTACAGACATCTCTATAGCATAAAGTATTATTAGTGATTTTGAAGTCCTGGTTAGGAAAATTAAAAAGTGGAGAACTAGGGATATAAATATGCTCAGGGGCAATTTTTTAACCATGCTTATCTAAATAAGAACCACAAGAGAATCTTCCCTTAGGGAAGATAATGTTGACAGATAGAAAACTCAACCTTATGGGAATGCTATCTTTCATATCAAGGGGAACTATTTTCAAATACTAAAGAGTAGGGCTAATATTGTTGAGAAAGAACCAAAGCTCAAGCGACCTGAAGGAATTTGGAGATCTTTTCCTTGGGACTTCATGTTAAATAAATTATTTCTGGCCCTCTTGTCCCCAAAACTTAGACATTAAATCCCAGGACCAATGTCAGGAGAGCATAGAGAAATTACATTTCTGTCAGTGGGTCCTCCAGGAGGCAGACTCAGAGGTGCAGCTAAGAGTGCAAGAGATGTATTGGCAGGAGATGTTTGGGAAAGGTAAGGGGAGAGGAAGGAGTTGGGGCAGGGAGAGCCTCAAACCTTGATGCAGAACTGACAAAGCCTCAGCCAACACAACAGGGAGCTCTGGAATGAAGATTCCTCATGAAAGGTAACCTTCAATGGGAAGAGATGGCCAGATCTTACTGCCTCCACCATTGGCTCCAGCTGTTGGCTGGGGCCACCCAGGAAGTGCGTGGCCTCAGCTCAAGAGATGGATCCTGAGATGGACCCTGAAATGCACACATTTGGAAATATCAGCTAACTGTGCTTCTAATGGTTGAGCCACATATGGAGCAGCCCCTTGAATCGTGGAGCTGCCAGGAGACTGAAGATATTCAGACACTGTGCATTTTTAAAGGTGGCCTCTCCAGCAGAGTAGAACACTGGAAGCATGCTGGGTCCATAAAAGTGGCCTCTGCAAAGTCTAGACTGGGCTATAGAATGAGGCAATGGAGATCACTGGGGGCTAATAGGAGTTCGCCAAGAAAATGCCATGATAGCTCATCTCACGTCCTATTTTTAGCATTACAAGTTTGGCCCACCAGCAGAACGCTGATAATAGAGCATAATTTGATTGCAGTAAGATATTTATCAAAGTCATTCTTATAGCCTTATCATTGACATAGATGTACAGGCAAGAGTTTATTCTGAGCAAATTCTGATATTTTAAAGCAGTCATATCCACAGAGATCAATTAGTAAGACCTATGTTAGCAACTAATATTTTAAATTCAAAAGTCCAAAACCAGGATCTTTGTCTTCTTTCCACAGTAACTCCTCCTCCTCACTCCCAGGTTCTGCCAATAGTATTCTGTTTTCCTAGACATCCAGATTTGAAAGTTCTGAGTCTCCATGGATTCTTGTTGCTCCCTCATTCTTTTTACAGACTAAGTTCTAAGTCAGGCAGATTATGCTTCTTACTATCTCTTACATTCATCCTTTTGTTTCCATACCTACTGCCATGTTCCCCTGGGCACCATCTCTTCAAACCAACCCCATGTCGTGGCCGTCTAAGTGTTTCCCATCTATCAGTCCATCCCATGCCACCTGCGTTGACCTTTCCTGCACTCCAAACCATTCACCTGCTAGCCAAGGCTCCTTCATCTATGTCTCTCCTCCTACCACTGGCCCAAGTGTTCCACGCCTAAGATCAGACAAATCAAAGTACGCCCTTACTGTGCCTCTTCCTGGTTGTCAGCTGCCTTGCAGATTTCTTCAATGCTGAGCTATGCACTTTTAAAATCGTCCAATGTTTCTGAAATTAAGAAGCACCTTATATTCAAGATGAGAAGAAACTGTCAGCCTCAGAACTGAAAAAGAAGTTACAAAAGGATGACTGAGAATTTCGCAACATGTAGAAGAGATCAATTCATCTAATTGTCATTGCAACTGTACATTAACTTTGGATACCTAAGTTTTACTCAAATGAGGCAGCTTATGCTAGAAACTGCTCTGGATGCTTGAGGCAAAACAGATAAAAATCTCTACCCTGTTGGAGCATACATCATGAGGAACAGCTGCCAGGTTCTGAAAAATCTATCTGTCTTGGGGTCTGGTTGAGTTTTAAGAGAAGCTGTTTAACTTCTAGTGACAAATAACTCAATTAGGGGGAAAAAATGAAAATAAGTTTCCAACCAAATAGTACATGGAGACCAAATCTGCTATATTTCGTGTGACACAAAAAAAAAAAAAAAAAATGGAGACAGTAACGTGTGCTTTGTTACTCCTGTATTTTCCTCTTTCTGCCCCACACCTCCCCCCATTCAAGCCAAGAATTCATCCATTTCTTATTTCCTCCAGAGGATAATGTGGCAGGTTAGAAAATAAACAAGGCCTAAGAAAGAAGGGATCTAGGTTCCACCTCTTGGTAGTAGTAGGAACCCAGGAAAAGGGAACAAAAAGGAAATGGCACTCGAGGTTCATGTAAAGGTACGTGGTGGGCAGGCTTGTGGTCCACTTGTGTCCCAAGTGGAGCTTGAAGGCGTTGAGAAGCAAGGGGAACTAGACATGACAGACCACATGGAAAGGAAACACTGGCACCAAATATTCCCATCTAGTGGCTGCATGTTGAATAAATTTCTGAGAGTGAAATTCCAGAAGAGAAAAGAACTCAAGAAATAATCGTGCTAAGATTTCCCACCAATCCAAGATGGAGAGTTCAAAGTAGAAATCAAGTTAAGTCATAAACTGCAAAGTTATATGTCTTACACATCTAAATGTACAGTCTGAAAATCTTACCTCCTATACTTGCCATGCCATGAGATTAAAGATGCCAAAGAGACCAAGTATTATAAGAACATTATGAAAAGTAGCAGATCACTTGGAATGTGGGAGGAGAAGAGCAATTCAGGAAAATCTTCAGACTCTGAATGTGAAAAACACATTCAGAATTTGGTAATGTTTCTAAAAAGAAAAGTAGCATATATTAAAAATTACAAGGATAATTTAGATCACTTTGTAATGAATTCTTGATGTAGTGTTTCTTATAATTTTTCCTTTAAAATCTGCTATTTAAATTGATGTTGGCTTTTACAACTCATGGCATTTTGGAAATGAGAAAAAAATTGTTTTTCATCATTTTTAGGATTTTCAGCTGTCAAAATCTTATCCATCAGCATCCAAACTGTCAAAAATAAGGGCTTTGTTAACAAAATTGTGCTACATCTATATAATGGAATGCAATACTTAAAAAAGGTCTCATAGAAGAATATTTAATAACAGGAGAAAATGTTAAAGTTAAGTTTAAACTGTGTGTGTGTGTGTGTGTGTGTGTGTGTAATCTATAAGTCTGCCTTAAGATGTCTCTTGTGCCTGTTAACTCCAAAGGTTGTGCTCTAATCTAATAGCCAAAGTACCATAAATATTTTGCTAAATCACATTGAACCTGGAACACCATTTCCAACACTTTGACCAGGGTTCTGTTATTAGTCCTGTACTCTTTTCAGAGTTTCTATACTTTTTTTTATTAACACAGTGGATAAACACATACTTGCAAATACTGCTGATGATGGAAATTGGTAACAACAAACCCTCAAGTCCAAAATATCTCTAAGACTGAAACTAAAGCCAACCCCAAGATATAGTGAGTGACATAAGCACCATGCCTGAACAGGAAGTTTCTTGTTCATGTCCTCCTCTTCAACAAATATTTGGTGGTATCCACATACAGACAAAAGTGCCTCTCTGGGACCTATGGATTCCAGCACCATACACCAACAGACTCAGGAGAAGTGTCACCCACCCATAGAATTAGCAAGAGGCATACAGACCTCAGTCCTGGTTGTGGACCCTTCACTGACTTGTGGACTATCTCCGGGCCCTCTTGGCCACGTTCCAAGATCACCTAGAAAACACCATCTTAGACAATCACTCACAGATGACAGAGCCTTTGTGGAACTCTGGGTTTCCAGCTGAGAAAGTCCAGCATACTTTTGGAGCAAAAAATATAAGTTTGGATGAACTGAAGAGAGTAAGAGGTACAGTATGACTTTACCTGCATCATCCTTCTTCTGAGGCAACACAGCAAGGGCCAATAAAGATCTCAGCCCACGATTTTTCCCCACAGGGGAGAATAAGAGCATGTGATCGAGCATCCAGATTGCCCAGCAATTGGTGTGAGACACTGCCCAAGAGACTCTTCCCACCCTTACCCCATCCAGAGTACTAAATAGTGAGCTGTATTATTGAGGGGTGGGAAGAGACTGGAAAAGCAACAGATAGGACTCTTGGACAGTATTAAAAGGATGCGGATCTTACTAACTGCATGGTGGACTCCATCAAGAAGGCTGCCTATGAGCCACTAGGGACACCTCAACCTCAACTCTTTCCAACTGGCCATGGCACCATCAATATTCTTTGAACTTAACTCCCACACACCTCCACCCTGTGGCAGGCTGCCTATATATGCTCCTCAGGGTGACAAGAACAAGGTTTGTCAGGTGATTAGTGAGCACATGTAGAAAACTGACCGAGATCTGTGGGCCAGGAAGAGACCACAAACTTGAGCTTTAGTACTACCTTTGAGAGGCTGTGGGCACTCTCTTTGGTGCTCTGCAAGATGGAGAAGAGACATGCCCTATTTAAGAATTCTGCCACAAGAGGGCGCAAGGAGTGTGAAGAAGGTGTATCCACAGACCCTTCAGAATACCTAGCAAGACTGACAGAAGGTATTTCTCTCCCAAAAGCAGTTAGTAAAGACTGGAGAAGATGGCTGCTACTCCAAATGTGAAGACAGGATTGCGAAACTTCAGGGAACATCAAAGATCAAGGAAGCATGACACAACAAGGATCACAAAATCTTCCAGTAACTCATCCCAAAGAGGTGCAGATCTGTGATTTACCCAGAAAAGAATTCCAAATAACTGTGTTAAAGAAACTCACTAAGGTACAAGAAAACACAAAATGATAACTCAAACAAATAAGAAAAACAATACGTGAACAAAACAAGAAGTTTAACAAAGTGGTAAAAATCATTTAAAAAATTCTAGAACTGAAGAACATAATAAATGAAGTGGAGGGAATGCATTAGAGAGTATCAACAACAGAGTGAATCAAGCAGAAGGAAAATATCTTAGAAGACAGAAACTTTGAGGGGCCCCTGGTGGCTCAGTCGGTTAAGCATCTGACTCTTGATTTCAACTCAGGTCATGATCTCAGTGTTGTGGGATCAAGCCCTACATTGGGCTCTGTGCTCAGTAAGGAGTCTGCTTGAGATTCTTGCTCTCCCTCTTCTTATGCCCCTCCTCCCATTCTCTCTCTTTCTCTCTCTCTCTCTCTCAAATAAATTAATCTAAAAAAGAAGGAGAAGAAGACGATGACAGGAATCTTGAAAGTATCCAGTCAGAGAAGAACAAAGAAAAAAGAATGAAAAACGGATCTATGGGGATACCATCAAAAGAAGCAATTTGCAAATGATTGCAGTTCCAGAGAAGAAGTAAGGGAGCGGAGGCAAAAAACTTATTTAAAGAAAAATGGCCAAGAACTCTCCAAATCTGGGAAGTTAATGAAGCTCATATGTCACCAAACTCAAAGAAATCCTCTGTAAGACATATAATTAAATTTTGAAAAACCAAAGTAAAAGAATTTTTAAACCAGAAAGTGAAAATCAACCTATAACCTAAAAGAATACTTCCAAAAAGTTATTAGTGGGTTTTGCAGCCATGAAAATATACGAACACTGGTAAAGGTAAGTATGCAGTCAAATTCAGAATCCTCTAAGGCTATAATAATGGTGGTATATTAGCCACTTAACTTGAGTATAAAAGTTGAAGGACAGAGTACTAAAAATAACTGTAGCTAAGACAAAGTGGCCCCCAGGACCTCAGGACTGTGTGGGGTCTCATGGTGACAATAATTCAGGCTTTCCGGCCAGTGAGAGCATGCTGAAATTTGTTGGCCTCAAGATTATAGCTTGGTGGGTGAGGACAGGCCCTGTTCAGCAGGCTGGGAGGGCTTGATGCCTGAGGGTAAGAGTAAGTTGTGCATGTGAGTGCTGTGGGACTCAACATCCAGACTCCTTTGGATCAGTCCCTGATTCAGGGTCATGTAGGGATAGACCAGGCTAAAATTTTAAATAAATAAATAAATAAATAAATAAATAAATAAATAAATAAAGCCATAATAATTGTTAATGGATATATAACATAAAACAAGATAAATTATGACATCAAAAATATAAAAGAAGTGGCTCAGTCAGTTAAGTGCCAGACTCTTGACTTTGGCTCAGGTTGTGATCTTAGGTCTCGAGATCAAGCCCTCTGTAGGGCTCTCCACTCCACAGGGAATCTACTTGAGGATTCTCTTTCCCTCTCCCTCCGCCCCTCCCCTACTCTCTTTCTCAAATAAATAAGTCTTCTAAAAAACATAAAAGGAGGAAGTGAAATAGTAGTTTTTGAATATAATCAAAGTTAAATTGTTATTGGTATAAAATACACTATTATACCAATAAGATGCTTTATGCAAGTCTCATGATAACCACAAAGCAAAAACCTACATACAGTAGATTCACAAGAGATAAACAGAAGAGAATCAAAGCATACCATGGAAAATCATAAATTCACAAAGGATGGCAGCAAGAAGGGAGGAAAGGAACAAGGAAACTTCAAAGCATCCAAAAACCATGAATAAAACAGCACTAGTAACTCCTAACCTATAAATAATTACTCCACATATGAAGGGATTAAATTCTCCAAATGAAAGAAATAGAATGGCTGGATGGGGAAAAGAAGCAACAAGAATAAACCATGTGATGCCAACAGGAGACTCTTTAGCTTTAAGGACACACACAGGTACAAAGTGAAAGGGTGGAAAAAGAAATTCCATGTATGAGAACAACAGACAATAAGGTAGCTATACCTACATCAGACAAAAGACTGTAAGTTGAAAATGGTAACAAAACTAAAAAGGTCATTATATAATGATAGAGAGATTGATTCATCAAGAATGTATAAGGATCATAACTATATATACACCCAATATCAGAGTACCTAAATATATTAAGCAAATACTAACAAATCTAAAGGGAGAAATAGACAAAAATACAATAATTTTAGGGGACCTTCAACAATGGCTAGATTATACAGACAGAAAATCAACAGGAAAATGTTGGACTTGAACCATACATCAGACCAAATGGACCTAACAGACATTTATAGAACATTCCATTCAACAGCAGCTGAATGCACATTTTTCTCAATTACACATAGAACATTCTCTAAGATAAATCACATAATAGGACACAAATCAAGTCTTGGCAAATTTAAGAAGGTTGAAATCATACTACATACCTTCTTTAACCACATGGTGTAAAACTATAAATCAACAACAAAAGGAGAGCTGGAAAATGTACAAGCATGTAGAAACTAAACAACACATTTCTGGAAAATAAATGGGTCCAAGAAGGAATCAAAAGGAGAATTAAGACTGTCCACCTTAAATTTATGCAGTGCTATATATCAATTATATCTCAATAAAGCTGGGGAGGAAAAACTCAAGATGCAATTAAACCAATAAAACTATCAAGAGCCCGAGTTAAAGCTTTTTTTTTTTTTAATCCATATGCTAGTGTAGACTAAGGGCACCTGACAAAACATTTCATATGAAAATAACTGAGTATTTTAGTTTGCTGGAAGTTTAGGGGCACCTGGGTGGCTCAGTGGATTAAGCCGCTGCCTTCAGCTCAGGTCATGATCTCAGGGTCCTAGGATCGAGCCTTGCATCGGGCTCTCTGCTCAGCAGGGAGCCTGCTTCCCCCTCTCTCTTCCTGACTCTCTGCCTACTTGTGATCTCTCTCTGTGTCAAATAAATAAATAAAATCTAAAAAAAAAAAAGAAAGAAAGTTTATATGAGCCAAAAGGACTAAATGCAGCTGCCAAAAAAGAAAATATAATCTTTGATATAGATAGATAGATAGATAGATAGATAGATCGATCATGCCCAGCATGAATGAAATATATTATGCCCAGCATGAATTAAATCCAGACCATATCTACTCCTTAATATGGAAATCAATTGAGTATATCATTAGTTCTCAGCATGCATCAGAATCACCCAGAAGACCTGTTAAAGCATAGATTACAGGCCCTACCACAGAGTTTCTGCTCAGTAGGTCTGGGGTGAGGCCCAAGAATGTGCATTTCTAGTAAGTTCCCAGATAAAGCTTGTTTTAGGGCCACACTTTGAGAGCCACTGAACAAGAATATTGTCAGAGGGTACACCACAGTATGGCAAATGTTCTAGGAGCATTATGATAAGAGAACATGTTCAAAGAATGGGATATATTTAGCTTTATAGGAGTTACATGGTAACTTGCTACCCATATTTGAAAGCTTATGTGGCAGAACAAACGGACTTGTCAGTTGTAGTTCAAGAGGCAAAACTGAATTAAATTGCAAATTACAAAAAGGCAAATTTGAGCTCAACACAAGGGCATACATTCTGTTAGAATCATTCAAAAATAGAATTGGTTAGGTTTCAAAAAATCAGGTTGTAGATTTGTATGTATGGATGTATGTCTTTTTTGTGAATATATGTATCTTTAAAACCTGGACTATTAATATATAGCAAAAGTTTGGCAGTGCTTATCTTTTGGTAGAGATAAGGCAGATTTTTTTCTTTTGGTTATTTCTATTATCTAATTTTACCACAATGAATATGGATTATTTATGTAATAAAATACTAGGAGCTGAAAAATAAAATGGGTTGTTTTGCAGGATAGATAGGTGGCGCCCTCTTACCTAAAGTGATCAAGCAGAAGCTAATGAAAAAGCTTAGTAAATAACTTAGAGAAATGGTTCTCAAACTTTAAAATACATCAGAATTGGGGTGTCTGGGTGGCCCAGTGGGTTGAGCATCTGCCTTCAGCTCAGGTCATGATCTCAGGGTTCTTGGATCAAGCTCCACATCAGGCTCTCTGCACAGCAGGGAGCCTGCCTCCCCACCCCCTCTGCTTGCCTCTCTGCCTACTTGTGACCTCTCTCTGTCAAATAAATAAATAAAATCTTTTAAAAAATTAAAAATAAAATACATCAGAATCTCCTGCAGAGCTTGTTAAAATACAGAGTGCTAGCCCCCACTCTCAGAGTTTCTGATTCAGTGGGTCTGGGTTTGAACCAGAGAATTTGCATTTCTAAAAATTTTTTGGTCATGTCACTGCTCCTGGTCTGGAGGTCATAATTTGATTAGCTCTTCTGTGGTAGGCATCCTTCTCAAATGGCCCCCAGTGATTCCCATCTCCTGGCATCCATGCCCTTAAATAATCCTCTCCTTTTATGTGTGGGCTGTACCTAGTGACTTGTTTCTAACAGATACAATACAACACTGATGGAACATCCCTACTGAGTTTAGGCTATAAAAGACTGTAAGGAACTTCCATTTCCAGAAAGCAGTAGAGAAGTGCATTTCCCTATCACTCCTACTAAGTATAACTTAAAACTCTAGACATCATAAGTAAATCAAACATAAGAAGACACTGACAAATGGAAAGAAGACCCATGAGCCAAGGAAGTTGAGAATTGAGGAATGACATGGTTGTGAGCTCCCCATGTTTTCTTATTGCCTCATATATTCAAAACTTGGTACTAAAGAAGCCAGCAACCTGGAAAGGCCAACTTACAGAGATTTTTTTTAAAAGCCCAACAAAAACCATATCTCTCTAGCCAAAGGACTAGGAAAGGGCAGCCTAGAAAGACAGAAAAAAACTGTAACCTTACCTCCACGAGCAAGGCCAAGAGGAGAATCTACATCTTCACCCTCACCAGTCTATAACGAGGCACCCTAATTTCCCTTCTCCATTGGGGTGATTCAGAGAAAGCCAAGTGGGGAGCCAAAACTTCCATGTCCACCAGGCAGTAACAAGGCATACCCACTCTCTTCCAAGCATCAGTGGAGACCATGTGGGAAATATGGACTTCAATCCCCACTCTGTGGTAATGAAGTACCCACTTTGTCTCCTTGACAGGGCTGTATCAGAGGGCCTAGTAATGAGTCAGAACTTTTACCACCATCCAGAGGTAACAAGGCCATCATCGCCCTGCAATATCACTAGAGACCACAGTGGGGAGTAATAATGGGGCACCCGTGATATCCCAGCTAGAGTGAAATCAGCAGAGGCTTAGTGGAGGTCAGGAGTACCCATAGCCCCTCAGAAGTAAAAAGACCCTCCTTTGGGGCATCTGGGTGGCTCAGTGGGTTAAAGCCTCTGCCTTCGGCTCAGGTCATGATCTCAGGATCCTGGGACCAAGCCCCGCATCGGGATCTCTGCTCAGCGAGGAGACTGCTTCCTCCTCTCTCTCTCTTTCTGCCTGCCTCTCTGCCTACTTGTGATCTCTGTCTGTCAAGTAAATAAATAAAAAAATCTTTAAAAAAAAAAAAAAGACCCTCCTTTCCAGGTGTCAACAATAGCTGAGTGGGAGCCTGAACTTCCCTCTGGAAGTAATGAGGTGGCTCTCTCCCTGCTAGTCCCTTTCCAGTGGTATTTCAAGAAGTCAGCTAAAACATAACACTTAAATAAGATCTTGAATTTCATAACATAATATCAAAAATGTCCAGATTTCAACTGAAAATCACTCATCGTACCAAAAATTAGGAAAAGCTCAACTTGAATGAAAAAAGACAATCAGTAGATGCCAACAGCAATATTACATAGATGTTGAAATTATCTAACAAAGATTTTAAAGGAGCCATTGTAAAAATACTTTGGTGATCATTACTAAGACATCTGACACAAATTCAAAAAATGGAAAAACTGAGTAAAGAAATAGAAAGAAGATACAAGGAACAAAATGGAATTTTAGAACTAAAAAATACAACTGAAATTAAGACTTAATGTAATGGAGGGAACAAGAAAATAATTGGTAACCTTGAAGATATATCAATAAAAATCACCCAATCTGACAAGAAGGAAAATATGCTTGAAAAAAAAAATAAGAATCATGGCCTCAATGACCTATGGAAATACAACAAAAGGTATGACATACATGTCATCAGATTTTCAGTAGGAGAATAGAAAGAAGGAGGGATTGAAAAAGTATTTGAATAAATAATGGTTGAAAAGTTTTGAAATTTAACCAAAGACATAAATATACACATTCAGGAAGTTGAGTGAATTATGAACAGAATAAATTCAAAGAAATCCACTCTAGTAGACAAAAGTTCTCAAAACTAAACACAAAGAAAAAATACTGAAAGCAGTCAAGAGACTAACCTATAGGCAAAGAACAATGAGTGAAAGTGGATTTCTCTATTAGAAACCATATGAGCCAAAAGGAAATGGAACATTTTTGAAATTTTAAAGGAAAAGAATCATCAGCTCAGAATTCTAAATCCACAGAAAATATCCTTCAAGAAAAGAGGGCAAATAAAACATTTTCAGATGAAGGAAAACAAAGAGAATTTGTCAATAGCAGACTTACTCTAAAAGAATAACTGAAAGAAATTCTCTAAGCAGAAAGGAAATGACAGAAGAAGAAATCTTGTATCATCAAGAAGGAAGAAAGAGCAATGGAAAGAGTAACAATATGGGTGAATACAATATACTTTCCTTTTCCTCTTGAGTTGACTAAAATTAACACTCGATTTTTTTTTAAGATTTTATTTATTTGTCAGAGAGAGAGAGGGAGAGAGAGCGTGCACAGGCAGACAGAATGGCAGGCAGAGGCAAAGGGAGAAGCATGCTCCCTGCCAAGCAAGGAGCCCGATGTGGGACTCGATCCCAGGATGCTGGGATCATGACCTGAGCCGAAGGCAGCTGCTTAACCAACTGAGCCACCCAGGCGTCCCAACACTTGATTTTTTTAAGCAAAAATTGTAACACTGTCTAGTGTGGTTCTAAATGTAAATAGCAGGAATATTTAAGACAATTGCATTATAAGTAGGGGAGTTAAGGTTTCTACACTTCACTTAAAGTGGTAAGCTGTTGACACCACTAGACTGGGATAGTGGTGTATGTAAAATGCAATACCGCAACAACCACAAGTAAAGCTATACAAAGGGATACACGTAAAAGCACTATAGATAACTCAAATGGAATTCTAAAATGTTCAAGTGGTAGGACAAAGATAACAGAAAGGACAAATAAAAGTAACATTAAATGGCATACTTAAGCCCTAACTTTTCAATATTTGCATTAAATGTTAATGATCTAAATATACCAATTAAAAGACAGGGATTGGTGGTGTGGAGTAAAAATAAACAAAACATGACCCAACAATACTGTCGACAAGAAACATATTTTATGGACCACATCTTCCTTATCCATTTGTCTGTTGAAGGGCATTTTGGTTCTTTCCACAGTTTGGCGACTGTGGCCATTGCTGCTGTAAACATTGGGGTACAGATGGCCCTTCTTTTCACTACATCTGTATCTTTGGGGTAAATACCCAGTAGTGCAATGGCAGGGTCATAGGGAAGCTCTATTTTTAATTTCTTGAGGAATCTCCACACTGTTCTCCAAAGTGGCTGCACCAACTTGCATTCCCACCAACAGTGTAGGAGGGTTCCCCTTTCTCCACATCCCCTCCAACACATGTTGTTTCCTGACTTTGCTAATTTTGGCCATTCTAACTGGCGTACGGTGGTATCTCCATGTGGTTTTAATTGAGTATTATGCCTCCATCAGAAAGGATGAATACCCAACTTTCATAGCAACATGGACGGGACTGGAAGAGATTATGCTGAGTGAAATAAGTCAAGCAGAAAGAGTCAATTATCATATGGTTTCACTTATTTGTGGAGCACAACAAATAGCATGGAGGACAAGGGGAGTTAGAGAGGAGAAGGGAGTTGAGGGAAATTGGAAGGGGAGGTGAACCATGAGAGTCTATGGACTCTGAAAAACTCTCTGAAGGGCTTGAAGGAGTGGGGAGTGGGAGGTTGGGGGAACCAGGCGGTGGGTATTAGAGAGGGCACGGATTGCATGGAGCACTGGGTGTGGTGCAAAAACAATGAATACTGTTATGCTGAAAATAAAAAAAAAAGAAACACATTTTAAATATAACAATATAATTAGGTTGGAAGTAAAGGATGGAAAAAGATACACCATACAAACATTAATCAAAAGAAAGTGGGAACAGCTATATTAATATCATATAAAGTAGACTTGAGGGCAAGGAAAATTTCCAAGGACAGAGAGGGACATTCCATAGTGATAAAAGGGTCAATCCATCATAAAGACATAGTAATCTTAAATGTGTACACCAAACAAGACAGCTATAAAATATATGAAGCAAAAACTGATAAAATTAAAAGAGAATCTAAAATCCACAATTATAAGTCAATCCACAACTGAAAAACAACCAGATAGAAAATCAGCAAAGATATAGAAGAACCAACACTGTCTACCAGCAATGCCTAGTCAACATTTGTACAACATTCTGCCCAGCAAGAGCAAAATGCACCCTCTTGGAAAGAGTTCATGAAACACACAGCAAGACAGACTATATCTTGGACCATAAACAAGCCTATACAAATTTGAAATAAAAAATTGAAATGAGGGGTGCCTAGGTGGATCAGTGGGTTAAGCATTTGACTTCAGCTCAGGTCATGATCTCAGGGTCCTGGACTCGAGTCCCACTTGGGGCTCCCTGCTTAGCAAGAAGTCTGGTTGACCCTCTCCCTCTTCCTTTGCCCCTCCCCGGCCCCTGCTCACTCTCTCTCTCTTTCTCTTTCAAATAAATAAATAAATCTTTTAAAAAAATTGAAACCATACAGCATGTTTTCAGACCATAGTGGAATCAAATTAAAAATCAGTTAACAGGAAGAAAGCAAGAAAATGTCCAAACATTTTGAAAGTAACCAACAGACATTGAAATAATTCATGGGTCAGAGAAGAAGTCTCATGGAAAAATCTTAGAATACATGGAACTGACTACAAATAAAAATACAACATATCAAATGTTGTGCATCTCTGCCTACTTGTGATCGCTCTCTGTCAAATAAATAAATAAAATGTTTTTAAAAATTTTTTTTAAAAAAAAGAAAATACCAAGGAATTAAAATGTCTGAGTGGCTCAGTCAGTTACATGCCTGCCTTCTCGTCAGGTCATGATCCCATGGTCAGGGATCGAGTCCAGCATTGGGCTCCTTGCTCAGCAAGGGAGCCTGTTTCTCCCTCTGACTGCTGCTCCCCCACTTGTGCACTCCCTCTCTCTCTCTCTCTGACAAATAAATAAATAAATAAATTTTTAAAATACCAAGGAATCTACAAAAAAATTCTCTTAGAACTAATAAATCATTTCAACAAGGTCACAGGATACAACATCAACATACAAAACTCAATTGTGTTTCTACATATTTGCAACGAACACACAGACACCAAAATTTAAAACAGGACACCATTTCCAAATGCTCCTTCACAAATAAAATACTTAAGTGTACAGGACTTAGATACTGAAAACTACCAAATGCTGACAAAAAAAATAGAAGATCCAAATAAATAAAGAGGCATAACATGTTTATGCAATTGAAAACTTGATCTAATAAAGATATCAATTCTCCCCAAACTGATAAACAGATTTAACGCAACCCCTAACAAAATTCCAGCAAGGTTTTTTTGTAGGTATAGACAAGATTATTCTAAAATTTATATAGAAAGGCAAGTGAACTAGAATAGCTAGAATAATTGTGAAAAGAAAGAAGTTGGAAGGCTCAGTCTATCCAATTTCAAGACATAGTCTATAGCTACAATAATCAAGATTGTGTGACACTGACAGAGGAACAGACACATAGGTCAATGGAACGGAATTGAGAATCCAGACATAGCCACCTATAATTACAGAGAATGGATTTTTGACAAAGGTGCAAAAGCAATTTGATGGAAGAAGTATAGATTTTTTAATAAATGGTGCTGGAGCAATTGGACATCCATCAGCAAAACTATGAACTTGCTTGACCTAACCACATCCTACAGAAAAATTAATTCAAACTGGGTCATAGATTTCAATGGAAAGTATAAAACTATAAAACATTTATAAGAAATCATAGGAGAAAAGCCCCTGGGGTCTAGGGCCTAAGTGAAGAGTTCTTATGCTTGACACTAAAACCATGATCCATAAAAGGAAAAACATTGATTCTGCAAAAGACCCTGTTCAGAAGATGAAAGACGGATGAGTTACCACCCGGGAGAAAGTATTTGCAGGCCACATATCTAACACAGAACTAGTATCGAGAATATATAAAGAGCTTTCCCAGCTCCAGAATTAAACACAACCAAACATTCCCCTGAGGAGGACAGACAGTGAGATTATAAGAACATGTTTAATCATCAGAGAACAACCATTAACCTGCTCTTCCTGCCAATCGTTAGCCAAACCGCCCGATTCTTCTGAGACCATCCCCGGCCCCCTCTTATCTGCCTTGTCCCTCCTCTCCTGTCCCAAGCCTGCCTTCCCTGGTTTGGTCCTCGTATGCGCTCTCCATTCCTAAATCAGCATCCCCTTCCACTCCATGCTGTGGGCCTTATCTTGCTGTCAGAGGGAAGGCAATTGTGGACAGTAAATGCCACCAAGTCAGGCTGGCATGGAGAAGGGAGGCAGGGTGGTGAAGGGAAGGGGGACTGGCAGTCGGGGACGGGGTTGGGGGATGGCGGGTCAAGGGGCAGACATAGCTGGGTGCAGGTGGAAGAATCTTTCCGGTGCTCCCTTATCACATCAGAGACCACCAGATTCCTTCCTTTCCCTGCTCAGGTCTGCGAGAGGAGCTGATACATGCATGGGCTAACTTGAGTTTTTCTATTCCTGAAGCAGCCAAATGTTTTTGCCACTGGAATCCGTGTTAAATGTGCCATTTAATTACCAGCAGACTGACCTAGAGTTATTTCACAGCTAAATAGAATCAAAGTGGGGCTGGGATGGCTTGTCAAGGGGTGGGCCAAAGTATCCACTGCAGAGGGGGGGAATTGCTGTGTGTGTGTGTGTGTGTGTGTGTGTGTGTGTGTGTGTGTGAGAGAGAGAGAGAGATCTATAGGGAGAGATGTAATTGGGGTGTGTGTGTGTGTGTGTGTGTGTGTGTATGCATGTGATCCATCATGACAGTTGTGATTGGGGTGTGTGTGTGTGTGAGAGAGAGAGAGAGATCTATAGGGAGAGATGTAATTGGTGTGTGTGTGTGTGTGTGTGTGTGTGTGTGTATGCATGTGATCTATCATGACAGTTGTGATTGGGGTGTGTGTGTGTGTGAGAGAGAGAGAGAGAGACAGAGAGATCTATAGGGAGAGATGTAATTGGTGTGTGTGTGTGTGTGTGTGTGTGTGTGTGTGTATGCATGTGATCCATCGGGACAGTTGTAATTGGTGTGTGTGTGTGTGTGCGCACGCCTGTGTGTATGCATGTGATCCATCGGGACAGTTGTGATTGGGGTGTGTGTGTGAAAGAGAGAGAGAGAGATCTATAGGGAGAGATGTAACTGGTGGGTGTGTGTGTGTGTGTGTGTGTGTGTGTGTGTGTGTGTAGGAGAGAGAGAGAGATTCACAAGGAGAGATGTAATTGGGGGGTGGGGGCACGTGCAAGAATAGGGACAGATGTGCCCAGAACTGAAACAGTGGAGGGTGGAGACCTTCAAGATCCTTTGAAACTCCCAGGTGGAATCCAGGTCGGACACACATCCTGAATGGACCTTTCCTGCCCAGCCAGGATATCCTGTGTTTGTCGAAAGGACCGCACAGGGAAGCCCTGACCATTGTCCTTCCCTAAATCTGCCAGTCAGCCCTTCCCCAGCCTGAGGCAGCCGCCCCAGACAGAGGAAGAGTAACTCTGGAAACGGTGTTATCAGCATCCTCCGTGGACTTCCTCACCTCCTCTCCAGCCCCATTAGCCCCAAGCTCCTAGCATCCTCAAACAGAAATTGGGGAAGCTGAGATGGGGTCATCGCCCCAGACCCAGCCCCCTCTCTTTTGCCAAGCCCTAGCCCTGCGCAGCTCTGAGTGAGCAGCTGAAGGCTGCGGGCGGGAATCTGGAGCAGGAGATGGAGCCTCAGCTGGGGCCCAAGGCTGTCGGCCTCTGCCCAGGCCGCCTAGTGCTGCTGCTGTGGGTCTCAGCCCTGAGCTGTTCTCTTTCCTCGCTGGCTTCTCCCTCTCCTTCTCTGGTGCCCCGAAGCAGAACCAGCTACAGTTTTGGAAGGACTTTCCTCGGTCTTGATAAATGCAATGCCTGCATCGGGACATCAATTTGCAAGAAGTTCTTTAAAGAAGAAATAAGGTCAGAATCTCCGTTCGATAACTTGGAGGGGCAAACTCCTGTTCTCTTCACTTGATGATGGCCAGGAGGCAATTTCAGTGGGGGGAGCTGAAGCAAAGTCATGTAATCAGAGCAGTGATGGGTTGAAGTTGGGGTGAGGAGGGGGAAAAGGAATGAAGCTAAGTGCTAGCCCTAAATGCTAAATCCAAAGTTTTCTTTTGAAGTGGGAGCTTAAAGTGTCCTTTTCTATGAATGGAGTAGCCCAGGATCATTGAGTTTACCAAGTTCATTTCTCATAAAAAGAGGGAAATAGAATTAATAGAAGGCCTACTATGTGATGGACATTTTAAAGCTTATTTTTTATTCTTTCCACATCACCATCCTAGAACGTTAATGTTTAGCACTCATTACTTAGAGAGTGACCAGAGCAAGATTAAGTGACTTGCCCAAGGTCACCACCTAGTAAGGGGCAGATCTGGGATTCAAACCAGGGCAGTTTACTTCAAAGTTTTGAAACCAATTTTCTTATCCAGAGGACAACCCAAGTTTAGTGAATGGTGATGCATTTGGAGCTCACCGAAGGATGGTATCACACTCTGTAGTTCAAGCCTGTCAGTACAGAGTCAATGAGTCTTGACGACAGTCAAGACCCAGTAGGTGCTCCAATGGCATTGCTGTAACTCTTGGTCATTGCCCTCAAGGGGCTCAGGAGGAGAGAGCCATGTTACAAATAACAATAATAAGTGTGGCCTGAAATATACAGGACCTCCGGGAGTTCTAAGGAAGGGGGATATTAATTCTAAATGGGGGCTGGGGAAAGCATTCAGAGCAAGGCCTTTAAAGGGTGAGCCAAAATTTAGGAAATAAGCTTAAGGTAGAAGGACCAGCTAAAGCAATGGCCCAGGGTGTGGGGAGAGGAGAGAAGCACTTAGTGGTTGGAGCACCGGGCCAATGTGGAGGAGTGGTCAAGGAGGCTATTGGAAGAGGCAGATGGG
The DNA here is from genome assembly GCF_009829155.1 of Mustela erminea. Classification (NCBI taxonomy): domain Eukaryota; kingdom Metazoa; phylum Chordata; class Mammalia; order Carnivora; family Mustelidae; genus Mustela; species Mustela erminea. Next base: position 39,589,459 of record NC_045635.1, on the reverse strand, counting down.
GAAGGGGCCTCGAATGCCATGCCAAGGAATTGGGACCTTCACCCGTGGGCCAGCAGTTCCCCGCCTCTTCGAGACCTTTTGTAATAGGCCTTTTCTCCTCAGTCCTCCTCCAGGAACCTATCTGAGGCATGTAAGATTTGGTGACCAAACAAACAGCATTAATTTACAATAATTTGATTTTCAGTCTGTACTAACCGAAGACATATTTGATTATTCAACTAAATTACTAAACAGATATAATGAATGGAAAATATCAATAAAAAATGTGGAGCTTTTGCGAGATGATAGATATTGTATTGATGTGGACTTTCCCCATTAGGTCTTATTTTTTTTTTTTAAGATTTTATTTATTTATTTGACAGAGAGAAATCACAAGTAGTCGGAGAGGCAGGCAGAGAGAGAGAGCGGGAAGCAGGCTCCCCACTGAGCAGAGAGCCCGATGCGGGACTCGATCCCAGGACCCCGAGATCATGACCTGAGCCGAAGGCAGCGGCTTAACCCACTGAGCCACCCAGGCGCCCAGGTCTTATTTTTTTTAAAGATTTTATTTATTTGCCAGAGAGAGAGAGAGAAAGCGAGTACACACAAGTAGGCAGAGAGGCAGGCAGAGGCAGCGAGAGAAGCAGGTTCCCTGTTGAGCAAGGAGCCAGATGCGGGACTCGATCCCATGACCCCGGGATCATGATCTGAGCCGAAGGCAGCGGCTTAACCCACTGAGCCACCCAGGCATCCCCCCATTAGGTCTTTTTTTAAGGCATCTCTAATGGTGAAGAGTTGAAAGACTTTCCAACTGGCGAAACTCTATTGCAGGTAATGGCAAAGGAGTTTAGTGCGGTAGAGATAAGATGAGACTTGTGTTTTGGAAGAATCTTCTGGAAGGCAATGTGAGTCCGCCTTTGATTCATGTTATGATCTCAAGGTCCCAGATTGGAGCACCACCGTAGGCTTCCTGCTCAGTGGGGAGTCTGCTTCTTCTCCCTCTGCCTCTCCCCTGCCACCCTGCTCATGCACTCTCTCTCACTCTCAAATAAATAATTTTTTAAAAAAATAAAAAATAATAATAATTTTAAAAAGGAAAGCAGTATGCAGGATGGATTGGTTGACATTGGCAGGGGCAGCCGGGTCAGTTCTCCTAGCCCAGGAGAAAGGTCAGTGGGAACAACGCAGGGCAGGAAGGATGCCAGTGGGTTCAGCTAGAGAAGTCATTTTGTTGACCAACTCAGTGTGACAGAAAGATGGGAATGTTGAAAGTGAACACAAGATTGCCATCCCGCCTAAGAAATGGGATGGGAAGGAACAAGAACATGGATGAAGTGGGGCTGATTCCTCAAAGAAAGGAAGTGGGGAGAACACGGACAGATTTTTCTGACAGGAGGGAGGGCCATTATGGGAGTCAACAGGAGAGTCCGAGGGTCACATCCTCCCCAAGGTAACTAAATAAGAGTATATGAATCGTATAGTTGACTCTTCACCAAGTGGCAATAAATGAAATTTTTCTCACCAGGCAGGTATTGGCCGAATTTTCCCTGAATTCCCATTTCCCCACATGGTTTTGTGTTCCATTCAAGTTCAGGATATTACCTCAGCTCCCTCAGAATTTATGTTCCATGTGCGTCCGAAAGGGATGTGTCCAGAGACAGGCAGGAAAGCACTGGGTGGGGCAGGTTGCGGTTTAGGGTTCTCCACGTTGAGAACGTCCATTCCTCAAGTTCAGCTGCAGAGAGAGACAGTGAGTGGTTGTGGGGACGTGGACTTGTTTATAGTTCTTTACAGCAGAAGCAACTGTTTCTTTATTTTAAAAGTAATAGCTATTTATTTTAGAATTTTCAAGAAATATCAAAGAAAGCACAAAATGAAAATCATGTATAATTCCTCCTTCATTATATATCCTTGCCCCTTTTTTCTAAGTATGGATTTAAATTTTTTTTTCAGCAAAAATGTGATCATCCTATGTACACTTTTCTATAAACTTTAACTTAACAGTATATCAGGAACACGTTTCCACATTACTAACTATTCTTCAACGTCAGCCATAGAGGCATTTTTCTAGATTGTCTCCTTTGGCAAGGAAAACAAAAGTAAAATTAAACTCTTGGGACTGCACCAAAACAAAAAACCTTTGCACAGCAAAGGAAACCAGCAACAAGACAAAACAAAAAAACAACCCACCAAATGGGAGAAGATAGTTGCAAATGATACAACCACAATATGATTTTTTTTTTAAGATTTTATTTATTTATTTGACAGAGAGAGATCACAAGTAGGCAGAGAGGCAGGCACAGAGAGAGAGAGGGAAGCAGGCTCTCTGCTGAGCAGGGAGCCCGATGCGGAACTCGATCCCAGGACCCTGAGATCATGACCTGAGCCGAAGGCAGTGGCTTAACCCACTGAGCCACCCAGGCGCCCCACAATATGATTTTCAATGGCTTTGTGGTATTCAATCACATCAGTCAACCATAATTTAACTAATCCACTGCTGTGAGACAGTTAGGTTTTTTTTTTCTTTTCAGTATTATAAACAGTGTTATGTAGAACATCCTTATTGCTAAATTTTTGTGCACATCAATCATAAATTCCTATGACAGATTCTCAAAAGTGGAAAATTCTGGGTCACCAAAAAAAGTGCATTTTTAGGAGACTTTATATATGTATATATCTCCAAATGGAGACTTCTACCTATAGAGCTCACTTCTTGCATGCTCACAAATATTTAATATTACTGTTATTCTTAGTTTGTATGTCTTCTGAGTTGAGCCTTTTTCTTCAGGTTTACTGGTCATTTCTTTTAAGGGGTGGGCTTGTAGAATTCATTTCTTTAAATTAATTAATTTTTTTAATTTAAATTCAATTAGCCAACATATAGTATGGGCCATTTCTATTCCTTGTTTGCTAAATTGTCTGTAAGTTCATATCTTTACCTCTCTTTCTAAGAGTGTTCCCTTGTTCATCTCCAAATATTTTCCCACTTTAACAAATGACTATGATGATAACATTAGGAAAAGGCCCAGCCAAACTCTCAGATGAACACATCTTTCCTTCTAACCCTTATCTTCTCTTTGGCAAAAATGCTAATGATAAATTTGTTGCTTCCCATACCCAACCGTTGACCTTTGAACATTTCCATGTTTTGGGTACCAGTTTCCCCATGCGTTCCTTGTCGACTTTCAAGTCCTGAATGAAAAAAAGTTAAGGAAAGCCAGAAAAAAAGAGTAAACCTGATTGACATAGTCTTCCTGCTGAAAACATACCTATCTGTGAATTCCTAATCAATCGTGCCAGCTGGCGACATCAACCAGGAAACTGATGGATCAGAATTCATCTATGTGCAGGTCATAGGTTGGGGAGAAAGGTGGAGGCGGGGGACTTAACAGCAGTATTTCTGATCAGATTACTCCTAGGGATTCCTGGCCTCTCACCAAGACAGGTGCTTTTCCTGCCCTTCCTTCCTGTACTCACTTGGACTTACATCCCCAGCCCCCAACTCCCAAAGTCTAAAAAGAAGTTTAAATGCTTCTGAGTAGTGGAGGGGTTGCAGTAAAATAAGTTAATCATTAGGCTCGTTTTTGCCTTCTCTTCTCCATTGCCCTCATCTGTCTCTTTTATCTCAGAAGATCATAGTAATGATTGCTTTAACTCACTTTCTGGAATTAAGTCGGGGTCTCAGGAGCTGCAGGGCCCCAGAGCTTATGGCAAAAACATCCATGTACACGTTCCGTCGTCCACGCATGCGCCCATCCACTCATTAACCCATTCATTCAAGCATCCGTTCTTGCATCCTTCCACCCAACCATCCCTCTGCAGCCAGCCACCCAGCTAGTCCTCCTCATATCCCTCCATTCACTAATCATCCCTCTATACATCCAAATACACATCCATCCACCCATCCATCCGTCCATCCATCCATCCATCCTCCTAAAATACACTGGGCACAAACTTCACACCCAGCCCTCTGCTAGGCACTGAGTGACCAAGTTGAAGGAAGGCCAGTTGTAGCCCTGTAGCAGGAGTTTAGTTTCCACTGGGAAAACAGTGATGACACTGGGAAAATGGAAGAAAGTATCTCAGACAAAGGGATGGGCACATGCCCAGGTGAGTCGAAGCACTGAGGTGCAAAATGACATGGCTTAGCCAAGGATGATCACTGATTCCGGTGAGAAAAAACAAGGTTGCAAGGGGGAGCAGCAGGAGATGGGCCCAGAAAGAATGCTGTGAACTGCTCTAAGTAGTGTGACAGGTGTCCTGAGAGCTTTTGGGAAGACGCTGGATGCTTTAAGAGTTCTAGGCATACCTGAGGGATGGAGAAGAAGAAAGGGAGGCAAGAAATATTTAAGAAGGCATGTCTACAAACTTAGTGTTTGACCCAATACAAGCATGAGGAACATGCTAGAGAAAAGAGTGTTTTATTCTCATTGCAGCACTGTCGCTCTGCCCCACGCCTCCACCCTGTCCTCCATGTTGAGGGGCTTGGGTAGATTGGACCACATGAAATTTTTGCTTTCTTCCAGCTCTGGAAACTATGATACTCCTAGCTACGACCCCTAATAATGTTACCTACCAATCTGTTCCCACAAACGAAGTCATAGAAAGGACGACAGGGGACTAGGCCATGGCAAAGCACTTGAGATTGTGAGTTCTGGAGTCTTGAATGCCGCTTCCTCCAATTTCTGGTTGTATGACTTTGGACAAATCACTTCTCTGTGCCTCAGTTTCCTCATCTGTATGATTAAGAATACTAATGACTTCACAGGTTCACTGCCAGGTTTAACTGAATAATTACACATGAAGCATTTAGCACAGTGACTGGCATGCCTAAGTGTTTCATACATGCGTGTTGTGACAATCGATGTCTAAGAGAGCTACCTATCATAAATCCTCGGTCACAGGCCTTTCAAGGGGTTAAACCCCCAGGAACAAGAGCAGCTATAGGAAACAAGCAGATAGGCCTGCCTCGGGACCCTCTGCCCTTCTTTATCCTCTTTATCCTCTTAGAGGGGAGGATCATTCCCAATGGTTGTCCTGAGAAAGCCGGTAAAATTGACTCACTGCTGATTTATAATGTTTCATCTTTTTTTATTTTTTATTTTTATTTTTTTTTAAGATTTTATGTATTTATTTGAGGGAGAGAGCATGAGCTGGGGAGAGGCAGAAGGAGAGGGAAAAGCGGGATCCCCGCTGAGCAGGGAGCCCAATGCAGGGCTCGTCATATGGTTCCAAGACCCAGCCATTAGTCAGAAGGTGGGCTGTTTCTAGAACCAATGTTGAGGAAGGGGAAAGATCATGGGCTCTAGTGACTGATGGCCCTGGATCTGCACCTCTGCTCGGCAATGTATTGTCTGAACTTGAGCGAGGTCCTTAAGCTCTGTAAGCCTCTGTAAGCTCCCCCTGCTTGTGTGCATGCTCTCTCTTTCTGTCAAATAAATAAATTTTTTACATCTTTAAAAATATATATATATTAAAAGAAAAAATAAATAAAATAAAAGGGCCCTTCTTCCAGGTTTGACAGCTGGCTGGCCTCCCCCCTTGGACTGCCTCCTGACTACCTGCCTTCTTACCCTGCAAATTACTCGGATGATTCCAAAACCTGGCGCCCCGTGGAGGTCTCCAGGCTGGCCAGCAAACAGCAGAGTGACATCTCGGACAGGAGAATCTGTGCCTCTGCGGCAGCCCCAGAAACCTGCAGCATCGAGCGCATCCTGCGGAAAACCAGGAGGTTCCAGAAATGGCTGCAGGCCAAGCGTCTCACACCGGATCTGGTGCAGGTGAGTGTGCTGGTAGTGGGGTGGAAGACAAAGGGGCAAGGCAGAGGGAGACATCTATTCTCAGTTCCGTGTGGGGAATAGGAGTCACGGCCCGTCTGAAGTGGGACCAAACCATGTCAAAAAGCAGAGTGGCTTGTGACAAGACGGTAACTAGACAGCTTTTTTTTTTTTTAAGATTTTATTTATTTATTTGACGGAGAACACAAGTGGGCAGAGAGGCAGGCAGAGAGAGAAAGAGAGAGAGAATCAGGCTCTGCACTGAACAGAGAGCCTGATGCGGGGCTCGATCCCAGGACCCTGGGATCATGACCTGGGCTGAAGGCAGAGGCTTTAACCCGCTGAGCCACCCAGGCGCCCCTAGACAGCTTTATTTACAGGGACCTTTCCCCTTGTCATCCTCCACTCTCGCTGACATGACACACACCACCCCCCACCGTCGCAACTATTTGGGAAACAATTTCTGGCTGCTCTCTCTGGTCTGAAGAACCCACAGGCTGACCCCCACCAACCTTCCTCCTCCCCCCCACCCAGGGTATAGCTCACCCTGCAACCTTCTTGGGGAACCTTTGCCAACCTCCACACCATGCCCTCTCTTAGAAGCTCTTCTAGATACCCTGTTTCACCATCCAGAAAGCCCATTTTAAACATCAGCTTCCTCGTCCAATGCCCACCAGAAAGAAGAACCAAACCTGAGTCATGGCATAAACAGGCTCTGCTAATACAGCTCCCTCTTACCATCTGAGAGCTCCCACTAGCTCCCCGCTGTAGGCTGCCTCCAGGACTTGAGCACATCTCTGATGCCCTCATACCTTGCTTTGGTTCCCAACCCCTGTGCTCTGGTCCCCGGGATCCTGATTCCTCGCCCATGTTCCTCCCCACACACCCCACTGGGCCACTGATGGCAGAAGGCGCCCCCTCAGAGGACTGAGGGGTGTCTCTCCTTCAGCCAAGATGGGAAAGAAGAGTTTCACCCCAACCTCCCTGCCATGACAAGGCTGGAGAACACGAACTGACCCCATCCAGGGGATGCCGACGCTGCCTCTTGCACTCCCCAGACCACAAGCCGCCCTTACATGGACACCTGAGGCTGCCTGAGGGACTTCTGAGCACTCAGACCTTCCCTTGGCCTCATCAAGACGAGGGACACCAGCAAAGAACCAGTCCCTGGATGTGTCATACATGACATAAGACCACCTGGCTTTGTTCTTGGGTTGTGTGGGCACTGCTTTGCAATCAGGAGTAATCAAGCTGTGGAAACATGGCTGCCATCTGACATCGAGCTTTCCAGTGGGAGCATTTTGCACCCTGCACTCTATGAATCTCACTGCTCTGGGGTGGGGTGAGAAGGAGCCCAAGAAGTCAAGCCCTTCCCAGGCCAAGGAGGTGGTGGTGGGATCCAACATTCATGTCTTGGAGTTTGCACAGGAGACAGGAAGTGGAGGAAGACAGGAAGTGGAGGTGAGAAGAACCCGCCCACCCCTTTCTGGGGCTGCTCAACACTGAGCAGAACCCGTTAACAGAAGACAGATAACAAAGCCCCCACCATGGTCCACACCATACATAAAATCTCCCTGTGCCTCTCTTCCTGCACCAGTAGACAGACCCTCCACGCACTGGCCTGGGTACCTGTCATCTGCCATTTGTTGGCCACAGCAAGTACCAAGCCACAGGAAGGACCAATGTGAGACCTTTTCCACTTTGCCTCAACTATACGCTCAGGAACGAGTGAAAGTCCCCAGGAAAATCTAAACAAGATACACATGGAATTGTTTGAGAACCCCCTCAAAAATCCCATCACCTCTTCTTGCCCCCATCATGGACAGGTCCCACGCTAAAGGACACAAATCCCCTAAGGTACTGGTTCCAGACTTACCTCCACTCAGGACCCTGGACAACACACCAAAGGACATCTGGGGGGCTCAGGATACACTCGAGATCCCATAGAAAGTGGCCAGACTGACTTTGAACTAAGGAAAGCTCCCTCTTTCCTTCAGCTTCTAGAGATTTCCATAATAACAACCCACCAGGGATTACCCCAGCCCCCAACCCCAGCAAGTCCAAAGCAACCTGCCCAGCACATCTAACATCACCCACCATGATGAGTGTAGACACTGGGTTTAGATAAAAGATCTCTAGGGTCCAGAAACTCTTCCTGAGCTCTGCCACTCAAAGCTGGGGTGAAACAGGAAGGAGCAGAGACCCAGGAAGAAGAAAGAGCTGCCACTTCCCGTGCTCCTGGTCAACAAGCTTCAACAAGCTTCAACACTGTGCTTTATCTTGGGGACACAAAATGAATCTTGCACAAGCTCCACCTCCAGGAGCAGGTGGCCCAACAGTGAGTACAGGTAAGAACACAAACCACCACAAAGCAATGTGGTAGATGTTACGGTGATTCTCAGTAAGGAAACAGAGGAGAAACCATTGACTTGGGTCCTTCACTCTTCAACCAGGTGACCTGGCCTTTAAGCGCAGGACTTCTCTGCTTTGCCCCAACATCCTTCCTCCCAAAGTTGGTTGGGGAGGGAGTCCTGATGGATGATCTCCAAGAACATCCCAGCTCTGACATTCTCCGACTTGAGATGACTCTGCTTCACTTATTTTTTAACAAATCCTGATGAACGACTGCCGTCAGCAGGTGCTCTGATGGGTTCCTTGATTTCCTACTTCTTTTTTTTTTATTTTATTCATTTGAGAGAGAAAGAGAGAGAGAGAGAGAACATGAGCAGAGGAGAGAGGCAGGGGCAGACTCCCCGCTGAGCAGGGAGTCCAACAGGGGGCTCAATCCCAGGACCCGGAGATCACAACCTGAACCAAAGGCAGATGCTTAACCCACTGAGCCACCCAGGAGCCCCTTGGTTTCCTACTTCTCAAAGGGCAGCAAACAGTGTCTCTCCTACCCAATTCATTCATCCTAATGAGCTAATAAGTACAAAGATGTTTTAGAAAAAGTCCATCGCCATCGAAATACATGGCAATGTTATTATACTGAGAGATCTCTTTCTTCAGTGTGTTGTGCTAAAATCTGCTCGACCAATTTCATCCTCTCACTCTAACATGCAGCCAAACCAGGTTTCCTTCTTTTTGCCAAAAGCACATCCATTAACAACATCCCATTAAGACACATCCAAAGCCACAACCATTTTCACTTTTTAGCTAACTCATCTTTTCATCCCCACCGGAGATTTTTTCTTTCTTTTTTTTCTGAATTTAAATTCAATTATCCAATGTAAAATACATCATTATTTTCCTTTTCTTATTAAAAAAAATGAAAAATATCAGCAGCCACCTTATAAATGCTGAACAAAGTCCGTTTTTCCTCCATCTACCAAAGATCAAGGTTATGGGCACCCCGTTTGGAAACACTTCCTCCCTCTCCTGTCCTCCTTTCCAGAGACACTTCCACCTTAGGATTCCTCAGAATGGCCTAAGTGTTCTGCCCCTTTTCCCTCCCGGGCCTTATTCCAGGCAGCACCCAAGCTCCCACACTTTCCTTCTTAGCAAAACTCACTTCCCAGACAGTTTGAAATGGATCCGTCATCGCCAAAGGTGGGTGTGGGGGGAACTCACCTATCTGCCCCAGACAGTTGAAAATGAGTGTTCACACAAAAACTCACACGTGAATGTTCACGGCAGCCCTGGTCACAAGAGCCAAAAGGCGGGAACAACCCACACATCCATCAACTGATGGATGAATAAATAAAACATGTTATTGCCACACAATGGTCCTGATACCCGCTATCAGGGTAGCTTCAAAACATGAAGCTTCAAAACATTACACTAAGTTAAGGAGGCCAATGCAAAAGGACAAATACTGGAGGATTCCCTGTAGAGGAGATGTCTAGAATGGGCAGACCCATAGAGACAGAAAGCAGATTAACTGAGAGGGAGAATTAGGAATGAATGCTTCATGGGCACAGGGTGTCTGTTGGGGGTGATGGAAAAATCCTGGACTTAGAGAGTGGTGACAATTGTACAACCTTATGATTATACTAAAAGCCATTGAATTATACACCTTAAAATGGCTAGAGTGGTACATTTTAAGCTATGTGAATTTCACCTCAGCTTAAAAAAAAAAGGAAGGATAAGTCCCATAGAAACGTCACCAATCCTGTGACTTTATTCCCATGGAGCCCCAAGAGGTGATGGGCAGCGAATCCAATAATTTAATTCATGCTAGGATGTTAACAGCTAATAACACTTCACTGTGAGCTCTCCAAGAAAACCAAGATGGTAATACTTGTACTTGTCCATCCCATGACTATATCACACCTGCCTAATACATCCTTGCACCCTCCCACACACACACACACAAAATCCAGATGTGCCCCCAGAATCCTTCTCAGTGATGCTCCAGGCAAGTAGCCTATTTCGGGGGGACTGTTCATCCCAGATTTGGCCGAACAGCTCGGCTGGCCCCAGGAATTCTCTCAACCATGACTTGAGTGGGTGTTCCCTGATTTTCTCAAAAGCCACTTTCCAACCGGGATCTAGGCCAGGGCCCTCCAGTGTGTGTGTGTGTGTGTGTGTGTGTGTGTGTGTGTGTGTGCGCGCGCGCGAAAGGAGAAGGGGCCGCAGGGAACCCATAGGTTTGCTCAGAGAACTGACAAGGGAGAGAAGAGAAACAGTCCAAGAAATAAAAGAAAATTTAAAGGGTCGGGGGTGGGGTTGTGACCAGTGCAGGGCCTTCTGAACTTTGATGGTGAGCTCTGCTTCTAAATAAATAAAGTCGGCTTGGATGAAAAGCCCCAATAGTGAACAGCCAGGGAGTCCGTGGCTCCCCCGCTCCTGCAGGGCCAAGAGCTGCTTTGTATTAAGGACACTTTCTCGAGTCACGAAAAATCAGGGACCAGGAAAATCAGCCAGAGGGTGAAACAGTGCAGTGTGTGTGTGTGTGTGTGTGTGTGTGTGTGTGTGTGTGTGTTTGACTTACGCTAATAAAACCGTGACTTTTCTGCTTCGAAAAACTGCATTGTTCTGTGGGAATATCCCACAGCCTAAATTACTAGCCCACAGACAGAACCACAGCCAAGAACACCACCCTGTTTATCATGATCTGCCTGTTCGAAAAACCACAAAGAAGGCTTCCTCTGCTGTTATGCCAAGTGCAAAGAGGCAACCACCCCAGCAGTGCGTGGCTAATCGGAGGAAAACACATATCCCCCATTGGGTCCGCCTCCCATGCCCTCAACTACTGGCTGCTTCTGACATTGTTCTCAACACAGACCCTGTTTTTCCCTCCAGTGGGAACAGAATCCGTGGCCACGCAGTCTATTCTCCCACTAGGTGGCAGTATAGAGTCTTCAGGCCGCTACCTTCAAACAAGGATGGCTGGCAATTTTACTCCGCACGTCTTGGTAATTTTTAAAAAAAGAGATAAGAGCAAATTTAGCAAAACACATGTTAACCATTTAATCGGAGTATGGTTTTAGAGGTAAATACTAAAATAAAACTCATTTGTACTTGTAGTTATTGTACCTGTACTTGAAGTTAATACTTACACTTGAAGTTAATTCAAAAATACTTAAGGAGGGTTTGCAGGACCTATGTGAGGCCCTAGGAGGGTATTAGGGTGTGGAGACAAGGTCCCGGCACTCTGGGAGACGACACCCCACTGGGGCGGGGAGCCCATTGTGATAGGAGACAGGTTATGATAACGTCTTTGAACGAAGATGAAAATCTTATGTTAGAGTCACAGCTAGTTTTCAGACCATAAGGATTTTAATCTCTCACAGGCTACCAGGTCAAGGACCCTTCCAAAAAGTTACATTTTTTAAAAAAATAACATGGCCAGATTGATGCTAGAAAAAGAAAAATAGCTGATCCGTGGCCATACCATTTTCATACTGATCTAATAACAGAGTCAAAGATGAAGTGAGTATCAATGAAAAAAGAAATATCAGCTAGCGACTAAAAGTGCCTGGCCAGTCCCACATAGGTCTATTCCTGGAACATCAGCACATACCCTCTGGCTGACCCATGTTTGGAGAGCAGAGGCCCTTCCGAGGTCCACTGTGGTCATGAGACTCTGCTTCCCATGACACTTGGGTGGTACTCATGGTCCTTTGTTTGTGGCCCAGGGGAGTTTCAGGAGCCAATTGGAGAGAGATTACAGGTCTTGGATCTGAGCTCCGCCCAGCCCACTTTTCTCCCTTCAGTCACAGCACCGTTGACAGTTGAAACAACTAAGGCTTTGGATCATGGGTTTCGTAGAGGATTGCAGGCACAGAGAGACTTCATTACCTCAGCATGTGCGACAACAACGTTATCTGGAATGGGATGGAGACTATTTCCAGCCTCCATTTTATCATAGGCTCCTGGAAAAGGGACTAACAGATCACTCAGCCTGTCTGCTCAAATGAGTCCCAGATTACTCCTGAGGGACCTTGCAAGTGAAGAGAAGACAGTGAAAGGTGTTCCCCACCTTGACGAAAACAAGTTGGGAAATTGAACAGAGGCAAGAGAAGACTCAGGGAAGGTAGATGTGAGATGAGTCACCAGGGACTCCTTCCCAGTGAGTTCCAATGGAGAATAGAGGCAGCCCAGTGAGTTCCAATGGAAAATAGAGGCAGCCCACAGCCACAGCAGAACTAAAGGCTGGACAAACATCAAGATGGACCAGCCAAAGCAGGCTCTGCCTTCACGGGGCTCTCAGCTTTCCCTGGACTTGGCTGTTAGCCAGCCAAACCTGTTCTTCAATAAATCAAGCCATCCTTTGTTCTTGCTACGATTTCTTTCTTTGCTATTTCAATATCCCTATTTTGACATATGCTGGAACAAAAACGTTTGCTTGGCTCAGAGGCCTAAGAATTGGTTGTTTCTCTGAATATGCCTGCATAATACAAAGTAAACAGAGGTTGAATTATATAACTTATGATAGATATCTAGAAAGACCATCACTTGAAAAAATTAATGATGAAAATAACTAGTAAGTTGATTGGGTTCTAAAAACAGTTTATTAGGCCACAAAACCTCTCAATAAATTTCAAAAGGTAGAAATAACATGGACCACTTTCTCTGATTAAAAGGCAATAGCAGGGAGTGCCTGGGTGGCTCAGATGGTTAAGCGTCTGCTTTGGCTCAGGGTATGATCCCTGGGTCCTCAGATCGAGCCCCCACGTTGGGCTCCCAGCTCAGTGGGGTGTCTGCCTCTCCCTCTGTCTTTCCCCCTGCTTGTGCTCTTCTCTCTCTCTGTCTCTCTCTCAAATGAATAAACAAAATCTTTAAAAAAGCAAAATAAATAAAAGGCAATAACATCACACATTAACAATAATAAAAAGGGGGAGAAAAAAGAACCCTACCAAATCTGGAATTTTAAAACATTATCTTTGAACCCCAAAGCAAATAACTGAAATTATAAATATATCAAGAAAATAACAATGATAAAATCTTTATATAGCCCCAATCTATGATTTAACCGTTGCCCCATCACTGCTCAGAGAAGAACTGGACACCAATCCAGTGCTGTGTTAAGCAGCTATCGATACAACTTTGGTCATTAATGTGGAGGAATAATACAAACAGATTTAAAAATGAGGAATTACAGGGATGCCTGGGTGGCTTAGTCAGTTAAACGTCTGCCTTCAGCTCAGGTCATGATTTCCGGGGTCCTGGGATCGAGTCCTGCATCAGTCTCTCGGCTCAGCGCAGAGCCTTCTTCTCCCTCTGCCTCTCCCCCTACTTGTGCTCTCTCGCTCTCTCTCACTCTCTCTCTCTGCGAAATAAATAAATAAGACTCTTTTTAAAAAATGAGGAATTACATGTCAACTTGGTCCTGACTCAGGGCCACTTACAACATTAAAAACTTTTCCAGTTTTGCCAGCCCTTCTCCTCAAGGATTACCAAGAATTCTATGGAAGACTTGATTTGTAAACCTTTTCGATGGATTAAGTACAAAGCAAGTGTATTTATCCCTGGTTTATGTATATAAAAGCACGAACCACAGAGTAATGTATCAACCTGTTAAAGGTCAAGATAGATTTCTACCCACTGAACCATACATGTGTCCTAGACTCTTGGGGTTGAAAGAGACTTGAAAGCTTACTAATTGAAACTCTCGAAATATTTGCATCCTTTATCTTACCGTACAAAACAGAAAACTCACTACTTTAAGAAATAGCCTATTCCTTCTTTTGAACAGAACAAATCGTTAGACAATTTATCCCAAATCTGTCTTCTGTTGGCTTTCGCTCACTTAAGTTATTAAATTATTTTCACTCCTTGGAGTTATATGTGACATTCCTCCCTTCCATATGTTTGCCCCCTCGATCCTGGCTTCCCGGTCCAGATAATCCCCAATTCCCTTTCCCTAGGTCATTCCCTTCAAATTGATGCACATTAAACGTTGTGTCAGCTAAAACCCCTGCTACAGCTAGACCTTCGTTTTCATTAAATACGATCTTCTTAGATTAAATCCATTACTCTAAGAGCCTGTCAACTTGATTCTGTTACTCATCATAGTCACTATCACCCAACTGCATATCACTATCCTGTGTTGATGAACACAGTTTTTATCTAGGTCCTAGTCATAAATAAAAACATTAAGCAGAGCAGGGAAAAAGAGAAAGTCTTCTTTCTCTATGGGGATTAATCCATGAATTCTCCTTACTGTTGAATGCTTCACTGAAGTCTACATGTTCTAAGTCTATTGCAGGTCTTGGATTAAAAATCAAATAATTGGGTCAAAGAAAAAAAGTGAAGTTAATCTAGAATGATTTTATTAAATGAATCCTATATCATAAAATTTAGCTGTTTTCAAAGTTTTTAAATCAAAGGAGAAATTACATATTTAAAGGCAAAAATCTTAAGTGTACAGCTAAAGTTTTGCATGCGTTCCCTCATGTAACCGTGCTGCACGTCAAGACAGTGAACATTTCCAGCCCTTTAGAAGGCTCTTTCATGTCCCTGCCCTACAAAGACAATGCCCCTCAAAGGTAACCAATGGTACTATTTTCTTGAGACTCTCCTGGGTTTAGCTCTAAAAGATCCACATCCTAGGAAACCTTTCAATCCCAAGCAAACTGGAGCCACTGGTCATCCTACCCCCTCCAACGGTAACCACTGTTCTGACCTAAATCACCCTGAATTAGTTTTGCCTGGTTTTGAACTTCATTTTAATGAAATCACACAGTATATACTGAGCGTGGTGCTGTGTGCTATTGTCCATGTTGTTGCATGAATCAGTAGTTTAGTTTTTTTTTCATCACAGTCTAATATCCCACTGTGTGATGATGTCACTATTTATTCATCCCACGGTTGATGAACATTTGGGCTGTATTTAGTTTGGGCAGTTGTGAATTAAAGCTGCTACAAACATTCTTATATATGTCAGTTGGTGGACATGAGTATACTTATGGAAGTAAAATCGCCAGATGATGACACGTACGTAGGGACTCGTTTAGTGGATCTTATCAGTTTTCCAAAGTGGTTGTACTGATTTCATCAAGGTTACATATATTCATTATAAAAACATCTAAAGTATATATATTTTAAAATCCATAAGGAAGTAGGGGGGAAAATCACTTAGAACCCACCCCCCAGAGGCCACCACTGTGAACACATTAAAGTTCTTCCTTCTAGTCTTTTTTCTAGTGTTATTAACTTAATTAAAAAGAAGTTGAGGAATTAGAAGTTGAATAAGTTGAAAAATTATAAGTTGAATAAATACATGGAAAATGCAGTATATGGAATGTTGCACATTCCTCTGTAACTTAATATGGTATCACATGCTCTCCCCATATCACTAATGAAGAGAAAAGTTGTCATGAGACACACAAAGAAAGGCCAAGGTGATAGGGTGGTTTTGTAACATGTCACCTTGGCCTGGCTGAAGTGCATTTCCCAGAATTCCCTTCCCTGTTAGTTTCCATTTCCAGTAGGTTACAGAAATATTTCATTGGGAGTTTTGGAGGGCAGAAGGGAAACAGTGACCAGTTTTTAGCTCACACACAGTGTCCCCTCTGCTGGCTTCCCTTGTTGGGGTGAGGTCAATTATGTTAGGTCAAATCCCTGTTTTTTAAAAAAGAAGAAAAAACAACCTGGTGTTTCTGCTACTCTGATTGAACCCTGAGCGACAGGGGTGGTACAACCTCGACAGAGAGGGGCTAGGGAGAAGGAGAATCCTGGCAGCCCTTCCCCCAAGCAAGCACAAAGCTAGTTTGAAGGCTTTTCTGATGATCAGGATTCTATCTGAGCTTTCTGGACCACAGGGCCTTTGCACAGCAGAAGCCACTGAACTCCTACAGAAGTTTCCGCAAGCTTGCATGCGCAAGTGAGTTGTCAGAAGCACTTGGCATCCTGTCTTCTGATTTAAAAAGAAAGGTGGGGGTGGGGAAACGCAGCAGTCCATAAAACGAAATGGCCCAGTGGAGAATTATGACCAGCCTTGGCATACCTGAATCAAAATGACAGACCATGAAATAATGTGTTTTCGTCTGCATCAGCCGCCCCGTCCATCCCAACTATCGGCTGAATTGCCTGCCACAAAGATTATCTCATCTGCCACAGTGAAAAATCTTTGAGCAGCTCACAAATTCTGCAGTGGCAAAGCCTGGGGCCCCACAGGGGGAGAAGATGGAGGATGAGATGGGAAGAGAGAAAGAGGAGGACGAAACTAGCCACCACTCCTATAGACAGGCTCATCCAAGGTGTTGGCTACCCCATGGAAGAAGGAGCCACAACTGCTACCAAGTGAGCCTCTGGCTGCCGAAGGTTTGACAGCAAGGAGCACAGGGAGGCAAAGGAAGAAGGTGGACTGACCACAGCCTCTGTGCCACAGACACCAGGAGGGACGCTGTGGGGAATTCAGCAACAGTGGTCACCTATGGCAGGCACCACAAATGACGCACGTCTTCTAAAAGGAAACAATTGTTTGTAACTTATTCAGGGATCAGAAGTTGCAGGGATCAGAAGTTGCAGGGATCAGAACCTCCTCTGAACAATTTAAAGTATAAAGGGGGTTCGTTGTGCCAGAAGTACATCCACCAGGACCTCATGGAAACTAGGAAGTTCCAAGGCACCAACTCAGCCCATCTCTGCCTCCAGGGCAGCATTGTTTCTCATCCCTGCTTTCTTTTTGATGTCTGTTCCATCACCTTCTCGGCAGACCGGATCTCCCCATGTGGCCATGCTCCCCGCTCCTCCCCAATGTGACAAGACATTACCGTTCCCAGACTCACCACCCGCTGCCTGGCTCAGCCTCCCAGGAGTTGGGGGGTTGGAGCAGATGCCCCGAGTAAGTGCACCCTGGCACATCCATCCACCCATGACCAAGGATGTGAGTGTTAAGGACTTCCTGGGTGCCTGCTCCAGACTGGTTGCTGAGGAGATTACAGAAGTGTTGGTATTCAACGTCTCTGTCCACGAGCACCCGAGAGCTGAGGCACAATGGGGCCTGAGGCCCAGACTCCAGGAGAAGGAAGAAAATGAGGGCTTGGCTAGGTCAGGAAAGCTGCTTAGAGGACATTTGATCTTACCTGGGAGGGGAAGGATGGGCTGGGGGAAATGTCCCTGGCAGATCTTCCCAAGAATTAAAGAAATGCATGCCAGGGAAAGATGCAGAAGCAAGAATAAGGTGTGAATGTGGAAAGTAGTTAAGTGTCAAGTCCATGATCACGGTGTGAGTCCACAGCAGTAAGTAGTTTTACAACAGCAGGACTGGGAGGCAGGTAGTGTTGATGTTCATTCTACAGGACAGCTGTTCTCAACTTCAAGTCTGCATCAGAATCTTCTGGAGGGCTCGTTAACACAGGCATTGCTGAGCCCCAGCTCCAGAAGTTCTGATGCAGCAGGTCTGGGGCAGGGACTGAGAATTTGCATTTCTAAAAGACAAGTGACTTGAGGACAGGGGACTTTTCCACAAATGGACCTAAAAGTAGTAGGCAGAGTGGTTGGCAAAGGGTCCACAGTGGGGTCGGGGAGGCTGGGTAACAAAAGTAAGGCAAGGCCAAACACACAGAACAGCAGCTGGTGAAGAAAGTAGCCAGGGCAGGGAGTGGGGGGAGGGGCATCCAAGAGGCACAAGCATCTGCTACTGGCCAGACGATGCCCAGGGTTCCTGGGGAAGTGAAGACGCCTTGCATCCCGGTCCTGCACTTGAGGCCTGGGGCCACAAGGGAGAGAGAGCAAACAGAAGCCCTGTATGAGGGAAGGAGTTCACCCAGAGTCAGAGGCCCTGTTTTGCATGGAAACGGGAGCTCTGCTAGACCCGGGCCCTCCTGTACCAGGGAAATATTCCGTAGACCGCATCCTGCCCTGCACCACCAAACCTGTTTCATTGTTTTCATTTAATGTGTTCACATCAACACAACCTTCCCAGGGTAATCCACTGGGGGTGGAGGGGAAATCCAAAGCAAACTCCAAATTCTGGACCTGTTCCTGGCTCATTTCTGGTCTCTGCCTCTACTCTTCCAAGCCCTACTCTGTCATCAGTAACTGACATCTAAGCTACCAGAACTGATGAGCCCAGGCCAACAGTAGCATAGAGAAGCTTCCTTATGGGGGAAAGGGCCAATGGTAAATCATGGATGATGAGGGGACCAGCTACTGCACCAAGTTCCCTCCCTTCTCCAGTGCCAGTAACGGTGGCTAAGGATGGGCTGTGCCTGTAAAGGGACATGACTGAGAATGATGAGGACATTTTTAAATGTCGAAACTTTTTATTATTTATTTATTTATTCTTAAAGTAGGCTCCACACCCAGCGCAGAGCCCAATGCGGAGCTTGAACTCCTGACCCTGACATCAAGACCTGAGCTGAGATCAAGAGTCAGATGCTTAATTGACTTGAGCCACCCAGTCACCCTAGATGTCTGAACTTTTTGAGTCATCCAAATGGTTTCTCTCGAATAGTCGCTGGGGCAGTCAGCCCTTGCAGAATGAAAAGTTAACAAACCAAGGACCTTCTTGTAGTATCCAGGTCCCAGATGAGAAAAACAATCAACAAGCACCTCAGGAAAAGGGGTGGGGAAGGAGGGAATCCATCTCCTGGAGTAGAAAAGAACTGTGAGCTATTTCTCGTAATAACAAAAACCAAATAGGTTTTCCTGGTTTTGAATACAATGCATCTTGAGGAAACATTCTGTAACTTTTGGTTTAATTACCCAGAACAATCCATACAGTCAGTGAATCATCATTGTTTTAATTACGACACGCTGATTAACTCTGATATATAATTAACCTAAACCCTGCTTCGAAAGCATATTTAACAACTAAATCATGTAAAATGTGTTCAAGTGTGTAACCAGAAAGCCAACTCAGAGGTTTATTAGCACTTGAATTTTCTCTTTTTCCCCCTGGGTAGTAGGAGAGCTTGATAACAGTAAATTCACTAAGAGTAAAAATTCATTTGTTCAAGATTTCCCTCAGAATCCAAATTGAGCTGGTCAGGGCAGACTCATCACTGGAAAAGCTGACATGTGATCTTTTTTTTTTTTTCCCTGGTATCACTATATGGGTGTATTCATACATCTCAACACACAACGATGATAGCCTCTGGGGGCAATAACAGGAGCTCTTTATTCACTTTCACACTGTACAATTCCATATTGTTTGAATGTCTGACAATGAACGTGCACAGGATGGCCGAGTTTGGAAGCCTCTTTCCTCCCATTTGTTAAAGACGGTGTGGGCACTGTCTGTAGCCTAATCCATTGTTGGGGAAGATAGTAGTGACCCTGGAAAAGGTTAAAAGGGGAAACAAATGGGGGCACCTAGGTGGCTGAGTCGGTGAAGCATCCGCCTTCAGCTCAGGTCATGATCTAAGAGTCTTGGGACTGAGTGCCCCATCAGGCTCCCTGCTCAGCGGGGAGCCTGCTTCTCTCTCTCCCTTCACCCTTTCCGCCTGCTCGTGCTCAATTTCTCTCTCTCTCTCTCTCTCTCTCTCTCCTCTCTCTCTCCCATGAATAAATAAAATCTTAAAAAAAAATTGGGGGCGGGGTGTCTGGGTGGCTCAGTCGTTAAGCATCTGCCTTTGGCTCAGTTCACGATCCCAGAGTCCTGGGATTGAGCCCCGTGTGGGACTCTCTGTCTCCCTCTGCCTGCTATTCTGCCTGCTTGTACGCTCTCTCTCTCTCTCTCTCTCTCTCTCTCAGATGGAGAAATAAATTTTTTCAGTGGAATGAAGAATAAATAAATAAATATAATTAATAGGGAGGTAAAGTGACTTGAGTTAGCACATTTGCTGTCTTTAGCATGTGTCTCATAATTTGTGAACATGAAATAATATCTGTTTGCCTTATTTTTACGTTCTATAAAGCCTTAGAAGAACAGATTCTGAGAAGTGAAAACTAAAACCCATTTCAGCATGAACTCTCCATTTGTTAGTTGCTATGTCCTTGGCAAGAGAGGTCAGAGTCCCGAGTCCAGCTGTACGTCAGCCATCTTCATGACCTCAGACTGCTGACTTCCAGTCTTTCAAAAGGAAAGCCATTCTTCTTCCTTAGATTTTCTTCCTGAGAGCAGTTAGTGTTCTTTCTTCTACACTTTTATTTCCATCACAACAAGCGTTCAAATTTGTTCAGTCGTGGTAAATCTTGGCCTTCCGTGTAATATTTGCTTTTGGGAAACAGCCTAGAGTCATCCAGACCCAAGTGGTGTGATTAATATGGGAAATGAGTTTGAGGCTAGGATGATTCTAAGGCACGCGCTGTCTTCCTGAGCCCTCTTGCCTTTCCTGTGAGGTAGAAAATGCACCATCGTCTCAGTCGGGCCAAGTTTCCAATCCAAACCTGTTGCCCTTCTCCCATGCCCCAGCTAACACACTCTTTGGAAAAGGAGTTTGGGGGTAAGGCCACCCCTGGCCTAAAACTGGGCCTGGAAGCTCCTGGGTGGCCTTACCCCAGTCACCCCGGGTCATGGCACCCCTGCTTCTTGCCACAGCTCTGCCTCCATCCCCTCTTTCTCAGATGGATCCCAAATCTAAAGTCCAAAGTAAAAGTCAGGAAAATTGGCTTAGCTCTTCACTGATACCCTATTCGCACCAGGCACTCCCAATCCCATCAAAGATGGCCTTGCCCTGTTTGCCGAAGCATGTGGCCATGGAAGGAGAGGCTTCGGCTAGACGAGGACATAGGGCATAGAGAGGACCATGGCTGGTTAGAAGGTGCATCTCTAACGTGACAGTGATGACGCTGATACTGATGGCGATGATGGCGACGATGATTTGTACCATTTACTGAATGCGAAACACTCACCTCTCGCCTTGCCAAGCCTTCCGCATGCATATTCTGTGAGGCTTGTAAATCGGCTCTGTGCTCAGTCCTCAAAGAGATAGCGGGACAAGGAGGATTATGGAACCTGAGAAACTTCTTTAGTGTTTCCACCATGTGAAAATGGACAAGTCAGCAGGGTGACTTCTGGCACTACTTCCTTGCTATAATAACGAAAGGGGCAATCCTAGTATCTTCACCCACCCCTGACCCAACATCATAAGAAGTATAAAAATGGAGGCATCTAGAGGCACCCGGGTGGCTCAGTTGGTTAAGCGTCTGCCTTCGCCTCATGTCATGATCCCAGGGTCCTGGGATCAAGCCCCACCTCGGGCTCCTTGCTCAGTGGGGAATCTGATTCTCCCTCTCCCTCTACTCCTCCTCCTGCTTGTCCTCTCTGTCCGATAAATAAATAAAATCCTAAAAAAGAAGAAGAAGCAAAGATATATTCTCCTAGCTTCAAATCACCTTCTATGCTCTCTACTTGGGTAGCTTAGGGGACCAGAGGTGGGGCAGGAACCATTATGGGGGAAACTGCATGGACGTTGGAGTCTAAGGGACAGGGTCTTGTCTTAGCACAGGTTACTGTAACAGAATACCATAGACTAGGTGGGTTAAAGAACAGAAGACTATTTTTCACACTTCTGGAGACTGGGAAGTTCAAGATCAAGGTGCCAGCTAACTGGCTCTTAGGAAATGTCTTTTCCCGGTTTGCAGACAGCTGCCTTCTCATTGTATCCTCACGTGGTGCTCTCACCACTCTTCTTATAAGGGCACTAATCCCATCCTGAGGGCTCTGTCCTCGTGGCCTAGTTACTTCCCAAAGGCCCCACCTCCCGATACCATTGCATTGGGGATTAGCGTCTCAATATATGAATTGGAGGAGCAGAGTGAGGGTTGGTGCAGGGGCAGGGAAACAAACGTGCAGCCCATACCAGGTTTGAACCCTGAATCCGACCCTTACCTACACTCGGCCGACTTCCAAGTCCTCGGTTGCAAAAAGAGGCTCATAAGGGCACGTGCCTTATGGATGCCTGGGAAGATTCGATGAGCAATGGCAGGGAAATAGGCAGCCCACTGCCTGGCACGTGATGGGTTCATCCCCTCTCCTCCTGTTTATACACGGGCCGAGGGCTGGAGCGCACATGAACTGGACACTCCTAGACTTGGAGGTGCAAACATGGAATGTTCTCTAATGTTCTATCCCTGAGCACAACTCCTGGGCTCTCATCGGCAACCCTGGGCACATTTCATCATGCCCAGTCACTTCAGAATTTGGACTAGCCCCCTCCCTCCCTGGGGAGCCCCAGGGGCTCACTGGGTACCCGCAATGATGCCAGTTCAACAAGCATCCATGCCGGCTTCTACCAGTTTCAATCCTTGTCTGGGAGCAGAAGCGTATGGGTCCACAGCCACAGTCCAGCTGGGGCCCTGTGGCAGAGCGAGCAATTGTCTCAGGTCCCCAGTTTTAGCTCCTAAAGCTCCACATTCCAGGAAACCCTCAGTCCCAAGCAAGCCGGGAGGGTTGAGCATCCTACCCCATGAGCCTGTCCATGCCCTCACCAACCTCCAAGACTCTCAAGACTTCTCCCGGCTCCCAGTGGTGCTTCCACCCTCCTGGGTTACGGCTGGGGAGAGGGAGGGCTCAGGCTGCTGGCCCTGCCCCGTGCCCCAAGGTCTGGGGCTCTGGAGGCTCCCACCCTGCCCACATAACACCCATGGCTCACTCGGCCAGCGCCTCCGCTAAGCAGGCAGCCTGCAAACACCGTCTATAGACACCTGGGGGCACACTTTCTGCCCTTGGTCTTTCAGGCTTCAGTTCATCACCCTGGAAGTCAGGCTCTTAGAAGTTGAAAATCCTGTTCTCACCTGCAAAGCCTGACTCTTGCTATCACGGATATCATCGGCTATCACTGCTATTCTCTGTGCTGGGAGTTTAAACTCTTTTTTCAATTCAATTAGCCAAGATACAATACATCACTAGCTTTTTATATAATGTTCGGCAATTTAAGTTTTTTTTTAAGATTAATTTATTTATTAGAGAGAGAGCACAAGCAAGGGGAGGGGCAGAAGGAGCAGGCTCCCCAATGAACAGGGGATCGATCCCAGGACCCGGAGATCATGACCTGAGCCAAAGGCAGATCCTTAACCAACTGAACCACCCAGGTGCCCCAAGTTTAAACTTTTTTTAATAAGAGCAGATAGCATTTATTGAGTGCTTACTGCTGGCCAGGCACTGTTCTAGCATTTTACACCTGTCAGCTGTTTTTGATCCTCGCGATCTCTTAGTATGCTGTTACTGGCACCCTCCTCTTAAACTGTAACCCAGAATACAGAGAGACTTGTAAGGAACTTGTCCAAGGTCAGACAGCCAGCTGGTTGGTGTAGCATTGGCGCTGATTTCTGGCAAACTGGGCCCGGGGCCTTATTTTTAAGTATGTCTCTTTTCTTTTATTAAAGTAGGTTGGGTTCATTGTGTTTGTTCTGTGTGGAGAGAAAGGTACAGGCGCGGGGTGGAAGGTCGTGGAAAATAAACAGAAGTCTGTGCCTCCCAATTTTATCCCAAGAAGAACAAAGCGGAGGAACCTGGGTGGTTCAGTCGGTTGAGGGACTGCCTTCCTCTCATGTCATGATCCCAGGGTCCTGGGATCAGGTCCCAGGTCTAATAGAGAACCTGCTTCTCCCTCTGCCCTTCCCCCCATTCATGCTCACTCTCGCTCTCTCTCTCTCTCAAGTGGATAAAATAAAATTAAAAAAAAAAAAGAAGAAGAAGATCTGGAATGAGGCAAGAATGATCTCTAACACCAAAGAAAGAAGGAAAGAAAGGGAAAGAAAAGAACAAAACAGAAGGATGGTCTGGTGCCTAGCATCACAACAGTGGTGGCATGAAATGGTGAAAGGGACCTAAAGGTCACTGGTAGAGGGCCGATCTAATTAATTCAGCCTGATACTGGCTTTCTGTGGAGAGGCAGAGTGGGGGTGCGGTGGGGTGGAAAAGCAGGTGCTCCAACGTGTTGTGTGCTTGCTGAAGTGCGCCGCCTGTCGGGTGCCCCCCCTACCCTGCCCCTACGATGGCTCTCGTTCCATTCTCCTTGACCCTGGGGGTCTTTCCCCAGGCCCCCCAGCCCTGCCTGCACAGCCCCTTACACTCCGCCCTCCAGTGGCGCTCAGATGCCCCCTTCCTGACCCCTTCTCAGGGGTCTCTCCCTGACAAGACCCATCTTGTCCCCCAACTCTGATGTCTCCCTGCTCCCAGCAAGAGCTCAGCACCCTTTCCGCCCTCCTGGGGTCTCTCCCACCTACCCCCTGCAGGGCCTGCCCAGCCCCTTCCTGCGCTGCCCGTCGCAGCGACTCCTGGACCGCGTGGTCCGGCGCTACGCCGAGGTGGCCGACGCTGGCAGCATCTTCATGGACCACTTCACTGACCGCGACAAGCTGCGTCTGCTCTATACCCTCGCTGTCAATGCTCATCCCATCCTCCTGCAGGTAGGCAGTGACCCCCGCCCAGGGAGGGGCTTCATGTCCGGCTCTGAGGGGACTAGCCCCGGGTTGAGCTCTCTTCCCTTTTACCTAAAGCCTTGGGGCCACCACCTGGAGATATGCCCTGCAGCCGTACCTGGGGAGGAAAGAAAAACAGAAGTATTGTAGCTGTCCATCAGTAGGGGAATGGTCAAATAAATGAAGGTGCACTAGGACCTGGGGATCCCACGGTTAACGAGACAATCATGGTGGCCGCTGTCTCCTTGTAGCTTCCAGTCCAGCGCTGGCGACAAGACACTTCGCGAGTCAGCAAGCGTCTGCAGAGCGTGTGGAGCCCACTCACACCCATTTGCCCCACATCCCAAGGGTCAGGACACTCACGCTGTGGACACAAAGGAAACTAGGCAGCGGGAGGAAAGAGTGGAAAAAGGAGGAGGGCCACGGAGAAGAGGGAGGAGGAGGAGGGAGAGGAGGGGCAGAAGAAGGAAGAGGAAAAAGGGAGGGAAGAGAGAAAGGAGAGGGCGGGGGAAGAAAAGAGAAGCTGCAAGTCGAGGAGGAAAACACCACAACAAAGACACTTAATGTTTATTTTCAGAATTAATTACATAATTATTAATTTCATCATTTAATTTAATTTTAAATATAATTGTATATAATTATTAATATACATAGTCAATGATCATTGATATATTATTATATTATCTATTTTGGTCTATATTATTAATTGGTATATATTTATTATCTATAATTATTCATTATTTATTATACACAATTATATAATGTTTATTATATATTATTTGTTATATATAATTATACAATATGTAACTAATATATAATTATTATATGTAACAAAATATGTAATATATAATATGATATAATACATATAATTATATATAACAATCATATCGTGTATCATATATATCATATATATTATATAATAATCACATAGATTATAATATAATCTATATGATGAATATACTATATCAATATATTGTAATTATATAATAATTATATGTAATATTATGATATATAACATAGGTTATATAATATATAATATATAATAATTATACATAATAATATAACTATAATACATAACATTAGTTTGTCATAATATATAATTATATGAACTATATATAAACTATATATTAATAATCATAATATGAGATATACAATTATTAATATATTAATATATAACTTGCTGTTTTGTGCACATTTTTTAATATATGAATAATTAATATAGATTGATATATAATCAGTGAGGTGCTTTCACTTATTGAGCACCTGCTGTGTACCGGGTTTTGTGTTGAATGTTCTACATAACAATTCCACAATCCCACCAAAATATTATTATTATCCCCTTTTCCAGATGAGGTAGGTGAGGCTTAGAGATGTGAGGTGACTTGACCACAGTCACTTAGCTAATGTCAGCAATGGGACCAAACCCAGAGCTGTCTGACTGCAAGGTCCGTATGCTAAAAGCTGCCTAGTAATACTGACATCTTAAATCTTAGAGAAGGAGAAGGAATTGCTGGTTGTCCCTCCCCGGAGTCTTCTTTTCCCAGCATCCTAAGATCGGTGATGGCTGCAGACTGCTGAGAGGCCTGGGCTGGGTACCTCCACCACCCTGAGCGCCACCCAGAAAGAGCCTGGATCTGCCCCGCGGCTGCACAATTAGACCTGCCCGTGGGGCTCAGGACTTCCCTCCATGGCCCTCGGGTGGCAGTAGTCCCGGGTGGGCAGGGGAAACAAGAAAATATTCTTCACAACAGGCAGCTGGGTTAAAATGGGCAGAAGACCACAGAAAATTGTCGGAGAGGGGGATAACGTCTTTTTCTTTTTTTTTTTTTTTTTAAATAAGGAAAAGGGGGCGGGGGGCAGGTGCAGCATCTCTGAGCAGCTAGCCAGGCAGATTCATCCAGAGCCAGAGCCGTAGTTCCCCAAACTCAAGCCCACCAAGGCTTTGATTTTTGCTCTTTCCCAGAATCTGTGCCCGCACTATTATTTTTAAAAAACATTTTCCTTTACATCGGCCTGAACTTGACCCTCTTGTTTCACCCCATGGCCTCTTCCTAGGCAGGGCTGTCTGTGAAATCCCAAATACGAGTCATATTTTTTTAAGTCTTCAACTCTTGAAATAAACATAGTCCCCTGAATCCGGAAGCTCATAAAAAATCGCCCCTCATTTGGGGAACCTGTTGAAATGCATCCGCTGCCTGGACATAAGGGCTTTCTTTTCCGAATGCCTTCATCCACCCACGATGGAAAGAAAGGGGCACGGGGTCCGTGGTCCAAGAGGTAAAAAATAGGCTGAGGGACACGCGGCAGAGGCGTTTGGAGACAGAAGGGGTGCGGTGAGAGGCAGGGGAGGAGCGGCTTCTCGGCGATGTTCTCTCTCATTCCCGAACACCTCCCCCGTCCTGCTCTGCAGATCTTCCCGGGCGCTGAGGGCTGGCCGCTTCCCAAGTACTTGGGCTCCTGCGGCCGATTCGCGGTCAGCACCAGCACCAGCCCGCTGCGCGACTTCTATGGCGCCGCCCCGGAACAGGCGGCAGACCTGGCCTTCCAGCTCCTCGCCGTCCTGGAGTCCCTGAGGAGCAACGACCTGAACTACTTCTTGTACTTCACCCACGTCGACGCGGGCACGTTTGGCATCTTTAACAACGGGCATCTGTTCATCCGGGATGCCAGCGCCTTGGGCGTCATCGACAAGCAGGAAGGTATCCAGCGTGGGCCTAGCTGAGCCGCTGGCAGAGGGGAAATCAGGGTGACAGGAGCCAGGGAGAGGTGATGGGGGGAGGGGGATCGTCGCACCCCAGGGCCTTTCTGGTCTCCGTGTGTCACTGTGAGAGAAGCCCCAATTCGTAAAATGTCCCTCTTCCCCTTTTGAGTCTGGGCTCCAGCTCCATCTCCAAAGGGGAACTGGACTTGACTTTGTCCATGGTGGTCTTCTGCATGGCCGCCCTGGCCTCGCCTAAACCCTCAGGGCGCTGCTGGTGTCCAATGAGGGTCAGTGTGGCGCGGGGCACCTGCCCTGCCCCCCACACACACACGCACCATCTCTGGGTCTACCTCCTCAGAGCCTCTCTCAGATGTTTCCAGACTTTATCTCACACATACCTATCTGGCTGATGCCCTAGTGTGCACCTTCGCTTTTTCCAGACTTTCCAGACTGAAAGGCATGGCTTCGAATGTGGTTTGTGAGGGAACTGGGTTTCTCCCCACCCTCAGGGGCTCAGCCAGGATTGTAGAACTCTTTGAACATCCCAGTTTCTAGCAGTGACCACATTTTCTTAGCCCAGTCACAGAACAGAGGATTTTCTTGTCTGATCTCTGATTTTGCTGATAAGAGAAGGCCTCCGAAGACTGACCTGTGAAACCACACTAGCTCATTTCCTGAGTCACCTTTATTAAAAAGAATCGAGTCGGAAGAAACGAGGCTGATGGCAGAATACTGGGCAACGGAAACCACCGCGCTGGGCGGGCCCCCGGCCCCCTTTGCATCCTTATTCTACATCACCTGCCATTTCTCCCAACTCTGTCTTCCACAAGGGCAGATGAGATGGGTCCTAGCGATTTCCTGCATTCACCCGTTCCCTAATAATAATGGGAGGATCACAGTGTGGGTTTGAGCCCTACATTTAGAAGCCAAGCCTCGGCAGGGATCAGCGCATTTTCCATGCCCCGGCCTCTTTCCTGCCACAGCACAGAGAGTCCCTCCCGTGTTGTCCTCAGCAGGGACCACTGTGTCCCCAAGCTCTAACTCTCCTGGTGACAGGAAATGCTAGGACCCTAAACATTCATCTAGCAATTCTAATTAGTTGTGTCACCCCTCCTTTCCCCTGCAAGAGGTGCAGGTCGTACGGTGTGTAATATCGGGCATCTCTCTCTTCTAGGCAGCCCGGCAGCCACTGGGGCGGTAGGAGAGAGTAGAGACATCTTTAGCTGCCTGCTTTCCGGCTGCCAGGTTAAGCTGCCCTCCTGCTACACCATCCCAGAGAAGCAGAGCCTGGTGCTTGTGTGTCGGCAGCTACTACCTCCGCTCCTCCAGGGGAAGTTCCCCTCCCCAGTGCAAGAGGAGATAGACACCGCACTCAGCCAGTGTGGGGAGGACTCCCTCCCGGACCCTGAAGTCCTTGGGGCCGCCAGCCGGCTGAAGGACATCTTGAGACCCCTGAGAACCTGTGACCCCAGATTTGCCTACCGTTACCCAGACTGCAAATATAACGATAAGTTCTGAGGGGCTGGAGCCTTGCCGGCCTTGGGGGACAACATTCCTGGCCCTCCCTTGCCCAGGAGGGTAGCTGCAGGGTTGAAAGAAGCAGCTGCATCCTGGGACATTTGGAGAGATGGGCTTCATTTTCCAGGGAGAGAGGAGCACTCTGACAACCAGAGGGGAGTCGTGCTGCAGGGCGCTGTTGCCCCTCTTGGCTACAGCGTCACAGAGAAGCCTGGGGCTGGGTGGCAGAAAACTGGACCACGACCGCAGACACTCACCGGACCTTGCTGAGCCCTGGTGTCCTCTGTTCTCCGGCAGACTCTCGAATTAGTGAAAGAAGACAGGGATGTGAAGGGCCAGGGACATGTATAAGAGGTTATAAAGAGTGTTCCAGAAGCGCGTGCAGGCATGACACATAGGACAGAGCCGTGGAGGTAGAGGTTGACATAGAGGGAAGGCAGGGGGAAGGTGAGGCCCCTGGCCAGGATCGTGTCAGACTTAAACAAGAAGCGCCCCCTCCCTGCTCCCCGTGCCTTCGCACTAGCCCTTCTGCCACACTTCCCACACTGCCACAGAGTGTGGGGACTGCAGGCTGAGGAAACACATGGACAGGGCCACATTCTGGGTGCCTAGGGCCCTGTGTGCTCCTGTGAGGCACCTCGTGATGTGGGAAGGAGCCCCGGGTGAGGAGAGATGAGCTGTGGGCTATGGGCCAATGTGTTCTTCCGGGGCCTCTGAGAAGCAGGTGTCAAGACAATGGCAAGACAGTGAAGGATCCTACAGGATCACCGCACAGAAGGGAAGAAGGAGGTATTGCCGATCTGAGCCCAAGTGAGGGAGAGAAGGTCAGAGGGGGCCTTCTATGACTTACATCGGTGCTATCTGAAGGAAGGTTCCACAAGGCCCTGCTGCACTCCGTTGCTGGCAGGGAACAGCCCGTAGGAAGCGTGGCCTTGGCCTCACCGCAAAGACAGAGTTCAGAGTGCACCATAGGGCCCGCAACCTGCTCTGCTCCCTGGAGCACGAGGCCTGAGCAGGACACAGCAGCCACAGCTGGGGCCCCAGGCCAGCTCTGTTCTCACCACGGCCTCCAGTGTAGCAGTTGAAGGAGTCTGAGAATTTTCACTCAAACTTGGCCTTACGAGTCATTGCAACAACATTTTTTCAAGGCCAGCCAACAGAACGTATTTTATTCAACAGTTTGTTAGTTTCCTTTATACCTTTGAAATATTTAGTTACATGGTATGTGGGCCTCCATGTGGATTCTTGCCCTGGCCCCTTAAGCCCTAGTGGGGGCTCTCTGGACCTTTTTCCAGTCTCCCTGTCAGCCTCCTCTCTTCCCCTCTGAATTGGCACCTTTAGGTCAGAATGCCGGATTTAATAGCTCTCGTATTACAGATGGGGAAACTGAGGCCCGGGAGGAAGAGCAACCTGCTGAGATAGTCCTTGCTCCTCTTGCCTTCCTCTTTGTCTTCATTCATACCCTGCTGATACCCTGTCCTACCCAGTTTGGGTCCCTTCATTCACGTTTAAACATGGGCCAAGAAAAGTCCTATCTCATTGTCCACTAGGTTGCTTGTCTTGGGGGGTTTGTTGACGGCTCCAGGCACTAACTCCCAGGGCAACTACGATAGCAAGGATGGCAGGCCAAGCTTCTGAAAGGGCAGGCCTGGGCTGCCTGACAGTCTGAGATAGTTGCCTTCTGGCTCGGTTTGGAGGGGCGAGGACTGACCACCTTTCCTAACACCTGTCTTTCCGCCCAGTGAATCTGGCTTGTGACTTCTGGCATCCAGAAGCACAAGATGAAAGTTTTCTGTTGGTTGATGCCACCCATTTTGTTGTAATATGTTAAGGCAGCCACAGGAAACTGAGACACACCCCAAACCCCCGTCTTATTTTCTGCTTGGAGAGAATGCAACTTGCAGTATTCACCAAGCTGGTCTATAGGGATGGGTTCAAAGTCCCGGCCCGGCCCGACCATGAGGGAGTGTGCTATGCCATCTGTTCCCGGGCTGAGACTCAGATGGTTCCATTTCTGCACTTACTAAGTGCCACGTGTCATCTTAGACCCTGTCTGAGTCTTACCTTGACCCAGAGCTTTTCCTGACAGCCCGGCCCCCAGGGAGCTCTTTCTGAATCCCCTCTCTGTCCCCCTGAGGCATGGGTCTCATTGATGAGAGGCCCATTCAAATGAGGCCCATTTGAATCTCCTGCAAAGGATATTCCCGAGGCGTCTCATGCTCCCACCCTGCTGAGAGCAGCCTCCAGAGGGCAGTAGTGAGCACCCTTTGTGTTCTCCACAGCAAGACTTGGAGCAGGAGCTCCTGAGGGTGGAGCCTTCATGGACTGGATTAGCGCCCTTCTAAAAGAGACCCTAGAGAGTCCCCTTGCCCCTCCTGCCACATGAGCATGCAGGGATGAGATGGCCATCTATGGCCATCTCTCCAGACACCAAACCTGCTGGTCCCTTCATGTCAGACTTCTCAGTCCCCCAGAACCATGCGAAAGAAGTGTCTGTTGCTTGCCAGCCCCCAGGTCTGTGGTATTTAGTTAC
This sequence comes from Mustela erminea, assembly GCF_009829155.1. Lineage (NCBI taxonomy): Eukaryota > Metazoa > Chordata > Mammalia > Carnivora > Mustelidae > Mustela > Mustela erminea. The sequence continues at coordinate 39,558,249 of NC_045635.1, read as the reverse complement.
AGCTGTTCAAACAGACTGAGACGTGCTGCTGGGCACATGCGGCACGAAGCAGCTTCCTCCAGAGTTTTGCTAGCTACTGCCTCTTCCGCCTGCAGGACCAACTCCCTAATTTGTGGGGCCTCCTGTTATTGGGATTGGCCAGACAATAGAGCATGAAACTGAGTGCGGACTCCATGAGACTGAGGAGCTTGCATGTCCATGAACCTGGCCCTGGGTGCCTGAGAACACTAACTCTTCACTTGGTGGAGAATGTTCCTGGGGTTCACTGGCATCTCCTTTGACCTCACCACCAAGGGGACTAGGTGTGAGACCAGAGGCAATACACACAAAAAACTGGACAACTACCATGGCAAAGGAACTGATCTATGAGAACACACGCCACCCACCGCAGCCACGACTTCGTGGGAGGAACCACAGCCTGGCGGTCAAGTCCGACTCTTCACAGGAGGAAACCTGTTCAAGTGTTCGCTCAAAGTGACCATTTTTTGGTCTCCTGCTTTCCACTCCTCCCCTGTAGCATCTGACTTCTGCCGGCCAGTGATTCCGTGAGCCTGAATGTTTCCTCTAGGGTTAAAAAAGAAATCATTTGCTAAAGAAATGAATCAATACGTTGCTGGATTTATATTCATCTGGGAATACAGCCCTAGAATCAGACAGACCTGCTTTCAAGTAATGATTCTGCTGGTTCCTGTGTAACCTTTGGCACCTTGCTTAACCTCTCTGAGCCTGCATAAAATGGGGAGGAAAGGCTCTGCCCTTGCAGGGTTACTGTCCTAGTTCAGTGATACAATGTCTCTCAAGACCCTGGCACATATAGGCATTCTGTATTTGAAGGCAAATGTAGGGCAAGAATAGAGGGTCTCCTAGCTCAAAGGATTCCCCACACAGCCAAGGAAAGTGCTGCAGGCTCTGGCAGGCCCCTAATCCTGGCCCCAGGGCTCTGCTCCAGCCCACAGGAACCGTAAGGAAGCCAGAATGCCGCAGGCTGGTGGGCAGTGTGGGGTCATTGTTAACCCTTCCCGCCTGATCGTGAATGACAGCTGGGCAGCCACTATACTCACTTCCCCAGCCCAGCCCTCCCCCGGGCTCAGAAGGGTAATGTTGGGGGCCTTGGGAAGTCCATCCATGCTCAGTACTGAAGAGAATAGCAGAAGCCAGTGAGAAGGCTCATCGAAAGCTGTTGTCTCATCGCCTGTGCGCAGAGATGTGGCTTTTCTGCCCACTTCAGGCATATTGGCCACATAGGCCAGCACAGCTGGGCTTGTGTGCACACAGGTATACTTGTGGTCTGTCTGCAGCTCTTTAGGATGCCACTTGGCAAGTTGCAGTTGCAAGTCATGTGGGAGCGTCATCGCCCAGGCAGGTGGCCATGAATTTGCAGACATAAATACCCTCCAAAGGGCAACTGAGAGGCACAGACCAGCAGAGAGGAGCTGGGCAACCAGTTTAAGTGGCCCGCCCCATGTAGCTCTTCGTAGGAACAGACAAGGAGAGGAAGCACCCCCATCCCACTAGGGTGTCTGGTCCTAAACTGGCCCCTCTTGGAAAAGTCAGCACGTCAAAGTTACTTACTGCAGTGTTGCTTGTAATCAAAAAATACTGGAAACGACCTAAGTGTCTGTGCATGGGAGAATGGTTGGCTAAATCCATGACACCGCCACACAGTGGAGTGCCATGCTGTTTTGCAGACAAATACGGACAATCTCTATGAACTGGTACGAATGATCTGCAAGATAGCCCACTAAACGAGAACAACGTAAAAGCAAAGCACCAAGAGTATTTAGAGGATGCAACCTTTCGGGTAAGAAAGAAGGAGTATGGGGCGCCTGGGTGGCTCAGTGGGTTAAGCCCCTGCCTTTAGCTCAGATCATGATCTCAGGGTCCTGGGATGGAGCCCCACATTGGGCTCTCTGCTCAGCGAGGAGCCTGCTTCTCCCCTCTCTCTCTGCCTGCCTCTCTGCTTACTTGTGATCTCTGTCAAATAAATAAAATCTGTAAAAAAAAAGAAGAAAGAGTATAAGCAAATATTTATGTATCTGCTCACCAGAGAGAGAGAGAATATACCAGAACCTAATGAGATTGGTTACCTACAGGGGGTGGTGGGAATGGGATGGAAAGAAGGGAGGAATGGGAATGGAGGGGGGATGAAGAGGAAGTGAACCTTCTCTGAGTATATGGTTGTTGTTTTTTTTTTTTATAAATCTGACTCTTAGAGCCATGGGAATGCCTCACACAACCCACAAATAAATAATTAAGATTCCCCCAGGATGTGGGTTGCACTAAGATGCAAGACAGACGATAACGAGCAGACCTAACTGTGTTACACATGACTAGGATAACCACACCAAAGAACTAGCCTAAGCAACTTGAAAAGTAAGCATTTGACTACAACAGTATAAGGCTAAAGGCAAAAGAACCACACATATGATTGAAAATCGTTAGTTTTTTGCTGTGTGAATTTCACCTCAAATTAGAACAAGAGAGGAGACAAAGAACCATGCACACACAAAAAAATCTGCTCTAGTTAGTAAATATTTGTCCCATGGGGATGCGGTTTAGCTGTTTCAAAATTATTTTAAGTGTTGAGTAAGTAAGTAAATATATTGTGGATAATGAGATACAGGCTTCTTAGCATTGGAGAAGGGAACAAGGAATGAGGGAAGGCAAATTTGAACCCTCTAAGGTTGGGTGGGAATTGGAGGTATTACTAAATATTGTAATAATTGGAGGTATTACTAAATTACTAAACAATAAATTGGAGGTATTACTAAAAATGGGATTTTTGCTTTGGATACACAAATGGATAGACACAGAAATAAAGATGTGAGTGTTAGAAATATATTTCCCAGCTCTGTCTCTGAAAAGGCCTATAAACAGCGACACCCCCACTACCTGGTGTCCAGATCTTGGTTTCTCCGGTAAAAAGAGACCAAAACTCTTCAGAGAAATGGCTGATTCCAAAACTAAGAAAGCAGATGATGAGTCTGGAATAAGCTTATGTGGCCAGAAAGAAAAGAAATGCTCAAAAAATTGTGGGCACCGAAGTCAACTTGAAGAGACTCTCTGTAGCCAAATCTGAAACAATCTGAACTACAGAATAAATAGTGATAGTCATAGATTCTAATGCACAAATAAAATCAATTCTTATGAGACCATACTGATATAAATACTCAAATAAGTAAATAAGTAGGGGAAGCAAGAACTCTTTGTTATGGTAGAATTCCAATTCATAAATGTAGAAGAAATGATGGGAGTGGGAAGTCACCACTTGGCAAACACCACACTAATTACTGCAGGCAAGAATCCTCAGTGGGGGCCTAGAACCAGATGAAAACGGAAGCCACAGGACATTTGCACCAACTCAAAGTGGTCTTGTCACAATATACTCATTAAGAATGAAGGTAAAACTAGTGGTGAGGAAACCTGGCAGACAAAACCTTAGCCAAGCGATCAGAATCCACCTTAGCAGTGATGTGCATCATGTGCCCTCCCCACCCGAGATGATGCCCTGAGAAGGGCACAGCATATCACTTCTGTAATATTCTTGCCCAAAATGCAAAACTTCAGTTGAACCGTGAGGTAACACCCAACAAATCTAGGGACATCCCACAATGGGCCATGAAAGGCAAGGAAGGACTGGAGAATTACCACAGACTGGGGATGTGAGAATTACATGCAATGTGGCATCCTCAATGGGATCCTGGCCCAGAAAAGGGACATCAGTGGTGTCAATCAATACCCACCAGAAAAAACTTACCAGGAACACACCCCCCAATGGAACAAGTTGGGTTTATTCCTCATGGCAAGGGGGGAAATGCACACCACAAAGCACCATAAGGTGTCTCAGTGAGAGGGGAGCAGAAAGGACTTGGTAGAGGATTAGAGTTCATTAGGTGAGTTTGGGGAGTGCTCAAGGAAGTGGGGCTTGGGTGTTGATTGCATGCTGTCAACAAGTGGGGGTAAAGCCATGACTGTACACCTCCATGAATCTTATCTCCAAGGGCGGGGCGGGGGCATGGAGTGAAGCAAGCGAACACCATAGTTAGTAAGGCAGCAGTCACTCATACTAGCCAGGACAGGGGGACATTCAGTTATTTTTGGTTCCATAATGTTCGTGCTGTTGTTTGTGTTCAGACATGAGTATGGTGTGGTCTTGTTTTGTCTTGATTCATTGTGGTCCCAGAGTGGCCTTGTTTGATGTTCATGATCTGAGCGATTGTTTATGTTCGAGGAGAGCATGGAGGCCCTGAGGTAAGGACCAGGCCAGCTCTGAGCACAACCAAGGGGAAGGCCTGGCCATGACCCACCAGTTCCCAGCTAGTGTGTGGTCCTTGTCTCTTTCTCAGAGGGATGAGTGGTGAAACCCCATTTAAGGTTTATTCGATTAGTACTTCAGATTTTGTCAATGTTAATCTCTTAGTTTTAATAATTGTCCTATTGTTGGTAAGAGGTTCGTGTTACGGGAAATCGGATGGGAATTCTGTATACTGGTGTGGAACATTTGGGTCAGTCTAAAATTATCCCAAACAAAAAAGTAAAAAAAAAAAAAGAAAGAAAGAAAACAAATCAAAAACCAAAAACTTCAGTGAGTGGGGCAGAAATTGGCAGGGCACCAGGTGAGGAAGCTGGCTTGCACATTGGAGCTGTGTTGTATACAGCAAAAGACATCACCCAAAGTATGAAAGCATTACCTGTGTGATAAGATGGTCCTGCCTATGACAAAAACATATGGAAACTGAGTTGGATTAAAAGGACAACTCATGGGGCGCCTGAGTGACTCAGCTGGTTAAGTGTCTTCCTTCAGCTCAGGTCGTGATCCCAGGGTCCTGGGAGCAAGCCCCTCATCGGGCTCTCTGCTCAGTGGAGAGTCGGCTTTTCCCTCTCATTCTTCCTCTGTGCTCTCTCTCTCTCTCTCTCTCTCCCTTTCTCTTCAAAATAAATAAATAAAATCTTTAAAAAAAAAAAAAAAAGGAAGACTCAGGTCTCCCATTTGGGGTTTAATTTGGGGTTTACTCCGGGATGACGCTCACGGACTAGAAGCCTTTTCGTTGCTACTGTTCTTTCTCTGCTTCTCGATCAATTCATCCATGTGAATGTGCCCATGCTTGAACCAGGGACACGCTGACCACAATGGAAAGCAGTAGAGACCCGGGGCTCACATACTCACTTCTGCTTCCTTGGTGCCTCGTGTAGAGATAGCATACAGCACAAGTTAAAGTCCCCTTCGCAACCTTGCACTCCCCCCTATTTATCTAAATCCACCTTTCAGCCTCATAACCCTACCTGGAACTTCTGTCTGAAAAATCATTCTCGAGGGGGGAATACGTGCCAAAAGGGAGTTCTAGTTCCCTGGTTAAAATAACACATATTTTTGTATTTTATTTTTGTAACGATCCTACCCGAGGTGGGGAACATTTCAGGAAAAGAGGCAAGTCACGGAAATTGGGTGAAAATATAATCCTGTTGAAAATTAAAATTTGGCAAAATTCATCAAGAGCCCCAAAAAGGATTGTGCACTCTACCCAATAATTTCACTTCTGGGATGCTACCCAAAGGAAGTAATCAAGAATGCAGAGAGATTTAGGCACAGACTGACTGTTAAAAATCACGACTGAACACTTGTAACCTCTACAAAAGTGAGAGTAAGTGGAATTTTTAATAGGCATCGACTATCACACAAGAGGAAATGAGAAGAGAAAAATAGAAACAAAATTGTGAAAGCTGGAAAGCAAATAACTTAGCAGGACCAGAAGAACGGAATTCTAAGCTGGCAGCAAAGAATACCGAGAACCATCTCCATTTACACCACAGAATGTCTCAAAAAGTTGAAGAGTTGGTGGCGCTAGATCCTTCAGGAAGTGAGGGGGGAGGCTGAAATAAGGAGAAGTCTTAAAAGGCTAATTTAAGAAGCAAATGGTCAGTCTGAGGAAGACAAATACCGTATGATCTCACCGCATGTAGAGTTTAAGAAACAAAACAGATGAACAGAGGGGAAGGCAAGGAAAACTAAAAGAAGATGAAATCAGAGAGGGAGACCAACCACAAGAGACTCTTATCGTAGGAAACAAACTGAGGGTTGCTGGAGGGGACATGAGTGGGGGTGGGGGAATGGCCAGGAGGATGGGTGTTGAGGAGGGCATGTGAGGGAATGGGCACTGGGTGATGAATCACTAGACTCTACCTCGGAAACTGATCATACAGTATATGTTAATTAAATTGAATTTAAATTTTTTAAAAAAAGAAGTACCAGATGGAACTGATCCCCCTCCCCCTGCCCCCTGCCCCCCTCCAAACTTCATAGCCAGATAATGGCCAGGTGATGGCCCTCCAAGATCCAACAAAAGATCAGAAACTCCTTCCCTAGAGAGAGTAAGTCCAAGGATCTGTAGGGACAAGCACACAGATTAGAATAGTAGGTCACCCTGAAAACGGGGGACCAAGGGCATGCGTGCACAAGAGATGTGTCATGCCTTCTCGTGAGCTGGCAGCCTGTCTGTCCTTCCACCCCCCACCCCAGGCAGGAGAACATGCCAGGGAGCCCCGGCAGGGAAAAGGCTAAAAAATCCCACCATCACAAGCCCTTCAACCACCTCACTTAGGGCTCTGCAGGGGAGTCCTCACAGGCTGGCCAGAGCACATCATTGTCTTTTCAGTTCCCCCCTCCTTTTCTTTTTCATTTTTTTTTTCTAATATTGGTTTGACATAATTTCAGGCTTTCAGAAAAGTTGAAAGAAAAGTACAAATAATTTCCATAGAGAATACAAATAATTTCTGTACTCTCAGTTGTTGACTTCTTTCCATGCTTGCTTTCTCATTTTCTCTCTCTTCCTTTCCCTCTTTCTCTCCCGCCTTGCTTCTCCCCTCTCTCTCTCTCTCTCTCTCTCTCTCTCTCTTCCCCCATCTCTTTTTCCCTCCCCCAACCATCTTTTTCTGAACTATCTTGGAATAAGTTGCTGATGTGCTCCCCAAAACTTCGGAGTTCATATTCTAAAAACAAAATAAAGGCTGACATAACCACAGTACAATTCTCAAAATCAAGAGATTAACATTGATGCCACATTATTATCTGGCCACAGCCATTGTTCAAATTTTTCTCATGTTGCCAGTAATGTTCTTCATAGAAATCTTTTTCTGGCCCAGGATACAATTCAGCATCATATATTGCATTCAGTTGGCATGTCTCCTTTAATCTGGAACATTTTCTCGGCCTGCGTGTGTGTGTGTGTGTGTGTATGTGTGTGTTTCATCAGTTGAACGTCTTTGAAGAAGAGACGGGTGTTATTATGTAGAATTTCCTTCAATTTGGGTTTGTCTGTTGTTCCCTATCAGAAAACACATGAAGACAGTTTGCCCCATTATTCGTGATTCACTTGGCTAACTTGAGATCTACCAGGTCTCAGCACTGTAAATTTAATCTGTAATTGGAGAAGAAATCTTTGAGATTATGTAAATACCCTCTATTCATCAAAATTCCTCCCACTTGTTTTAGCATCCATTGACGATTTTGCCTGAATCCATTATTACTACGGTGGTTGCCAAATGATGATTTTTTAAATTTTATTATCCCTTTTGCATGTATTAGTTCACTTTCAATTGTAAAACAAAAGAACTTTTCTTCCTCCTTACTTACTTATTAATACATTTATGTAAATATGGGCTCATGGATTCTTATTTTCTTTTTGCTTTCATATCTCTTTTATGTCCAGAATAATAATGGGAAGATTCTTATTTAATTCAATGGATTATAATTTATTATTATCACATATTTTTGTACTCCAAATTTCCCCAGGGTTGAGCAGTAGAAAAATTCCTAGGAAGCAGAGCACAAAGTCAGACTAAAAATGAGAAAAAAACCTTAATTACAGAATTAGTCCAGAAGGTCCAATATTCAATAACAGGAGTTCCAAAGAGAACACAAACACACACACACACACTCACACACAGACATAGATGCATACTTAACATAGACACCACACAGTAACACACACCCAAGGACACATACAGACACACAGACACCCATACCCATACCCAAACACAGATACTGACATGGATGTGGAGACACACATGTGCACACAGTCACACACAGACGCACAAACGGAAACACACACAGACAAGTAGACACACACGGAGAGAGGAGGAAACCATCAACAAGAAAATTAAATTTCCCAGAATGAAACACCATTAGTGTTTATAATAGAAGGAGTGCCCATTACAGTGCACGTGTGTTTAGAGCCCCAGGAACAAAAGAAAGACCCTACAAATTTCAGGAAAATAGCCTCAAACTTCTCACAACTCTAGAAGCCAGAAGACAACGACTTCAAAATTCTGAAAGAAAATTATTTCCCACCTTCAATTCTCTACCCCAAAAAACCATCAATCAGTCCTATATCCAAACTATTGATTTCAAACATCCAAATTCTAGAAGTTTCCATTTTCAAACATCCTGTCTTAGAAAGCTATGGGAAGACGTGTTCTACCCCAAAGAAGACCCAAGGTGTAGGAAACAAGGGCTCCAGCATGGGAGAGAGGGGAAAGGAGTCCTTGGTGCCAAGACACAGAAGTATGCCAGGTATGGGGCCACCCAGCCCACAGGGGAGCAGGTCAGAAGCCTTCATCCATTTTGTCAGGAAGAAGCAACCCATGCAAACCTGAAGCATCTGAAGGTTTTGGCAGAAGGTTTAGACCATTGGTGAAACTTTGACTTTGAATTAACAATAAATACATAGAGAAACAAGCAAAAGAATTAACACAGTTAAGAACTTCTGAGAAAATGAGAAGTTTCTCAGGAAAGGAAAAGTGAGTGTTGTATTCTACAGGGCTCAGCTCTGAATGGCATTTACGTAGAGAGAGTTATCTAAACACTGTTAAAGTCACCAGATTAGGCCCAAGATGGTGTCACTCATGCTAAGCCCTGTGGCAGCAAACCCAAACTTAACCAAGTTTCTATGCTCAGCTCTTCTGGAAAAGGAAGGACTAGATCAAGCCACCAGCACTTAGCCTGCTCAGCACAAGCTTCAGGACTTCCCTTTTGGGGGCTCCTGGGAGGCTCAGTTGGTTAAGCATCCGACTCTTGATTTTTGGCTCAGGTCGTGGTCTCAGGGTTGCACACTGGGTGTGGGGCCTGCTTAAGATTCTCTCTCTCCCGAGGTGCCCAGGTGGCTCAGTGGGTTAAGCTTCTAACTCTTGGTTTCAGCTCAGGTCACGATCTCAGGGTCATGGGATCAAACCCCACATTGGGCTCTGTGCTCAGTGGGGAGTCTGCTTCTCTCTCTCTCTCTCTCCCTCTGTCCCTCCCCTCACTTGTGCTCTCTCTCTATCAAAAATAAATAAATAAATTTTTTTAAAAAGAATCTCTCTCTCTCTCTGTCCCTAAACCTCCCACTTGCTCTCTCTCTCTCTCTTTCTCTCTCTCAAACAAACAAATAAACAAACAAAACCAAAATCAATTTCCTTTTTAGCCGTACAACCAAGCAGCAAATGCCCTGTATAACTCCCTTACTCCTGTTCACTTTGGTCTATAAAAATCTCTTACCTTGGACAGCTCTTTAAAGTTCCATTCTATCTGCTAGAAGAATGCTGCCTAATTAAGAAATCACCGAATAAAAGCCCTTAACAACACTAAATATTGATTTAACCAGAATGATGGACATACCTACATTGGGAGTATGGGAAGAGCATGCGTGGGAAGAGGGAGCCAAGGAGAAAAAAAATAAAGCTAAAAAAAAAATCTTCATCTTCCACAGTGAAGATTCAGTGATGCTTACAACAGAAAAATCAAGAGCATCCACTCGAACTTGTTATTCAGAGAAGTGATAGCAGACAAAAGAATTAGCTAAAAGATATTGTTGTGGGGTGCCTGGGTGGCTCAGTGAGTTAAAGCCTCTGCCTTCAGCTCAGGTCATGATCCCAGGGTCCTGGGATGGAGCCCCGCATCGGGCTCTCTGCTCCACAGGGAGTCTGCTTCCTCCCCTCTCTCTCCCTCCGCCTGCCTCTCTGCCTACTTGTGATTTCTCTCTCTCTCTGTCAAATAAATAAAATCTTTAAAAAAAAAAAAAAGATATTGTTGTCTGTGGGCAAGGAAAATAGAGGGGAAAGGGTGGGGACAGCTGTTTGTTGGTTGTTGTTTTTTTTTTTTTAAAGATTTTATTTATTTATTTGACAGAGAGAGACACAGTGAGAGAGGGAACAGAAGCAGGGGGAGTGGGAGAGGGAGAAGCAGGCTCCCCGCCGAGCAGGGAACCCGATGTGGGGCTGAATTCCAGGACCCTGGGATCATGACCCGAGCCAAAGGCAGACACTTAACCACTGAGCCACCCAGGTGCCCCAGGGCAGCTGGTTTTTGTAACTAAACCCTGCAGCACTATGTGACTCTCCAAACTATATAAATCTATAGCTTCTTCAAAAGTCTTTTTTTAAAGATTTTATTTATTTATTTGACATACAGAGATCACAAGTGGGCAGAGAGGCAGGCAGAGAGAGAGGGAGGAAGCAGGCTCCCCACTGAGCAGAGAGCCCTATGCGGGGCTCGATCCAAGGACCCCAAGATCACGACCCGAGCTGAAGGCAGAGGCTTAACCCACTGAGCCACCCAGGCACCCCAAAAGTCTTTTTTCTTAAGATTTTATTTATTTATTTGAGAGAGAGAGAGCATTGAATGGGGAAACAGATACTGGGACTGGGAGAGAGAATCCTAAGCACACCCCACTTGGGGCCCAACACGAGGCTTGAACTCACGACCCTGAGGTTATGACCTGAGCTGAAACCAAGAGTCTGATGCTTAACCAACTGAGTCACCCACAAGTGTTATTTTAATGCAACACCACAAAATGCTAAATAAAAGAAACAGAAGATTTATGCACTGAAATTATAATCACGCCATTATTTTAAATAGCAAAGAGTTGTATGTAATTTAAATTCCCGAGAGCAGAGAAATGACTAAGTAATTTGGGTTGCACCCACACAATTATATATGTAACTAAATTAAAATACTGTTTATGGAGGCATTGCAACGCCATGAGAAAATGCCTATGACCGATGCTCAGTGAAACTAACAGATCATCAAACGTTCTGTATGTGTTGAGCTTTTTCTGGTTTTGTTTGTGTTTTTTTTTAAATAAATAAAGTTTTGCATAGAAATAAGATGGGACGTAAAGATACCGAAATATTAGCAGTGGTTGGATTTAGATAATGGGGCTTTGGATTTTTTCTTTTTTAAAATCATTTCCACTTTTCTGTATTTAACAAATATTCTTCGGGAACTTAAAGACAAAGATCTGATAATACCACACACGTGTTCGTTATTGAAAATATTAATACAGGCCAAGAAGAAAAGAGAAATCATCTAGATGTATTGCTTTTATTATGAAAAAAATGCAGACATTTTAAAGAGCAAGGACTTCTCTCGCCTTCCATGATCTGGCCAGCCAACTGGGGTCTGACCAAGCTTCCGAGTCTTGGCCTTAACTCTGAGACAGACTTCATCTGAGGCACCAAGATTTGCTATTTTCTTGAACTGAGATAAAACAACTTATTTTTAAAAAGTCTGAACCAGTTTTGATGAGTATTTTCAAGTTAAGTCCCAGGAATTAAAGCCAAATCAATGCAAAATTTCAGAAGCATTCCAGAAACTGGTTGACTAACAATGGAAGTTGGGGTGGGGGGGAGATAATTTCCACATGCATCATTCCTTTTGTTTTATTTGCTACAGTCCTAGCCTGCTTTCTCTCAGGTCCCACTTGAGTTGTATGCTGCTCCTTCGAGTCCTGAGTGTTATGGGGGAACCATAGTTCCTAGGGCCTTCATGGGCTCAGAGAAAAAGAGGGTATTAATACATAAATTATTTTTGTCTCAGTTACACATGTATAATTTTTGGCTACGGTTACAATAAGAGTAACCATCCACGCAAGCGCCCATAAGAGAGCTCTCCTTGTACGGGTGCATGAAAGCTCTACGTTGAAAGTCAGAAGAGCCAGCCCTTTGAGATTAGGAGGAGACTGAGCCCAACACAGGACTCCGTGGTGAGTTTGGGAGGCACTCTGGCCCTTCAGTGAAAAGCAGTCTTGGCCTCCAACTACTCTACTGTTTCTTTGCCTTTTTTTTTTTTTTAAGTCACCATTTCTCTTTCTGTTTGGCAGCAAAACTGTGGGATTAATGCCCACTCTGTTGCACTCTGGAAACGGTCTCAACTGGCTCTGTGACTTTCCTTGAAGCAGCTGCCAAAAGGTTAAGAGGCTGAATGAAGTTGGCAAAAGCCCCTGTAATTTTTACAAAAATTATCTGTCTTCCCAGAAAGAGTGTGCGATAACCAATTCTGGAGGCTGAGGAGCGCTGGCCCAGTGGAGCCAGATCCTGGCCCCAAGGTCAAATCAAGCCTAGCCCCTTGGGCCAAGTTCACAGCAGGCACCCTTGGGAAGCACACCAGAACACTGGCTCCATTCACTGGCCAGCATGGGGCAACTGCCCGCCTCCCTTCTGCAGAGGACACACCGACATGGCACTTCCTGCTAGCCTCGTTATGTGCTTTGCTGGGTTTATTGATGACTTCATTTCCAGAGTCTCACTGCTGTTCCTTCTTTTCTTCTTCCTGTTCTTTTTTTTTTTTTTTTTTAAGTAGGCTCCACGCCCAACCCAGGGCTCAAACTCACAACTCTGAGATCAAGAATCACACGCTCTATGGACTGAGCCGCCCAGGCGCCCTACTTCTTCCTATTTTAATTGAGGTAGAATTTAGACACCAAAAAGGCACACAGTTTCAGTGTACATTATTTGATGCATTTTTCAGATATATAACTCATGGGAGCACCATCGAGATAGAGAACATTTTCATTCCCCGTTCAATACAGAGCCCCCACCCGCTCTCAACAAAGGTAAATGATTCTGGATTCTTTCACCATGGATTCGTTTTGCCTAGTTTTGAACTTCACATAAATGGAACCACACAGTGTTTGCTCCTTGGCCTCCAGCTTCTGTCCCCTCAACATGTTTTTGAGATTTATCCATATTGAGTGTATCAGTGCTTTGTTCCTTGTTATTGCTGAGTCATCTTCCATCATGTGACATATCTACACTCCTGTTTTACTGAGGAATCCATTTCCCTGGGAGAAGACCAAGACAATGAAACATGGGGTCTGAAGCCTTCATCTAAAGCAACGGAAATTTGGAGGGATGGCCTCACCTCCAGAGGCCTGGCTCACAGAGAGAGTTAAAGCATCAAAGAAGTTGTCCCAATTTTGCCCAATCGAGGAAGATGTCCAATGCTTTGAACAGTCCAAAGGGGGCTGTGTCTGATGGCGATGAAACACAAGAGCAACGGGAGCCATAACAGGACTCAAGTTTTTATTTTTAATTAAAATTTCATGCTTGGCTGAGTTTCTTCCAACCCTGGCCTCACAGATCTTGGACTTGGACACCAACTGTGTGGTTTGAACCAACCTTGTCATGAATGACTCTGTTGTATCCATTCACCCCTTAGCTGTCCTCTGGGACTCAGGAGGGATTTGTTAGTGGTGGGTCTAGAATAAAGACTACTGATTCCACCCCACAGAGACCAAGGAAACTGATCTGGTCTCCTTTACAAAACCGATGATGCCCAAAAGGGTCCCTGCAGTTATGATGATGCGTTTGCCCTGCTCCTATTTCCAGTTCCTAAGGGTAATTCCACCTAGCCTCCTATTACAGATTTATTGAGTGTTTACTGTGTGCCAGAAACCATTCTGACTTTTGGAGCTGAGGGGCAGGGAGGTGTTGTTTGTTTTTTGCTTGCCTTTACTTCTCACAGAAGCCCTGGGATGTAATTATTTTCATGGGTGAGGAAAGCATGGCATAAGGAAGACAGGCGTCATAGTCAGCTCGAGCTGCTATAACAAAACACCACAGACCAGGTGGCTTCAACAACAAAAATCTATTTCTCACCCTTCTGGAGGCTGGAAAGTCAGAGATCAGGGCACGAGCATGGTCAGGTTTGGTGAGAGCTCTCTTCCTTGCTTGTAGACAACCGCCTTCTGGCTGTGTCCTCACATGGCAGGGAGCACGCTCTCTGGTGTCTCTACTTATAAAGAAACTAATTCCATCATGACGTCCCATCTTCTTGACCTCATGTAAATCTAATTACCTCCCAAAGGCACCTCCAAATAACATCACATTAGAGGTTAGGGTTCCAACATTTGAACTGGGGGAAGGGGGGCACAGCTCAGCACACCATCATAACTTGTTCATGGACATACTCTAGTTAAGGAGTGAACCTGGGATGTGAGCCTAGGTCTGACTCAAGAGTCCATGCACTTAACCATCATGCTATATACTTCTTTGATGACATGAGGACTTTTCTCACTCTCATGTCCCACCACCAATGCTCAGAACGGGCTCTGGACAGACAGAGCCTGTGTGCCAGACCTTATGGTTAGATTGCAGGGGCAATAACCACCAATCCGAATATCCCACCAGACTGTAAGCTCAAGCCCACCCCTGCATCTGCTTTTCACCCTGGTTGGGATTCCTTAGGCCTAACCATTCTTTAAAATCCAGCAGAGTCAGGGGTGCCTGGGTGGCTCAGTGGGTTAAGCCTCTGTCTTCGGCTCAGGTCATGATACCAGGGTCCTGGGATTGAGTCCTGCATCAGGCTCTCTGCTCAGCAGGGAGCCTGCTTCCTCCTCTCTCTCTGCCTGCCTCTCTACCTACTTGTGATCTATGTCAAATAAATAAATAAAATCTTTAAATAAAAAATCCAGCAGAGTCCTAACTCTTCCTGGAGGCTTTTCCTGATGACATTGCCTCTCAGTAGCCCCACTCTTAATAAGCACTTCTTGTCTTTATTATCTAGATTGTTCTATCAGCCTCATGTTCACTATATTATTCATAGTCTCTATAAAACATTTTGCTCTGTCATCTATGACTGCTAGCAACTTACTGTTTTATTTCTCCAAGGACCAGATTCCACAACTACATGAGATAGGTAAATCATACTAACTTTACTATGGTAAAGCTTACTTTGGTATATTAGATACCAAAATAAATAGTAAGTGCAGAGATGGTCACTCATTCATTAAGATAACACTTATTCATAACTGACGATGTGTCACTGACCAGAACACATACTTTGTGTGGGGTGGATTTAACTGTATTTTAACAGACACTCATTGAGTACGTACTAAGTGCTAAGCACCAGAAATTCAAAGATGAATATGAGAGAAGCAAGGTCAAACTCACTGGATAGGATAGAAAGATCAGAGTTTTTGATGAGAAAGAGGGGAAGATAGAGCAAGAAATGTAGAAGGAACACAACCTGCCAAGATATTTGATGACACACCAGTGTGCTAAAATTCTATTCTTAAAGCCATGGGAAATGTAAGTAGAATTGGAAAAGGAGATACTATTATAGATTCAGAATTTTAGGAAGAGATGAGTGGTTTTATTCTTTATGAGGGGTGTTAGAGTGAGGCAGGGAAATCTCCATTCCAAGTGAGAGAAAGGGAAGATCTGAATTATGTTGAGTTAATGAGAATGCAGGAGAGGGGGAGAAGTGCCAGAGAGTGCTCAGTTGAGTGCCTTGATTAGAACGTGTGGGAGATAATAAAAAACCACTGCTCACGCAAGGACATTTGGCAACTTGAAAGAGGCTAATAACCTGGATCCCTAAATCACACCTTAGATATACATTCTGGTGGATTATAAAACTGAATGTGGGCAAAAGTTTGAAGCCTTTAGAATATATATAGGAGAATATCTTTATGACATGAGACCATGGAAAGTTTTCTTAAATGAGACACAAAAATCAGTAACCATAATGCAAATAATTGATTCATTTGACTACATTAAAATTAAGAATTTTTATTCTTTAGAGGACTCCATAAAGAGACAAGCCACAGAGTGGGAGAAGATATTTGCAACACATTCATTGACAAAGGACTCACATTCAGAATATGTAAAGAATACTTACATATGAATTAAGGGAAAAAAGACAACTCAGTATAAAAATGCATAAAACATTGAAATAGCCATTTCAAAAAAGGGAAAATCTAAGTAAACAACACACATATGAAAAACCGTCCAACCTCATTGTTAAAGAGGGAATACAAATGAATACCATGATATACCACTACACACATATCATACTGGCAAACATTTAAAAGTCTGATAATACCAAATCCTGAGGAGGATACGCAGTACAGGTAACTTATAACTGATGATGGATAGGCAAACTTCTACCAACTTTTTAGAAAATGGTTTCTAAACCATTCTACATTTTCTAACCATATTCTGATAAAATGGATGACTCACCTACCTTTTGATCCACTCGTTCTACTCTTGAGTATATACTCAAGAAACTCATGCATATATTCACCCCAACTCATGACAAGTTCCTCATGGTTTCCATCTTTGTGTTTTGCTCTATGCTTTGAAGTATTTCCTCTGCTTGAGTTTTCAGGTCACCAAGTTTTATGTCAGTAATGACCTTTCTTATCTTCTAATTGGCTACTGAATTGAGCACTTGGGAATTCACATGGACTCAGAAAATATTTTCCATACAGGTGACTCTTCCTGTGTTCATATTTTTTGACCCAAGTGGTTCTCTTCAACAAGCTTTGTTGGACATGTGTTATCCTTGTTCCAACTGATCTTCTTTCTCTGCTTTCTTGGACCTCCTCAGATGTGCTAGTTCTACTTGGAGCCAAGGTCCAGTTATTAAAGTACAAGGGGAGTAGGCCTCAAAGTAGTGGAAGACAAAGTGGTCTCACCCTTCAGGAGCTCCCCGTAGCAACAGGCAGGCTATCAGTACCCCCACTGAAGGCCAGGAGAAAACCTTCCTGCTCTTAGACCTCCTCACACCTCCTCAGACTCAGGCATGGGAGAAGTCACAGTCTACCCTCTTAGCTTCTGTTGATATCTTGGAAGCCCAGACAATGAAACCCACCTGAGGGGATCCAACATCAGTCCCCCTTCCCCCAACCTTGAGTTCCACGTCTTGGTGGCCTGAATGTTTTCCAGTAACTGCCTCATTCTACTCCCCTCACTGGGGCTCTCCCACTCTGGTTTCCAAGGCTTAACCAGTCCACCCAAGAGAAAGATACACCCCAAGTTCTTCCATCTGAGACTCCCATGAAGATCACAACCTCACTCACCCCCAACTATTGGATCTAGAAGCAGACTAAATTTGGGTTGCTACCTACATCAAATCTGTCATCTTTACAGAATTCTAACTTCATGTATTTCTCAACAGGAGCAAAATCCTTATACCAAAACCTGACCAAGGATAACAAAAGAAAAAAAACGAGAAGAAAAAAATCATAAACTAATCTCACTAATATCTAGAAATGCACAAGTGCGGAATGAAATGTTTTCAGTTGAATTCAGTGGCTTGTAAGTAAAATGATATACCTATTTGATTGTCAATTACAAAGTCTCTATTCAAATGTATAGATGTCCTCTCTGTTCTTTCACAGGGCTGCTTGAAGAGTAAGTCAAGCCATTTGCTACTTAAACAAGTGTAATATGGCATATGAAAAAGGCAAAAGTCCAACTTGAAGGTTACGGACCTTCTTTTGTTTCTTCCGGGAGTAGTTGCAGGCTTCTCATTTAGCCTCTAGAGGGCAGCCAGAAAGAAGAAATATATTTCTGTTCTCTTGTACCCCCAGTAGTCACTAACCTCAGCAGTTTCAACATTATGGTTTTTTCAGACTTGGAAACCAGCCCTTCAGAATGGTCCTAGACTGGGAGGGGAGTGGGGGAGTGGGGAGAAAATAAAGGAAAAATTTTAGAGTGATTGAACTGTCCCAAGTTGGCAGATACATGACTCTACCCATAGAGAGTGAACTTTACTGTATACAAATTTTTAAAAATCAGTAAAAGTATCAGGGGAGCTCTGTGGTCATGGAGTCAAGTCACAAATGGATGGAATACCGACTGTGACAAGAGAATCTAACTGTATTACAAATGTATGCCAAAACCTCACGGATGGGTGGGGATAAAAGAAGCAAGAATTCTCGTTACAAGAAAGAGTTGTTTTCTTTTCCTTTCTTTTCTTTTTATTGCATTTATATGAGAAGATGAACTATTACAGTAGTCTTTTCACAACATATGTAAACTAAACCATCATGTTGTACACCTTAAACTTATACAGCAGTGTACGTCAACTATTTCTCAATAAAACTGGAAAAAATAAAACAAGGGAGCGCATCAAAATAACTTCAGGAAACAGTGTTTTAATTACTCAGAATACAAAGAGAACTATATGTAAATATTGTATTCTAGTTTGGAAAGTTTTTTTTTTTCCTCACAGGGTTCTAGGATAATAATTCTGAAATTATTTTACATGTATTAGAGCACTGAACAAATACATAAATAAATTATCGATAATAGGAGCCTCTGGTACCATGAACCAGAGTAAGTAGTTACAAATATACAAAGGGGAAGGGCAGAAAGCTAAACTGAACTCACATTTATGTATGTATGTATGTATGCATGTAACCAATTTTTTTTGTTATAGATGAAGAAATTGTGGAAGATTGGGATGGCAAGGCATAATTTCAATTTTTTTTAAGTTTTTATTTATTTGAAAGAGAGAGAGTGAGCACAAGTGGGGGGAGGGGCAAAGGGAGAGGGAGAAGCAGACTCCCTGCTAAGCAGGGACCCCCAAGGTGGGGCTTGATCCTAGGATTCTGGGATCATGGCCTAAGCCGAAGGCAGATATTTAACCAACTGAGCTGTCCAGGCACCCCTTGATTTTAATTTTTTGCATGAATTTCCTTGTATCGTTTTTTATGTGAATGAACTCATGTTTATATTTAACATACAATATAGATAGAATTATGGATGTATGTGTATTCATGTATTAGCACACATACATATATTTTCTAGTTCTGTAATTTTAGAGGGCCTAGAAACAGTGACATCCCAGTGGCCAAGAGCCTACCTATCACCCAGATCTTGGTTTCTAACACCATTCTTCAATCAAAGGAATTGGGGCTCTTAGGAGTCTAAGACAAAGTAAATACAAGATGAGCTTGGAGCCTTTTGTGGTGCCAAAAAAACTCAGAAGTGCTGAAAAAAAAAATGCAAGGGGAGTTGTCAAAAGTACACAAGAGCCAACTTGAATGGGATCCCAATGGCCAAAGCTGAAACAATTTGAGCAACAAAATAAATAATAATAGCATTGGATTTAAACTCCAAAACTAAGATAAATATTCATGAGTTAATACCAATATAAATGACTGACTATTATATACATATAAACAGAATATATATTGTTTTATTATTCTTATCAACAATTCTGGTAGTACATCAGCACCTTCATGGTTATTGAGAATATAAAATTCAAAAGGCACACAACTAAAGGGTAGACAGAGAAAAGTCTTCCTCCCACCCCTGGCCCAAAACTACCTAGTTTGCTCTCCCTGGAGGCTCTTTATGTAGCCAGTTTCTTATCTTTCTAGAGCTTCACAGTAGATTCAAAAGTTTTACGATCATTTAAAAAAAAAGCAAGGAGGGACGCCTGGGTGGCTCAGTTGGTTGGACGACTGCCTTCGGCTCAGGTCATGATCCCGGAGTCCCGGGACCGAGTCCCACATCGGGCTCCCAGCTCCATGGGGAGTCTGCTTCACTCTCTGACCTTCTCCTCACTCATGCTCTCTCTCACTGTCTCTCTCTGAAATAAACAAATAAAATCTTTAAAAAAAAAAAAAAGTAAGGAAAGACTGAAAAATTGTCACAGATCAGAAGAGACTAAGCAGACATGATGACTAAATATAGTGTAGTATCTTGGAGTGGATCCTATAACAGCAAAAAGATATTAGTGGAAAAACTGGTGAAATGTGAATAGTCTGGAGTTTAGTTAGTAGGACTGTACCAATATTAATTCCTTAGTTGTAAAAAGATACCATAGTTATGTATGATGTTAACATGAGGGAGAACTGGATGAAGGATATAAAAGAACTATACTGTACTACCTTTGTAACTTTTCTGAATAATCTAAAATTATTCCAAAATAAAAATTTTAAGAAAAGGTAAATAGTCCAGACTTTTGGTTACAGACCAAGATGGAAGATATGCACTTCTTCCTATTCCTCCCACTGAGTGAAGACTGAAACTCTAAATATTGATTAAAAAAACAAGTATAAGGTGACTTTAAAAGGTAGAGAAAAGGTAGCTGATCAGCCAGAGGCCTAGGGCCCTAAAGAATGACCTGGTGGTGAGTTCCATGTGTTTTTTTTTTTTACCCCAGAAATGGCAATGAGCACAGACAAAAGACCACACACCCCCATTTAAAAAAAAAAAAAAAAAAAAAAGCCTGCTGGGAGTTTTTTCATTTCCTTGCCTTATGGAAATGACCCAAATCTTAACTACAATCATGGAATAAAATTGGTGAGAGCAGATTTACTTGCCTATTCCCTCACCTTGGGAAAGCATTCAGTCTTTCATCATTCAGTGTGATGGTAGCTGTGGGTTTTTCATAGATGTCCTTTATCAGGTTGAAGAAGATTTCCTTCTATCCAAGTTTCTTGACATTTTTTCCTCCCATGAATTGTTGTTTGTCAGATGCTATGTTGGCTACTATATTGAGATGATCCTGTGGCTTTTTAACTTTTATTAATAAGGTATATTACATTAGTTGATTTTTGAATGTTAAATTACCTTTGTATTCCTGGGATAACTTGGCCAGGATGCATACTCCTTTTTGTATCTTGTTAAGTTCAGTTTGCTAATATTTTCTTAAACGTTTTTGCATCTATGTTCATGAGATATTGGTCTGTGATCTTTCTTTCTTCTGATATCTTTGTCTGGCCTTGGTGTTAGGGTAATATTGTTCTCATAGAATTAATTGAAATGTGTCTCCTCCTCTTTTTTTGTATGAAAGAGTTTGTGAAAGAATGACATTATTTCTTTAAATATTTGAGAAAACTTGTCAATGAAGCCCTCTGAACTGATGCTTTTCCTTTTGAGAAGAATTTTAATTATTACTTTAATCTTTTTACTTATTATAGGTCTATTTAGCTTTTCTATTTACTTGGTAAGAAGTTTATTGAGATATAATTCAAAAGCCATGAAATTTACCAATTTGAAGTGTACAACTCAATATATTCACAGAAGTGTGCAACCATTACCACTCTCAATCTTAGAATATTTGCATCACCTCCAAAAGAAACACTGAACCCTTCAGCCTTCACTATCCAACCCAATCTTCCCCCTGCCTTAGGCAGCCACTAATCTACTTTCTGACTCTATGGATTTGCTTATTTGGGGCATTTTATATAAATGGACTCGTACAATACGAGGTTTTTTGTGACTGGATTTTTTTAAAGATTTGATCTATTTATTTGACAGACACACAGCGAGAGACGGAACACAGGCAGGGTGAGGGGGAGAGGAAGAAGCAGGCTTCCCACTAAGCAGTCCCCATTAGGGACTCAATCCTAGGACCCTGGGATCATGACCTGAGCCAAAGGCAGACACCTAATAACTGAGTCACCCAGGCGCCTCAATTGTGACTGGCTTCTTACATTTAGTATAAAATGTTTTCAAGATTCATCCATGTTGTATGATATATTAGTACCTCATTCCTTTTTATCATCAAATACTATTCCATTATACAGAGATACAACTTTGATTTATGCATTCATTAGTTGATGGACATTTCGTTGTTTCCACTTTTTGGCTATTATGAATAATGCTACTATATTTGTAAGTAAGTCTTCGTGTGGACATCTATTTTCATTTCTTTTGAGTACATTCCTAAGATTGGATTCTACCTCTGCTTGAGTTCATTCTGGTAATTTGTACCTAAGACACCTAAGTTGTTTAATTCATTAGCATAAAGTTATTTATAACATTCTCTTATGATCATTTCAATTTTTGTAAGGTCAATGGAATACCTTCTCTTTTATCTGTGATTTTCATCCTTTGTGTCTTCTTTTTTCTTGATCAAAGTAAAGGTTTATTAATTTTGTTTTTCTTTTAAAGAAACTATTTTTTTATTTCATTGGTTTATTCTATTTTTTTTTGTTTAGTTTCAAATGACTCGGAAAGTCCAAAAGAAAATACTCAAATAATACACCTTCTACACACATATATGGAAAAAGAGATAATGACAAAGCCAACTGTGGTAAAGTATAAGCAACTGGTGACTCTGAATAAGACATTTGTTCTAATCTTTCAGTTTTTCTGTAAGTTGAAAATAATATCAAAACAATATTACATAACATTAAAGTAAAAAGTTATAAAAAAATGAAATTTACCTACCACAGCTCAAACTGCACTGTGGCAGCTCTAAGAGGAGGGAGGGAGGTAAGGACAGTGCAGAGGTGTGGGGGACTCAAGGAAGACATCCCCAAGGCAGCCTTCCAGAGTCTTCTCACATGCCAACACAGCACAAAGAGTCCCAGAGGTTGTTTTCATGAAGCTGAGAGTGGTGTGGATGGGGCCCTGAGGGCTGGCAGTAGTGGAGAGAGAGGCCTTGTGTCCAGGGTGAAGAACAAGTCTGTGTGGTCCAACAACGGGAGACAAAGGGGAATGAGTCATATTGTCAGATGTTCGCACTGACAGAGTGATTCCCCTTCCCCAAGGCTTGGTGATACATAAGTCCCACGCAGAACTGAGATGCAACACTGGCGAGGGGTTCAAACCTTGAAATGACTGTAATTTCCTCTGTCAGTCAGTGAATGGAGGCTCTAAATAGAAATTACAGAAAGGAAAATTTATACTTCTTATGCACATCTTTCCTGGCCTACGAAATGCATACCTGCTACACACACACACACAGTTACACTAATCAAAAAAATCTGTGGAGTAGCTATAGTAATATCATGCAGAATAGATTTCAGAACAAGGAAAATTATCAGCAATTAAGAGGAACTTTACATGGTGATAAAAGATCAATTCTCCAATCAACCATCCTAAACATTTATGCACCTAAATTAAGAGCCCCAAAATGCATGCAACAAAACACGATAGAATTTAGAGGAAAAATGGACAAAATTCACTTCTACTTGGAGACATCAACATTCCTCTCTTTGTAATCAATAGAGCAAATAGACAAATTCTCCAAAGGTATGGAATATCTGAACAATAATACCAACCAACATAATCTATTTGGTATTTAAAGACCATTCCATTCAATAACAAGAGGATAGGCATCAGAAAGATCTTAATGGTTTGGGTTGGGGAGCACCTTGGTGGCTTAGCTGGTTGAGCATTCAACTCTTGGTTTTAGCTCAGGTCATGTTTCCTGGTTGTGACATCCAGCCAGGCAGAGGGCTACCTGCTCAGTGGAGAGTCTGCTTGAGATTCTTTCCTCCTCCCTCTCCCTCCCCCTCCATTCCTCACCCCTGCTCCTGTACTCTCTCACCTACTCTAAAATAAATCAAGTCTTAAAAAGAAAAAAAGGTCTTAATGGGAAACTAAGAAGCATAGACCAAAGTGGATCAGAGCACTCATTTATCCACACACGTTTAACATCACCACTTAAATGTTCAGAATGCATTGTTAGACATTCTGGGGACAATCCATTTTTGGATCCTGGTTTCTCTCAATTTAACCCCACTTCAAAAAGAGACTTCATTGGCCACCAGATTGTTTCCTAACATAACATCATTCTGAAGCCTTAAAAATAAACCTAGCTGATATAAGCTGAGTTTAGTTATCGATATTATGTTTGAAATAGAAGAGTGTGAATATTTAGCACTGTATGGAGGTATTAACCAGTACAAAAAAAAAGAGGCAGTGGCGCCTGGGTGGCTCCATCAGTTAAGCATCCGCCTTCGGCTCAGGTCATGATCTCAGGGTCCTAGGGTTGAACCCCATTTTGGGTTCCCTGCTCAGTGGGGATACTGCTTCTCCCTCTTCCTCTACTCTTCCCCCACCACCCTTGCTTGTGTGCTCATTCTTTCTCAAATAAATAAAATGTTTTTTTAAAAAAAACAGAGGCATAAAAATAGGAAGGGAGGAGGTAAAATTATATTTATTGTTGATAAGATATCTGAAAAACTCAAGAGAATCAATGCTAAAATTAATACAAATAACAAATTTAGGATGGTAACAACATAAAAGTAACATACAAAAATCAATAGGCTTTATATATCACATAATTATCACTTCTAAAATATAGTGGAAGAGAAAATTCCATTTACAACAGCAGTGAAAAAGGAAAGATATTCAACAATCATAAAAATCGAAAGGAAGATAGCTCTATATTAAACAGAAGAGACTTCTAATAAAGACAGAGTAACAAGACAGTTTATCCTCTTGCCTTAAACAGTAAATACTTGGACAAAATACTTGAAGCAATGGTTTTTAGGACATCAGAAATCAGGCATCAACATACACAAACCAGTGATGAAAGGGAAATGAAGTGATGCCCCCTTGCTTGGAGTTTCCAGGCTGCAGCCCAGAGAGAGAGAACTTAGAGCCCAGTGCTTTCCCTGAGTTGAAGTGACAGAGTTGAGAATTCAAGGAGGCCAAGACAGCTGAAGATTCAGAGTCACACAGTAGATAGAAATGTACAAAAGAATACCTTTGGAGATTTGCCTAGGATTCCTTCCAAGTCTTCAAGAATCAGTATGGGTGTGAAGAAACTACTTGCGGACCAGAAAGGTAAGGGAGAGAGGAAGCACCCAAAAAGATTAGAGGGAAGAATCTCTGGAACTAACTTTGCCAATAATAGTTCCTGTTCCCACTAACTGGATGGGAAAATCCTCATGAATCACATGGCATCGGGTAGAGTGCTCTGAACGCGTCTGCTTCAGTAGTAGAGTAAAATGAGAGCTTACCTGAACATTGCTCCAGTCTCACCTAACAAAACTTAAAAGATGTGAAACATTCAAACTGTTTTCAAGTAACTTAAGTGCATCCCAGAACAAGCCCAAGAACATTTATAGAAATAAAATAATATCCAGAACCTAACAAGATAAAATTTACATTGACTTGCATTAAATAAAGGCTTATCAGGCCTGCCAAGAAACAGAAGAGAATGATCCATAATTAAAAGAAAAATCAATCAAAATAGCCTAGATGTGATGCAGATAACAGAATGAGTAGGCAAAGACATTCAAAGAGTTATTAAACTATATTACGTTACATATGTTAAAGCAAGGAGGGAAAGCAAGAGACATGGAAGATATCGACAAGATCAATACCAGACTTCTAGTGATAAAAATTACGATGTTTGAGCTGTAAAAAAAAAAAAATAGATGGGATTAAGAGCAAATTAGACACTATGGAAGTGAAGTTTACTGAAATCAAAAACAATTGACTATGAAACCCAGAAATAAAGAAACTAAAAAAAAAAAAAAAAAACAACTTAACAGATGATCAGTGAGCTACGGGACAATTTCAAGAAGCCTAATCTATACATAATTGGAGGACACAAAAAACAATATTTGAAGCAATAATGGCTAAGATCTTCCAAATTTGATGAAAACTGTAATTCCACAGATTTAGGATACTCAAAAATAAATTTAAAAGGATCCAAGTCAGGGCATCTGGGCGGCTCAGTCGTTAAGCGTCTGCCTTTGGCTCAGGCTGTGATCCCGGGGTCCCAGGATCAGAGCCCCATGTTGGGCTCCCTGCCTGGTGGGAAGCCTGCTTCTCCCTCTCCCACTTCCCCTGCTTCTGTTCCTGCCCTCACTATCTCTCTCTCTCTCTCTGTCAAATAAATAAATAAAATCTTCTTTAAAAAAAAAGATCCAAGTTATACAAAATATAGTCTCTGATTACAATGGAATCAAATTAGAAATGAACAAGAAAAATACCTTAAAAAGCCAAACAGTTGGAAGAACACACTTTCATTTTTTTAAAAGATTTATTTATTTATTTGACAGACAGAGAGAACACAAGTAGGCAGAGAGAGAGGGGGAAGCAGGCTCCCTACCAAGCAGAAAGCCCGATGCAGAGCCCAATCCTAGGACCCCGAGATCATGACCTGAGCTGAAGGCAGATGCTTAACTGACTGAGCCACCCAGGCACCCCAAGAACACACTTCTAAAAATCCATCTGTGAAAGAAGAAATCAAAGGGGGAAATCAGAAAGTATTTCAAAATGAAGATGAAAATACATTCTATCCAGGTTTACAGAAGGCAGCTTGTAGAGGAAAATGTTAAATCAGTAGGTTTCAGTTGGTAAAATCCTGCACATTACTAAGAAAAACTCTTGACTGGTTCCTGGGAACTGAATACTGAGCTCTTGGAATGTTCTGTTAAGATCATTTTTGTATGTCTGAGGCATTTGGCCATTATGTACCAGTTTGACTAGATAGTTCATGCTGCTAATGTGATCTATAGTGAACACCTGCATTTGCTCTAGAGGCCTGGAGTCTAGCTACCTGAAGTCAGTCATGTAGGTGCTAGCCCCCAATAAGAATCCTGGAGCTGCTCTGGTTGGCAACACTTTACATGTAACACATTGTTGCTGGAAGAATTAAGCATGTCTCAGGGAAACTCCACCGGTTGTTGGGGGGATACCCAGAAGCTTGAGCCTGGTTTCCCCCATACTTCTCCCTATGTGCCTTTTCCCTTTGCTGACTTTAATCTGTATCTTTCATTGTAATAAACTGTAACCATTCTGAGCCCTGTGACTCAAGAATGAATCGGCAAGCCCAAGATTGGTTTTGGGGGACCCTGACACACAGCTAAAGCATTAAGTAGATGGAAATTTATAGGAATAAATGCCTATACTAGAATGTCTCAAATCAATGACCTCAGCTTCTACCTAAAGAAACTAGAATGAAAATAGCTAAAGAAACTGGGCATAAGCAGAAGGAAGGAGAATAATGAGAGAGCAAATCAATGACAAAAAACCCAGAAATACAATAGGGGGAAAAAAAATCAATGAAATCAGAAATTGGTTATGCAAGAAGATAAGAAAATTTGTAAACCTCTAGCCAGTCTGATGGGGGTGGGGCAGAGACACTTATTCACCAGTATCAGGAATGACACAGAACTACAGGTTTCACAAATGTTAAAAGGATAAATGACTTGAAAGACACAAACTACCAAAGCTCACTCCAGAAGAAATAGATATCTGGGCAGCCTATATATACTAAAGAAATTGATTTTGTAACTGAAAACTTTTCCACAAAGAAAACTCCAGGCCCAGATGGCTTTATTGATGAATTCTATCAAATATTTTTAAGAATATTAACACCAATTCTACTCAAATTCTTCAAGAAAATTGAAGAAAGAGAATACTTCCCAACTCATTCTCTGAGGCCAATATTACTCTGATAATAAACCCAGATAAAAGCATTACTGGAAAATAAAACCACTGACCACTATCCCTCATGAACACAGATGCAAAAATTCTCAGCAAACTTTTGGCAACAACATATAATCCAGCGATATATAAAATAATACAACATGAGCAAGTGGGCTTTATCTCAGGACTATAAGATTAGTTTAATATCTAAAAATCAATCGATGTAATTCATATTAGCAGACTAGAAAAGAAAAAAGCATATAATCATCTCAGTCAATGCAAAAAACTCTTTTTATAATATTCAACATACATTCCTAACAAAAAATAAATCTCAGCAAACCAGCAAAATAATAAAGGACATCTTCAACCTGATAGAGGGCATCTGTGAAAAACCTTCAGTTAACATCATACCTACTTTACCCTAAAACTGGGATCAGGCAAGGATGTCTGTTCTGACCACTTTAATTCAACATTGTACTAGAGGTTTAAGCCAGTGCAAAAAGGGAAGAAAAAGGAAGGGGGAAAAAGGCACCCATACTGGGAAGAAAGCAGTAGCGCTCTCTTTATTACAGGTAACATAAATTATTTAAGTAGAAAACCCCAAGGAATATACAGAAAAGCTACTAGAAGTGATAAATGACCTTAGCAAGTTTGCAGAATACACGGTCAGTATTCATTAATTAATTTAGTTCTACAAACTAGCCACACACACACCAAAAAGGAAATTAAAAATTTAAAAACATACAATTCACAATAGCATCAAAAATATCAAATACTTTGGGATATGAAGGCCTGTTTACCCAAAACTACAAGACAGTGAGAAAAATTACAGGTCTGAATCAATGACAAAATATGCCTTTTTCATGGGTCAGAAAACTCAATACTGTTGGAGGTCAATTCTCCACAAATGCATCTATAGATCCAGTGTAATCCCAGTCAAAATCCTAGCAGGATTTTTCTGGTAGAAATTGGCAAGCTAATTCTAAAATTAATCTAGAAAAGCAAAAGACCTAGAATAGCCAAATCAACTTTGAGAAAGAATAACAAAGTTGGAAAACTTACACTGCCTGCTTGAAAGACTTTATAGAACACAAAAACTAGGTTGAGATGATTTACAGACCTAAATGTCTCCCCTAAGGGAGAAAACAGAGGAGAGTTTCTTTGAGACCAAGGTTAGGGAATAATTTCCTAGACAGTACACACACAAAAAAAAACCACTAACCATTAAAAAATGGGTAAACCAGACTTTATCAAAATTAGGATCATCTATTTATCAAGACACCATTAAGAAAATGAAAAGGCAAATCACAGGCTGGGAGAAATATTTGTAATATGAATATCTGACAAATGACTTAGAAGCAGATCATATAAGGAACCTCCTACAAATCAATAACAAAAAGACAACCCAATTTTAAAAGGGCTACACATCTGCACACTTCATAAACAAAGATATACAGATGGTCAGTATACACATGCAAAGACATTCAACATTAGTCATCACATAGACTCAAATTTATAACCACAATCAGATACCACACACTGACTAGAATGGTTAAGCTTTTGAAAACTAACAACACGAAATATCTCCGAGGGTACAGAGCAACCAGAGCTCTCAGATATTGCTGGTGAAAGTATAAACTGGTACCACAAGTTTGGAAAAATGTCCAGCAATTGCTTATAAAGTTAAATATATACCTATCTTATGATCCAGCTATATTTATTCTTAGTAGCAAAAATTGGAAACCCAAATGTCAATCAGCAGGGGAATGGATAAAACACAATGTGTTATAGTCATACAATAAAATATTTCTCAAGAATAAGAAAGAAGGAACTACTGATAGCAACATAAATGAATTTCAAATCTGTACTCCAATGGTCATAGCAGCAATGGCCACAGTTGCCAAACTGTGGAAAGAGCCAAGATGTCCTTCAACAGAGGAACGGATAAAGAAGATACGGTCCATATATACAATGGGGTATTATGTCTCCATCAGAAAGAATGAATACCCAACTTTTGTATCAACATGGATGGGACTGGAAGAGATTATGCTGAGTGAAATAAGTCAAGCAGAGGGAATTAACTATCATATGGTTTCAATTACTTGTGGAGCATAAGGGATAACACGGAGGACACTGGGAGTTGAAGAGAAGTGAGATGGGGGAAATCAGAGGGGGAGACAAACCATGAGAGACTGTGGACTCTGAGAAACAAACTGAAGGCTTCTGAGGGGAGGGGGGGTGGGAGGTTGGGTAAGCCTGGTGGTGGGTATTAAGGAGGGCATGTATTGCATGGAGCACTGGGTGTGATACATAAACAATGAATGCTGGAACACTGAAAAAAAATAAAATGGGAGGAGGAGTCAAGATGGTGGAGAAGTAGCAGGCTGAGACTACATCAGGTAGCAGGAGATCAGCTAGATAGCTTATCTAAAGATTGCAAACACCTTCAAATCCAACGGGAGATCAAAGAGAAGAAGAACAGCAATTCTAGGAACATAAAATCAACCACTTTCTGAAAGGTAGGACTGGCGGAGAAGTGAATCCAAAGCGACGGGAAGATAGACCCCGGGGGGAGGGGCCGGCGCCCGGCAAGCGGCGGAGCAACAGAGCACAAAATCGGGACTTTTTAAAAAGTCTGTTCCGCTGAGGGACATAGCTCCAGAGGCTAAACCAGGGCGAAGCCCACGCGGGGTCAGCGTGGCCTCAGGTCCCGCAGAGTCACAGAAGGATCCGGGGTGTCTGAGTGTCGCAGAGCTTGCAGGTGTTAGAACGGGGAAGCCGGCTACAGAGACAGAGCCAAGGAGTGAGCTCTCAGCTCGGGGTTACCTTGAACCAGCCGCAGGCTTGGTGAGCTCGGAGCGCGGCCTGAGGCCAGGGAGACAGGAGTGATTGGGTGCTGTTCTCTGAGGGTGCACTGAGGAGTGGGGCCCTGAGCTCTCGGCTCCTCCAGGCCGGAGACTGGGAGGCCACCATTTTCATTCTCGTCCTCCGGAACTCTACGGAAAGCGCTGAGGGAACAAAACCTCCTGAAAGCAAACCCGAGAGGATTACTCAGCCCGGCCCCTGGTAAGGGCGGTGCAACTCTGCCTGGGGCAAAGACACTTGAGAATCACTACAATAGGCCCCTCCCCCAGAAGATCAACAAGAAATCCAGCCAGGACCAAGTTCATCGACCAAGGAGTGCAGGTTCAATACCAAGGAGAGCAGTGGAATTCCAGAGGAGGAGAAAGCAAAGCACGGAACTCATGGCTTTCTCCCCATGATTCTTTAGTCTTGCAGTTAATTTATTTTTTTTTCAATTTTTTTTCTTCTGCTGCTAAATTTTTTTTAACTTTTACCCTTATCTTTTTTAATGTTTTTTAACTAGTTTATCTTATATATATATTTCTTTTTTATATTTTTTCTTTATTCGTTTTCTTTTTTTAATTGTTTCTTTTTTTTTTTCTGAACCTCTTTTTATTCCCTTTCTCCCCCCCCCCCCCACGATTTGGGATCTCTTCTGATTTGCTTAAAGCCTATTTTCGTGGGGTCTTTGCCACCTTCCTTCATATACTCTTATCTGGACAAAATGACAAGGCGGAAAAATTCACCACAAAAAAAAGAACAAGAGGCAGTACCGAAGGCTAGGGACCTAATCAATATAGACATTGGTAATATGTCAGATCCAGAGTTCAGAATGACGATTCTCAAGGTACTAGCCAGGCTCGAAAAAGGCATGGAAGATATTAGAGAAACCCTCTCCAGAGAGATAAAAGCCCTCTCTGGAGAAATAAAAGAACTAAAATCTAACCAAGTTGAAATTTAAAAAAAGCTATTAATGAGGTGCAATAAAAATATGGAGGCTCTCACTGCTAGGATAAATGAGGCAGAAGAAAGAACTAGTGATACAGAAAACCAAATGACAGAGGATAAAGAAGCTGAGCAAAAGAGGGACAAACAGCTACTGGACCACGAGGGGAGAATTCAAGAGATAAGTGACACCATAAGAGGAAACAGCATTAGAATAATTGGGATCCCAGAAGAAGAAGAAAGAGAGAGGGGTGTAGAAGGTATATTGGAGAGAATTATTGGAGAGAATTTCCCTAATATGGCAAAGGGAACAAGCATCAAAATCCAGGAGGTGCACAGAACCCCCCTCAAATTCAATAAGAATAGGTCCACACCCCATCACCTAATAGTAAAATTTATAGGTCTTAGTGACAAAGAGAAAATCCTAGAGGCAGCCCTGGAAAAGGAGTCTGTAACATAAATGGTAAAAATATTAGATTGGCAGCAGACTCACCCACAGGGACCTGGCAGGCCAGAAAAAGCTGGCATGATATATTCAGAGCCCTAAATGAGAAAAACATGCAGCCAAGAATACTATATCCAGCTAGGCTGTCATTGAAAATAGAAGGAGAGATAAAAAGCTTCCAGGACAAACAAAAACTGAAAGAATTTGCAAACACCAAACCAGCTCTACAGGAATTATTGAAAGAGGTCCTCTAAGCAAAGAGGAGCCTAAAAAGTAGTAGATCAGAAAGGAACAGAGACAATATACAGTAACAGTCACCTTACAAGCAATACAATGGCACTAAATTCATAGCTCTCAATAGTTACCCTGAATGTTAATGGGCTAAATGCGCCAATCAAAAGACACAGGGTATCAGAATGGATAAAAAAACAAAACCCATCAATATGCTGCCTACAAAAAACTCATTTTAGACCCGAAGACACCTCAAGATTTAAAGTGAGGGGGTGGAAAACAATATACCATGCTAATGGACATCAGAAGAAAACAGGGGTGGCAATCCTTTAGGGTGGTCCTAAATTAGATCAATTAGATTTTAAGCCAAAGACTATAATAAGAGATGAGGAAGGACACTATATCATACTCAAAGGATCTGTCCAACAAGAAGATCTAACAATTTTAAATATCTATGCCCCTAATGTGGGAGCAGCCAACTATATAAACCTATTAATAACAAAATCAAAGAAACACATCAACAATCATATAATAATAGTAGGGTACTTTAACACTCCCCTCACTGAAATGGACAGATCATCCAAGCAAAAGATCAACAAGGAAATAAAGGCCTTAAATGACACACTGGACTAGATGGACATCACAGATATATTCAGAACATTTCATCCCAAAGCAACAGAACACACATTCTTCTCTAGTGCACATGGAACATTCTCCAGAATAGATCACATCCTGGGTCCTAAATCAGGTCTCAACCAGTATCAAAAGATTGGGATCACTCCCTGCATATTTTCAGACCACAATGCTCTGAAGCTAGAACTCAATCACAAGAGGAAATTAGGACAGAACCCAAATACATGGAGACTAAACAGCATCCTTCTAAAGAATGAATGGGTCAACCAGGAAATTAAAGAAGAATTGAAAAAATCATGGAAACAAATGATAATGAAAACACAACGGTTCAAAATCTGTGGGACACAGCAAAGACAGTCCTGAGAGGAAAATATATAGTGGTATAAGCCTTTCTCAAGAAACAAGAAAGGTCACAAGTAAACAATCTAACCCTACATCTAAAGGAGCTGGAGAAAGAACAAGAAAGACACCCTAAACCCAGCAGGAGAAGAGAAATCATAAATATCAGAGCAGAAATCAATGAAATAGAAACCAAAAAAACAATAGAGCAAATCAACGAAACTAGGAGCTGGTTCTTTGAAAGAATTAATAAGATTGACAAACCCCTGGCCAGACTTATCAAAAAGAAAAGAGAAAGGACCCAAATAAATAAAATCATGAATGAAAGAGGAAAGATCACAACCAACAACAAAGAAATACAAACAATTATAAGAACATACTATGAGCAACTCTACGCCAACTAATTCGACAATCTGGAAGAAATGGATACATTTCTAGAGACATATGAACTACCACAACTGAACCAGGAAGAAATAGAAAACCTGAACAGACCCATAACCAATAAGGAGATTGAAACAGTCATCAAAAATCTCCAAACAAACAAAAGCCCAGGGCCAGACGGTTTCTCAGGGGAATTCTACCAAACATTTAAAGAAGAACTAATTTCTATTCTCCTGAAACTGTTCCAAAAAATAGAAATGGAAGGAAAACTTCCAAACTCATTTTATGAAGCCAGCATCACCTTGATGCCAAAACCAGACAAGGATCCCATCAAAAAAGAGAACTACAGACCAATATCCTTGATGAACACAGATGCAAAAATTCTTACCAAAATACTAGCCAATAGGATCCAACAGTACATTAAAAGGATTATTCACCACGACGAAGTGGGATTTATTCCAGGGCTGCAAGGTTGGTTCAACATCCGCAAATCAATCAATGTGATACAACACATTAATAAAAGAAAGAACAAGAACCATATGATACTCTCAACAGATGCTAAAAAGCATTTGACAAAGTACAGCATCCCTTCCTGATCAAAACTCTTTAAAGTGTAGGGATAGAGGGCACATACCTCAATATTATCAAAGCCATCTATGAGAAACCCACCACAAATATCATTCTCAATGGAGAAAAACTGAAAGCTTTTCCGCTAAGGTCAGGAACACAGCAGAGATGTCCATTATCACCACTGCTATTCAACATAGTACTAGAAGTCCTAGCCTCAGCAATCAGACAACAAAAGGAAATTAAAGGCATCCAAATCGGCAAAGAAGAAGTCAAACTATCACTCTTTGCAGATGATATGATACTATATGTGGAAAACCCAAAAGACTCCACTCCAAAACTGCTAGAACTTATACAGGAATTCAGTAAAGTGTCAGGATATAAAATAAATGCACAGAAATCAGTTGTATTTCTTTACACCAACAACAAGACAGAAGAAAGAGAAATTAAGGGGTCAATCCCATTTACAACTGCACCCAAAACTATAAGATACCTAGGAATAAACCTAACCAAAGAAGCTAAGAATCTATACTCCGAAAACTATAAAGTACTCATGAAAGAAATGGAGGAAGTCACAAAGAAATGGAAAAATGTTCCATGCTCCTGGATTGGAAGAACAAATATTGTGAAAATGTCTATGCTACCTAAAGCAATCTACACATTTAATGCAATTCTTATCAAAATACCATCCATTTTTTTCAAAGAAATGGAACAAATAATCCTAAAATTTATATGGAACCAGAAAAGACCTCGAATAGCCAAAGGAATATTGAAAAAGCCAAAGTTGGTGGCATCTCAATTCCGGACTTCAAGCTCTATTACAAAGCTGTCATCATCAAGATAGCATGGTGCTGGCACAAAAACAGACACATAGATCAATGGAACAGAATAGAGAACCTAGAAATAGACCCTCAACTCTATGGTCAACTAATCTTCGACAAAGCAGGAAAGAATGTCCAATGGGAAAATGACAGCCTCTTCAATAAATGGTGTTGGGAAAATTGGACAGCCACATGCAGAAAAATGAAATTGAACCATTTCCTTACACCACACATAAAAATAGACTCAAAATGGATGAAGGACCTCAATGTGAGAAAGGAATCCATCAAAATCCTTGAGGAGAACACAGGCAGCAACCTCTTCGACCTCAGCCACAGCAACATCTTCCTAGGAACATCGCCAAAGGCAAGGGAAGCAAGGGCAAAATGAACTACTGGGATTTCATCAAGATCAAAAGCTTTTGCACAGCAAAGGAAACAGTTAACAAAACCAAAAGACAACTGACAGAATGGGAGAAGATATTTGCAAATGACATATCAGATAAAGAGCTAGTGTCCAAAATCTATAAAGAGCTTAGCAAACTCAACACCCAAAGAACAAATATCCAATCAAGAAATGGGCAGAAGACATGAACAGACATTTCTGCAAAGAAGACATCCATATGGCCAACAGACACATGAAAAAATGCTCCACATCACTCGGCATCAGGGAAATACAAATCAAAACCACAATGAGATTTCACCTCACGCCAGTCAGAATGACTAAAATTAACAAGTCAGGAAATGACAGATGCTGGAAAGGATGTGGAGAAAGGGGAACCCTCCTACACTGTTGGTGGGAATGCAAGCTGGTGAAACCACTCTGGAAAACAGCATGGAGGTTCCTCAAAATGTTGAAAATAGAACTGCCCTATGACCCAGCAATTGCCCTACTAGGTATTTACCCTAAAGATACAAACGTAGTGATCTGAAGGGGCATGTGCACCCGAATGTTTATAGCAGCAATGTCCACAATAGCCATAATATGGAAAGAACATAGATGTTCATCCACAGATGAATGGATAAAGAAGAAGTAGTATATATACACAATGGAATACTATGCAGCCATCAAAAGAAATGAAATCTTGCCATTTGCGATGACGTGGATGGAACTAGAGGGTATCATGCTTAGTGAAATAAGTCAATCGGAGAAAGACAACTATCATATGATCCTCCTGTTATGAGGAAGTGGAGATGCAACATGGGGGGTTAAGGGGATAGGAGAAGAATAAATTAAACAAGATGGGATTGGGAAGGAGACAAACCATAAGTGACTCTTAATCTCACAAAACAAACTGAGGGTTGCTGGGGGGAGAGGGGTTAGCAGAGGAGGGTGGGGTTATGGACATTGGGGAGGGTATGTGCTATGGTGAGTGCTGTGAAGTGTGTAAACCTAGTGATTCAAAGACCTGTACCCCTGGGGGTAAAAATGTATTATATGTTTATAAAAAATAAAAAATTTAAAAAAAATAAAATGAAGAAAAAAAGGGAAAACCTACCAAAAAAAAATATGCCCAGTGAAAGAAGTCAAATAAAAAATTTTTTTCTTTTTTTGCACACTTCCATTTTTATGAAGTTAAAAACAGTACAATTAATCGCTGGGGATAGAAATTTAAAAAAGTGGTTGCCTGGGGTGGGGGGCTGCAAGGGAGGAAGAGAACAGAATGGAAAAAGACCCAGAGAACTTTCTATGGCAACGACAATGCATTTTTCTTGATTGGGGTATAACGGACACATTTGCCAAAACTCAACCAGCTGTACACTTAAGGTCTGTCTAGCTTACTGTATTATGTAACCATATCTCAAAAAGGACCGTGTCTAGAAAATGGACAAATAGTCCTTAAATACGTGAAAAATTGCTTAACCTTTGTCATTAAAGAATTGCAAATTAAAACTACCCTAAGGAGGCACCTGGATGGCTGAGTTGGTTAAGCATCTGCCTTCAGCTCAGGTCATGATCCCAGGGTCCTGGGATAGAGCCCCACATTTGGCTCCCAGCTCAGCAGGGGAGCATGCTTATCCCTCTCCTTCAGCCCTGCTTGTGTGCTCTCTCTCGCTCTATCTGCAATTAATAAAACCTTAAAAGTAAACAAATAAATAAAGCTACCCTAAGATTCCATTTTCACCTATTATATTTGCAAAACTCCAAATGCTCCACAATACAGTCTATTGGAAAGGTTGTAGGAGAAGTAGTCTTGTTCATATGTTGCTAAGGTGAGTGCAACACAATATAGCTAGGAAGGACAATATTGAGGAAAACTGTATACACACTTACTTGTGACCCAGTAATCTATTTTACCCTGAAGATATACCTCCACAAATATAAAACAACATCTACATAAGGCCACTGAGACATTATTTGAAATAGCAAAAGATTGGAAACATCCCCCAAATGTCCATCATTGAGAGATGACACATGCAAACACTGGAGCACCATGAACTGATAATGACTTTCAGGATATATTCAGTGGGAAAAAATCAAGGTGCCAAAATGTGCACACATCATGCTACATTTTGTGTATAAGAGAAGGGAAATAGGACTATACATTCCAATTTATTTACTTTTGGACAAATAAACACCGGAGATAGGAGCTAATGAATTAAAAATGGTTACTTATAGGTGGTGGGTGGAGAAAATTTGAAGGTCTTAAAGGGATGGGGAACAAGACTTCTCTGAAAGTATGTTTCAATATAGTTTTACATTTTTAACCATGTAAATATTATGTTTTTAAAACAAAGTTAAGTCAAAATGAGGAAGGGAGATAGGGAAGGAGGGGGCTATATGGAGCCTGAAGCAAGCCTAAAATTCAAATTTCAGAGTGCTAGCATCACACTCAGTGTTAACTAGCAGATTACCCACTGTTCACCCACAACTCCTCAGTAGGTTTTAGTTATGAAGCTTTTGAGGTGACTGGCCTTATCTGGAGGAACAGAGAGAGATGGTCTTACAGAGGAATTCTAATTCGTGGACGTGCAAGCTCCATCTGATTTAGGATTTATGGCAGGGTAATTTGCAGGCTGATCAAGATTTAAAAATGATCCAGGTTTCATATACAGTTGTGTTTTCAAGTCTTTGGCACTTTCTAGTTTTTCCTTCTTACTGAAATTTTTGATGCATCAGTATCACATGTATTTCTGAACTTTCCCACCTCCCCACCCCACCAATTATTTTTAGTACCTTAACTCAGAAAATCTTGTTGATCATAGATTTGAGTACCGACTTCCATTTATTAAACATAGAATCCTTTCCATGTGCACACATCTCAAAATTTTCATCTGAGTACATTTAATGATAATGACATTTAAATCACATATATCAAGTTTCCTAAAGATAACATTCTCATCTACTTTAACTCTGCCAAATATATTATTCTACACCAAGTAGAGCGCTGAAGAATGCTTGGCTACAATTAACTATATAAGCCTACAAAATCAGTGTGTTTGCTTTCTCTTCCTTTCTTCTGTTACATTCCTTAATAGATGTTGTATCTGAGCATCTGGGGAAGTAGCTGTGGTTCAGAGTTACTACTTTGTGTTAATCATACCCTTAATCTATTTAAGGTCATCATATACTTAGACACACATGGTTTTAAGCACCTTGGGATAGTCCTTAAGTTCACCAGGAATCTTTCTGTTTTTCATATCAAGACATGTTTAATCATTTGGGAGTAAATTACGTGGCACTGAATGGCTTTGAAATCCTGAGAAAACAGACTCTGACTCCATATATTTTTTAGGTTGGCACGCTTAGAAATCCTATTTTGTATATGTTAAAATCAGACTCCCAGCTTAGACAGGTAAATGGTAGTCAGACTGAACTTAGAAAAAAAGTGCCTATTAATCTTTGTATCGAAAATATTCTATTTACATACTTGTCAGTTTCTTCAAGTGTCATTATTTGACTTTAGGACTGGAACAACTCAGGAGCCATCACTAAGACTTAACAGGACTCTTTCCTCTATCATTTCCACTTCCTAAAACCCATTGCTTGTATCACCTCCCTATCATTCACCATCTTTTCCAACAACTGTGGACCCTAAGGCAGCACAAACCCAGGCTTCCTTTCCATCCTAAGAGTGCAAAAATCTAGGAGTATGATGTCAGGAGGTCAATACTACTCACAACTGCTTCTTCTGAAACCAACTTTAAAGCACTATGCCATACATCCCAGCTTGCCCAGAAGAGCCCCCATTTTATGGCTGCTTCCCTATCCTAATAAGTACTAATTACACCCCCTTTGATCTCAAAAGGGTTCTGGTTTGGACTCTAATAAAAAAGATATGGTTGGCCTAATTATAGGTTATCAAATTTAAAGACCTCTTTGTCTTGTTAAATATTCCAAATGAAAAGTTTCTTTCAAGCATGACTACAGAGTAAGCACTCAGAAATTCTTACTTCTTTGCAGTGGGAGGTAGAATAGCATTTCTCGGAGTTGGATCTCCATCATCACAGTTGGAATCTTGGCTTGAACGCTTACTTGACCACAACCCTTGGGGTAAGTTATAGGATCTCTTTGCCTCAGTTTACTTATCTGTAAGATGGAGACACAACAGTACCCAACTCGGAAGGTCACTGTGAGGACTAAAAAGAATGTATATTAAGTACTTAGCACTGTGCTTTGCACAGGTTGTCAGTAAATGGTAGGTATCTGTAGGCCACACTAAAAAATACCATCCTCATTTCCCTGTTCAACTAAAAAAGTCCATTTTCCTTTCAAAAACAAAATACCACATGGACTGCTTCACAATATATAATACAAAACTATTATTGTGCAAAGCACTCCAGGACAGTGATACAAAATATTTATAATTGGCTACGTTTGCGGTTCATCAAAGACCCATGTGATTTCACACCTAGAGATCCAGGAAAGACCAGACAACCGCCCCCCGCCCCCAATTCAATACCTTTTCCCATCCACGGCAGTTACGTTGTTGCTCCACTGAGGTGCTCTGGCAAATGTCACCAACCATCTTGTGCCAACCCAAAGAAATCCCTGTAATCCTCATCTTTGCAGCACGAAGTTTTTCAAAAGCTCTAGTTTGTCCAACACCCTCGCTGGTTTAGCTTTCTTCTCCTTTGCAATCTCCTTTTCTCTTATATGTGACATCCTTAGTGCGTATTTGGTCTACCTCTCCTTACCACAGTTCCTGGATCATACCATCTCTTCTGGCTCCAAGCACCACCTCAAATGAAGAGCAGATACATGGTTCCAGACGAGGCCTCTCCTAATTCCAACTACTTAGATGCCCTACAAGGAGTTGGTTACTTTCTGCCTCCAGAACCGTACTTCTGTATTCCCTATTCTGGTAAGAAGTACCCCACTCACTTGAAGATATCTTATGGGTCCTGTGGAATTCAACTTTATCTTCCCAGTCGGTGCTCTTATTTCCAACCTCCCAACATCCAAAGCTCAAATCCAAATCCTCTTGCCCCTAAATTTCCCTGCTTTGGAGATACCCTCTGGCAGCAACATACAGGATAGATGGAGTGTGTTAAAACAGGCAGGAAGACTACTGCAACTCAGTGCTGCTCTTTTGTTTAAATCCCATGAACGGTTCCATATTAAGTACAGGGTAAAGTATAAACACCGCTCATGGCAGAGGCAGCTTTCCCACATCTTGGAGCCTTCCTGCCCTTTCTTTTAGTGCTTCCCCAACCCCCTGGCCAAATCCTCTTTGCTCAGGAAGGTGTGATATAAACCACACTAAAATACAGGCCCTGATACTACCCTTCTTGTTACCTCTTCTAGGTTTTGCCTCATGTATTTCATCAATCTCCTATATTAGATGTGTGTGGAGAGGACAGAGGACAGGGATCACATCTTAGATTTCCTTTTAGGAGATGCTAAATATACTGACTAAATGAAAATACACATGACAATAATTTAAAGACTTAATGGCTAGGTTCTGAGAAGCAGACACTTCATTTCAGTTAAATTCATAGTATCATGTTATCTTAGATTTCAGTTGAAATTGTGAAGACTGTGTCAATTTACCACTTTAGAAACTGACT
Source organism: Mustela erminea (assembly GCF_009829155.1). Taxonomy (NCBI): domain Eukaryota; kingdom Metazoa; phylum Chordata; class Mammalia; order Carnivora; family Mustelidae; genus Mustela; species Mustela erminea. The sequence goes on along the minus strand of NC_045635.1, from coordinate 39,517,857 downwards.
TAGGTTTAATTCAAAATGAAAAAGTCACTTTTTAAAAATTAAATAGGTTAAAAAGCAAGTTGAACTGCTCTACTGATGGTACATGATTTCCTATTTAACTGGTTACAAAGAGAAAAGAATATGATTGAGCTCCCACTGTCTGGATCACCATCTGCTTTTTTATACATTTTGTAATTAGCTTCTTTCTCTAAACAATGAGTGTTATTAAGGCATCTGGAGAAAGTGTGCTTTTAATGGGATTTACCTATACATAGAGCAGTAAAAAGAAATTTCTATTTCTTCTGAAACCGGAAAAATGTAAATTATAAAGGATATTAAATAGATGAAAAGAAAGCAGTTTACACAGGAATTTATCTAGTTATACTTCAGAGTAATGTTGATGTGTTTGGTTTCTATCTCCTATCCTCTACCCATTCAAAGATTAAGTTGAGCAAGTATTATTCTTGACATAACTTACAAGTATGTATTGGTGAAATAGCACTAAATTACTCCTAAATGTCAGACAACCTCTATTAATCTTGGCAATAAACTATTTTGATAAAACCATAGAAAAGAAGACACTGTGTCAGTAAGATAAACTAGAATTGGCTAAGAAACATTTAGGTGTATCTTTAGCATTCTTATAATCTTTGCTTCCGATAGTTGGCTCGTGATTTTTATTTGCAAAAAAGTCTGTTATTATTTCAAAAATATTAGTGGTTACAAATCCTAAGCAGCACTTAGACAAGCACTCTTGCTCCTTAACTAAAATAGATTTGTAAGTATTTCCTTCTGAAGTTATAAACGAGAGATGATTGCTGCTAGTAGATATTCAATATTTACCAAATTAACTAATTAAATAAAGTATCTCCATGCTTTCAAGCCTTCAAACTGTTTCTAGGAGGACAACATACTCCAAAACTATCTGAACAAGAATACTTGATTAATGCAATCAGCACGGCATTTCCCAAGACAGTATTATAAATTCTCTTTAGTCATAAATATAACTCCATTTCTAGCATTCTTTATGCTTTTTCACTAAAGCTTCCTAGAAAATCTTATAAAGAACAGTGTGATAAAAAGAGAGTATGTGCCAAATGCAAGGTACCATTGTTATAAAATGAAATACTACTGTTAATTAGAAGTGACTTGTTAATGCTAATATAGCTTGCTGTATTTTTACCAGATATGGATTTGTAGACTCTCCCCCCAACACCCCAATCACATCATGCAAGCAGGAAAGCATGAAATTTCAAAATTGCCTAACATTAAAAAATAAGTCTCTTAATTTATTTGCATTCTAAAATAGAGCCCTTCATCTGGACCTTTTTTTTCCACATAAAACTCTACTTATCGATGTACAAGATTTATCAAGCCCATGTAACATTCCCTTTAAAATCTTAAGTTCAATCACTATTTGTTTTCTACTATTATACTATGTTTTGGCAGCAATTGTTTATTGGTCTGTCATTGCAATAATTGCAACTTAACAATAAACCAGTCTGACATTTTAGGTCTTGAAGATACATACCATATATATTTCTTTAAAAATAATCATACTTTTGTAAGCAATACTTTACAGTAGACACCTCAAAAATCTACCATAGATGTTGAAACTTAAAACGAGAAAAATTTAAGTTCTAAATCTTTATACATATATATCCAGATTTCTATATATATTATATATACATACATAAGTATATATAAAATATATATAATCAGATTTGAAAAATGAACAAAAACTGGGCACTGTACATAAAGTCTCTTTAAAACTCAAACAATAGAAAACTCTTTAAACATTAAACAATTTTAATAAAAGTTTCTGTACAATGCTAAGCAGTTTTATTTACACATAGAAAATGTAATAGGAGTAGTGTTTGAAATTACAGCACTCCTTAAAATTTCAATGGCAGGTAAATCTGGAAAAAATAACAGCATTCCATTCACAAATATTTTCAAGCAATAAATATGTATTTATAAATAGTGTAAATTTACATCAAGATTAGAAACAAAAATCACAAATCTGAAGTTTATTCCTTAGTCTATGTGCAATCCATTATCTTTGTGACTTGGCTGTTAATTTTTTAAACATTTTATTTAGGAACCAAAAGTGTAATAACCGTCATGGTTTCAAAACAAGACAGAAAAACATAAAAGCAGTAAAAAAGTTCCTTACCTAACTTTTCACATTAAAAAAAAGTTGACCAAAGAAAGACTTAAAATTGCTAACTACCTTACAAAGAAATGACCAGCTAGGCTAGTATTTTTTTTCCAAGGAAAATTCTGAAGGGGAAAAGATAGATGAAAACCAATTCATCAGCCCAGAAATAGAGAAATATAAAAGAGGTTGTTTTCAAGTCAGTAGTCTGTATGATGTTGCCAGTTTTGTCAGATATATACAAAACATGGAATTTATTATTTTTTTTCTGAAGTACAGCTGATCACTTTGTGAGAGTCCTGGAGTAGGAGCAGTGCTCTCCCCTGTCCAGTTGGTTGACACTCCGCACTTGGAAGGTTGCATAGACACAGTTTTCAGCCAGCAGCCTTACGAGATAGCTACAAAAACCAGTGGTGCAGAACTGAGTTACTTCCTGAATAGCAGAAAAGGTCTCACTTAATGTCCATGGAACAATATCAAGATGAGGAGGATGGTAATGGAGGAGCCTGAAAATAAAAGGTATGTTACTTTGGCACGTGAACGGTTAATAGCATTCCCTAGCTCAAGGCTACAAACACAGTCTGCTTATGAAGGTAGGGGAAGGAACAATTCTCAAAAGAAAGTTTAACTGCCTGCTACACAATGTCAACACAGAAACTCCCTTAACTACTGTCTCCCTTGTGGCCAATTTTCCTAAGGGTCTGAGGCCATTATTCTACTCAGTGTGCCCACATTTTTCTGTACTTCCCCCCATTAGTTAAAAGCTCTTAGGATGTTATTAGGTTGACCATTTCTTAGACTGCTTAAAATAAAAAAGGTTTACAGAAAATGATTTCACAAATCAATTATAATTTCATTAGTGACTGGCTTCAGAAGCTATCTCAATTTTGTTTAACATATTCTGGATAATTTTCTTCTTCTTGAAGCAATCTTAAAGACCACTTAAGTGAAACTAGGACTTAAATTTCAATAATTCGGTTTTTGATTATATATGCAGAGAAAAGTATTGGATGAAATCAACAGTTCATAAATCATATTTGTGTTTCTATTCATGAAACTATTGATGTGCTAGAGTAAAATGCTTCCATCTAAGCATTTGCTGCTTAAAATTAAAAACTGTGTAATATTTCTAAGTATACCTGAACTTCATAAGGTTATATATTAGGAAGTTAAGCTCCATCAAATATTCCCATAAGGTTAATACTTCTGGCAAGGACAGAATTTTAAATACATATAATCAGCTCTAAAAGCAGAAGTCTATTTAAGACCACACTTACTGAATCATTTTGTGGACGCTACTAAGCCTATGTACACATTTTATCAACTGATATCAAATGGCATAAAGGATATGATAGTGTTCTAAAAGCACAGAAAGATTTTAAAATGTAATTGTGGTGACATCATTTAGGCTTGGACTCACCCAGCAAGAAAACTGAAAATGAAATATGCCAATTTTATAGGCATAAACACTTGGAAGTGAAGGAGAGGGAAACACTTGGAAGTGAAGGAGAGGGGAATGATATGAGTATTTCCTCATGTAGTATCTAACAAGCAAAAGGAAAATTTAAATATTTCATTACCTCCTACTTATCAGGTGGCAGAACAAACACTGCTGCTTCCCTATCCAGCTAAGTATGTACTCACATGCTGATTTCACTTACTAATGTAAATTGGTCATAGACTTGCATCAGGTCCTCCATTTTATACTGTTCTAGCACCACAAAATTTTCCAGGTTTCCGCTTGTTTTTCGTGCACAATCTTGGCAATGCACTATGTAGGTCTTTCGAGAATTGCTCTCATTTGTGACAAAAAGCAGATCAAAAACCTCCACCTATTTTATGCAAGAGAAAAAGAGTTCAATAGAGAGAATGGTATTTATTTATTGTACTATTTTAGTATAGTCATAGAATTCTACTTTACATGGAATTGTGGACGGTGATCTCTGGTTAAGAGTAAGTACTAAGAAAAACATCGCCATGTCTGAGAATCTTTAAATAGACCAGGTTTATTTTGCACCAAACCCAAAGACATGGGTGGTAATGCAAATGACAAACCTTTTACAACCGCTCGCAAAAGCCTAATTTAAAAGTTGACCAAGGTCAGCCAGTTTTTGTTTTAAATCTGAAACAATGGTATAAAATCAGAAGAAAGTGATTGTTACTTTTCATTTACTTCTCTGTAACAGTACTCATCACAGAGCACTGGGTGTGGATAGTGGTCTTCTCCCACAGACTGAGCTCCTCAAAGATGACTATGTTTTACTCACTTTTGCACCTCCAGAGCACAGCACAGCGCTAAAACAAACCTCAAAACACACTCATTGAATAAATATAATCTGATTACTACAGACAAGGAAACTGACAGATAAGTGACAGTTGAGTATTCAGCTATAAGCCTCATGTTAAGAACAGGCACTCCTTTTGCTTATACAAAAGGTACAATCATGAGTATAGCATGATTTTAGAAATAATACCTCTACCTTTTACAGAAAGACTGATGAGCTGCTATGGTTCAGGTGGGATAAAAAATAACACTAAGGGACAGGAGTCATTCTGAAAAGTTTATTCATTCATCTTGGTTTTTTTCTGAGGTATAACAAACCTAACCACAACCTATCTGATCTCTCAAAGATTTAACTTTGCAGGTTGCACAACATTAAAACAGCTGATGGAGTCAATCATTTCAAATAAAAGTCAATGTCTGAATACAGAATTTCAATGTTTGGAATGGATCACTGATATCCCTGGCTTTGGTGTATCCTTGAATTTATTCAATGACAGAAACCTCTCATCACGTCCTATTTTCTTTGAACAGTGTGTTAATTAAAATCCCATTGTTTACGACTTTACCATTACTATCAATAGGCAACAACATGAACCTGGTGACCTGAGCCAGACAATTTGTGAGCATTCTTCGACCTGTCCCTCACTTCTGCCATGTAATGAGCTGTCTTTGTGGATTTCACTTGCTAAATATTTTTTTTTTTAAGATTTTATTTATTTGACAGAGATCACAAGGAGACGGGGGTGGCGGGGGGGGGGGGGGGGGGAAGCAGGCTTCCTGCCTAGCAGAGAGCCCGATGCGGGACTCGATCGCAGGATCCTGAGATCATGACCTGAGCTGAAGGCAGAGGCTTAACCCACTGAGCCACCCAGGCAGCCCCACCTTCTAAATATTTTTTAATTCCTCTCCTTCTTTAATACTCCTATTGCAATCTCATGCAGGCCTTAAGATAACAAATCTTTCGTAAAACCACTGCAACAGCTTCCTACCTCCATTTTCTCCAACCACATTTCTCTTTCAAACACATATCCAACATGGCTTCCTGATCAACATCTTTTGATGGCTTCAACGACCTCAGAATAAATATCAAGTTCCTTAAAATCATTTGAGATGCTCTGCAAAGGTTCCTCCCACCTAGACTTGTAGGTTGAATTTGTATAGTCTGTATTTCAGCCACAGACTACTTACCCTTTTCTGAACAAGCCACTTCATTTCCCATGTTGTGCCTACAGCTCGTAATAACATTCGCTCCACTTCCAATTCTCATCACTTTTTAGCCCACTGAAGTCATACTCATCCTTCAAGGATGGACTCAAATGTTAATACTTTGGGGAATTCTTATGCCAATACTAGAAGTGAAAATTAGGTCACTTTCCCCTCGGTGTTATCCTAACAGTAAGATCATTAATTCTGTTGCATTCACCACAGTCCCATGTACATTACAGTTAGTTGTTTATAATTTGTCTTCTCCGAGTAGAATGTAAACTCCTTCAGAACAGGTATTACATTACTATTTGTTACTGCTTCTCTTGCAAGCCTTGGCCACAGAAGACTGACCAGTGTTCTATGAACTGCACCAGAGAGGCTGAGCATTAATCTGCCTGGAGCTATACTTAACTACATCCAGTTTACTATCATCAGCTTACATCTGGATTATTCCCAGTTTAAAATCTCAAGACTAAACTTCTTGATGAGTATCATTTGTTAAACATCTACTAGATAAATGACTCTGTCATAATTACTTTTAGAGTTAATTCACTGTTAGTGAAATGGTAGGTCATGAGACTAAATTTTAATGTAACAGCTAAGTAACAAGAAAGTAAAAAGATTGAATATAATGACAATTTCGGTAAGAGGCAGGATAGGAGTATAAGTATTCTTTATAAATTTTATAGACTTACAAATTTATAAATTTAAAATAAAAGTAGCCAAAGAGAAACCAAAAGTAGAGAGTTAAGAGGCTTTATAAAACAACCCTGGACAACAATAGTTACTTACCTCACAAATGCTACAGTAATGCGCTGGTTCTTCTTTTGTCCGCCCATGCCAAATAATCTCTTTTCCTGCAGCAATGAGAGCTTCCCTCAATGTCTGACATTGCTTCAGAGTTCTCAGAAGACAATACCTATTACGGGGGAAAAATTATTTGTGACCAGCAACAGAATACTGTATATCTTTAGCATCAAAGATATACTCCTAGAGACTTGGTTCTAGTATCTGCAACTTCATCAATTTTTTTTTTGGTCAATTTCTTGGATATTCTCTTATTTAAAAAATAAGGCCAATGCTCAGCAAGTCTGATGACAAAATTGTATCACTTAAAGTTGAAAATTAATTGATATCTGAATATCAAAATACAGTGATCTTAATATAAAAAACCTGACTCCTTGCTTAAATAGAAGTTGCTAGATTTGGCTCTTATTTGGGCAAGTCAATTTAACCTCTTTGCGAGTCAATCTCCTCATCCTCGACATAAGGGGTCTAAATCCCAAATCTCAACTGCTATGATTCTATTAAGGCAGGAAGGCACAATATTTCTGTCAGCACTACCTAGACACTCAGAAACAGCATCATCTTGTATAGCTGCTTTTGAAAAGTTTGACTATACACAGAAAACTATACATTTAGTTACTGCGTGACACAAAATTGGTTTCACTATAGCATTAAAGAAGAAAAACGACATCACTTGATTTTAACTTGAGGATAATATAGAATCTTTCATTTATATTAACACAAGTGAACTCTTCTTATAACTTATGCCTTTTCTAAATTCATACTTATAATCCTAACAATACTGAATTCTCACAATTTGTGCTGATTTTCCTATAGTCTGCTGTCATTACTTGAACTTGTCTGCTAAAGTCTCTTTTACTCTCCTGTGAATTAGTGGCTTGGGTTCTCCATTTGAAAGAGAAGTTGGACTAGATGGTCTCTAAGGCACTTTGCAGCTCTAAAATGCAGACAATGAAAATACCCAAAAGAAAAGGAAATGAGTTTAGCAACTGACTGCTAATTGAGAGCAAAGTTTTTGTCTGTTTTATTTGTTGCCTAGGACAGTGCCCGGCATACAGTAGGTGCTAGATAAACATCCAATTACTTACAAGTAAAATTTAAAGCTTGATAACAGCATATTTGATTTCTCTGAATTTATATGTCCTTGCTATTTCCTAAGCTACAAGGTTAAAGAATTGGTACTTATCAGAACCCATGTAAATTAAGCCAAGGTAAAAATATTGACCTAAAATATATGTAAACCTATTAATTTACATAACAAACCTTAAACAATAGCAACTTTACAGTTAAAAAGCAGATCTTTTCAGTATCATAGTCAAAGAACTTCCCTCTTAATCTGGCTTCAACAATTCTTGTGTTTAACTTATTTAAAAGCAAAATAATGCTTTAGACTGTGGTTTGCAAGTCAAACACAGGACAGCTGTGTTTGGGAGGAGATGTGTCAGGGGAGGTAGCAAGCAGAAAGTCAGATCATGGCAAAAAGAAGAGCAAGAAGACTGAACTCGAGAGTATGCCACCAACTCCTGAACAGTACTTGCTCCTCCCTTTTCCCTTTCCTGTGTCACACACAATTCACCTCTGAAGCCGCTGATCTTACTGAACAAGTTTGCCAAGCCGGGCTTCAAAACAAGGTCTCTTTCATAGGAAAGTAATGCCTAAAACTTTGCAGGTACCTTTGGAAGATTTGCACACTCCACTACACTCTCGTGTGAACAGAGAAAAATAATAAAATAACAAATAAAGTACATGAATAATTAAAAATAAGAAACAGGAGGCATGGTATGAGGTGCTTCAGACATGTTATGCCATGTAGACCTCTCAACAGCCCTCTCTGCCTGTGAGAGGCACTCTTATCTCCATATCTTACCAATAAGCAAACTAGGGCTCAGGGAAGCTCCATTTGCCTGATGTTATGAAGCTAATTTTTAAGAGGCTGGGCTGGGGTCTGGGAAAACAAAATGTTAAGCCTCCCCTCACTAGCTCACAATGTACTCTCTTCTTTCTGGTCTCTTTTTACCTGCCTGATCCCCCTCATCTCTTTAGAAGATGAGATTCTTGAAGCTCTACCAGCACAGTCTGGTTTTGTGGTTCTGAGGAGCATTACTCCACTCTACTCAGCGAATGAAGTTTTATCTCCAATGCTATGGGCTACTTTGGCAGTTAGATGTAGTTTATAACTTATAGCTCGTTTGGTAGTTTTATCCAGAAGAAGGCTATCAGTATGTATTTTTTCCCTATAAACAATAAAGGGTTAGAGCCAGAGTTACATTAAGAGTAAATACTAGCCATGAATATGCTGCTTCTGGGATCACAGCCCCAGAATTTTTATTTTGTGAGATACTAGAATCTTAAAAAATCTTCAATCCAACTAATGTGGTCTGACAACAAATAACCAAACTGTGGCTTCCCCCTTGCCCTTTGGTTTCTTTCCTTAACAGTAAAATTTTTTGTTTCTTCCCATTTCCAAAAGGTGGCAGTTGGAACAGAAGGAGAATTGAGAGAGAGAGAGAGAGAGAAAGGCTCTTTTGGAGCCCACAGCAATAAGCCTGTCCTAGAGGATGTGATTCAACTGAAGGGTAGAGAAAAATAAATAGAAAATACAAACATTTGGGGAAAGGATGCCTAGGGAAGACACAGATACTATTCAGGACTTGACTTAACAGTCATCTGGTTCTGCTTTTAGGCTTTGGTTTTACGTGAGGACAACAGCTGAGTGTACTGAAGAGCTGAAAACTAGTAAGAGTCAAACAAAATCACTGCTGCCATTTCCTCTTCCCTTTAGTTTTGCTGAATTTTAATAAATTTATCTTACAGCAATTAAAAATGCAACTTGTTCAAAACAAAATAATAAATCACTAGCAAAAAGTATAAAAATGTAGAGGATAGAAGATGCTGTTTTTAACAAATGAATTTTACGAACAGGGTCAGAAATGATTTTAGGAGCTAGAAAAGCAGAAAATTCTGTGACTTTTAAGATCAGTCTGGTTTCAGGACCCCGTGTTTAGCTATGTGAATGAAAGACTACACAAAAAGGCAGGGGATATTAAAGACAGCTCTGGCTTGGAAGAAAACCACAACGAAGAGGCTGATTGAGGACATGTTATACAGTAGAATCTAATCCACCCAAAAACCCATCTGCAAAGATGGAACCTCAAGAGGGATGGAATTTTAGTTAAAACTGCTTTACACATGGGATAGAAATGCAAATATACTTGGAATAGCAGAGTAAGAAAACTGAAGATAACAGGACAAATAATTATGAATAATATCATAAATCAATACATTGGGCAAAAGATGAAGTAATGCCATGAATGCTAAAAGGAACAAGTTCACCTTCCACTGAGGGGAGATGGGAAATCACAGAATTTCATAAAGAAGCTGTCAATTTAGATGTGAGCAAGAAGGAGAGGTAGGAGGAAGGCATCTTCCAGGCAGCAGGAATGCCATGAATAAAGCTAGTATGGGGATTATTCAGGGAACAAACAACTGTTGCTACAAGATTTTAATCTTGGGATGTTTCTGGGGTAGGAGAATAAGGGAATAAAGCTAGTACACTACGTCGAAGTGAAGATAACACTGGGGACTACTCAGACATTCCAGAGGCAACTTAACTAAGTTCCCAAAGTTAGTTCCCAAACACCAGTGTGAAGACAGATGAAACATGGGTTAACTTGATACAGCAAGTCTTTATGGTAACAATCTTAGCCACTAAGAAGCAGATGGGGTACAAATTAAAGTACACCAAGAGACGCCCTGCCTTGACCAATCTCTCTTACTTAAGAGCCATCCAGGAAAAGTGAGCCAACATGTAAGCCCCTGAAACACACTTGCCACCTGTCACCAGGGTTTCATACCCCTACAACAGTAAGTGTCTAAAAATCAGTAAGACATCTAACGGTTTCACTGAAACCAACCACATGGCTGAAAATCAAGGTCTCAGTCAATGATAAAATGAGTGAAGAGTTTTAAACTCTTGGATGGAAAAATCAAGCATGAAAGCAAATGTTAACCATAAGGATGCAGTTTTAGAATTTTTAGATTTTGTTTGTTCAGTGTTCTCCTAAAGCACTGCATATTTAACCCAATGGTGTTTCATAAGACCCAGCCTCAGGAAAATAGCATTAGGATCAATACTAACTATGGACTGGTCTTCATGGCTATACCCTCTTAATCAGTTATTAGGCTAACTGGACATTACCACAGAGCTGGAGTATACCTCATTTATCCATTAAAAAATGAGAATCAAAGGGAAAAGGGAGTTAATAATGAACAATTTGCTTTAAGGTATATCCAAAACCTCTGTGCTTATGATAAAGGTTTTATTATGTAGATAGGGTAATTATCTATAATATGTACCAAAAAAGGGAAAACAAAAATGTTGTTAGTTTTAAGAGCTCTAATCTAGTCTAAGATGTCAGGGGCTTGCTTGATCAGAGGATTCATCTAGACCACTGTGAGAGAGATTTCCAGGGTTCTTCCCATAGAGCTCTGAATTTACTTGTTAGGAACAGAGACTAGAAATCTATTTTAGCAAGAGTCTCTGCTGATTTTTATGATCAGGAAGTAAGAACCAGTGCAAACCTCTTACTTCATAAGTGATGAAATTGGAAACAACGTCTAAAATTTACAGCATTATTCTTCAATAGACATTAGTATTATACCAACTTCATGAATCACATTTTTATGATAAAAGCCTTTAAGAGACTATAGAAAGCAAGCTTCGGGGGGAGATAAGAGCAGATTCTAGAGCTAGATTGCTTGGGTTCAAATCCCAGCTCCACACATACTTCATATTCTCTGTGCCTCAGTTTCCTCACTGCAAAAAGACGACAACTAACTGTTACTCCTATTATGAGAATTACAGGTGTTATATAAAATGCTTAGATTACTGTCTGGCAATTAATGATCAGTATTTAAATTCAACATGTCAAATGCTTAAACTGTGTTAAAAAATAATTACTAAACCTAGTTTTTTTTTAAATCTGGAAAAAAAACTGTGCAATGAATGCTAACTAAAAGTATAATAATTATACCAAAAAGAACATAGGACAGATTATTTAAAAGGTGTTAAGTCCATAGCCCATGAGGTCAGGATTTCTCACTGGAGGCACTACTGTTATCTTGACAGGGAAATTTGTTGTTGTGAGGGGTTGTCCTGTGCATGGTGGGATGCTTAGCAATACCCGTAACTTCTACCCACAAAATATCCACAGTACCCCTCCTGTTCAAATCTTGCCACTGCCCTATGTGCCCTGAGGAAGGGGGGTCAGGGAAGACCAACCTACCCACAGTTGAGAACCATTGCCCTAGGTCCATGAGTATTATACCTGAAAAACAGAAGGTGACTGAGGTTTCTAGAATATTAGTATTAATAATTATAAATTATAGCTATCATTTATTGAGTGCTTCCTCTATGCTAAGACACATAATACTTACACAAGGTGTATGAGAAAAGGAAACAAAGGCTAGTAAGTTTGGTGATCTGCGCATGGTCCCCACTACCAATAAATGGAGCAGCCGAGATCTGAAGGCAGACTGGACTCCCAACAGCTACACAGTGCTGCCCTGCCTGTAGTAATACCTCACTGAGATATCAAATAGCATAGAGCCAAAGACTTAGGAAAATTACAAAGGAAAAGAAAATAACAAACATATAATGATCACATATACACAAAAGGCACAGAGAAGAATAAAGCATTAATACTGTGCATATAAAATGGCACATTTAAAAACAGATCTTAAAAGAGTGCATTGTTAAGTGGTCCAAAGTATGACAAAATGATATGACAAGAACTTAAGTTTGTGGGGAATGGTTTTCAATGGACTTGCTACTTCTGAAATTTTAGAAAATTTATTTTCCAGTACTGGCTTATAAGGTATTAGTGTATTTAGAATGTGTATTAACTCAGCAGATTACAGGGAGATTGATAAGAGAATGTATATTCTGAAAATTAACCTTCTACTCCTCAGCATACTATCTGATATGCTCCTCCTAAATCTGAAACTGCCTAACATTGAATTTTTCAGAGGAAAATGGGTATTTGGCATTCCATTTTTGACATTTGAAAATGTACTTAACTACTTACCATCACAGCAATTTAAGTGGCACTAACAAAGTAGGTGGTGAAGGAACCAGTTTCCAACGTATTAGAAAACATACTATCATTACATTAACTTGCTAACAGCCCAACATGACTGCAACAATTTATACCATATTTGTTGGACTTCACCTTATCTACTATTGAGATTAAATCATTCAACTGCATCTAAAGGAATCTAAGTATTATGAAAGCCTGTTACCTACAGGGAAATCTAATCAGTACCACCAGTCTCCAGAGCTTACTTGCTACACTATCATTTGATTCCTTTTCAAGGGTCTTGTTAAAAGGTATTATTTCAATGCTAAAACATAACGAATATATGAGTCTTATGAAAGTGAAGTTAAAAAGAGACTGAGCACTATACAGGGAGAAAATGTAGGCCACAGCAATGCACCTCAAATATTTGAAAATGGGAATCAAGAATTTTCGAAGAATGAGGTTTCTCTTAGCTCAACTAGTTTAAAATTAAAACCAGAGAGTAAAAACTGTATACTATGATGAAGATGGATAATCAGCATCAATAATCTCCCCACCCTCAATTTTAGGTTTTAAACTGCCTATTTTAGTAAAACTTCACTCACTCAAGACCTACTAATGAAAATACCTATGACACAGTTTATACTGGAGCAGGATAGGCATTTAAAGTATGTTCAATAGTTCTCAAAAATGTACAACCAAAATAAAATTTTGAGAAAACAAATACAGAATGTGGAACTCTGTATGAAACAGAGGTACGCTCTCCTACAAAAGCAAAGCAAAGCAAAGCAAAAAGGAAAAAAATCATGTAAAAAGACTTAAGATTTCAAAGAGACTAAAGACACAACGATTACATACTGAATTCAGTGTGAGCATCATAGGGGCTGGTGGAGCAGGGAGAGATAAAAGCTACAAAAATGCATTTTTGTATAGTTGGGGAATTTCAAATGTAGACTGTTTATTAGCTAATTACTATTGAATTTCACATTTTTTTACGTGTGTTAAACAGTACTGTGGTAACACAAGAATATCTTTATTCTCAAGAGATGCAGGTTGAAGCATTTGGGGTCATGTCATAATGTTTGCAAATTACTTTTTCATATGGCTCAGCCCAAAAAGTGTGTGCATATGCATATGTGGAAACTGCTAAGTAAATGTGACAAAACCTATCTGACAACTCCAGGTGAGGTTATATGGGCATTTACAGTACTATTCTTTCACTTTTGGTAGATTTTTAAAATTACAAAATAAAAAGTTGGAGGGAAAGTATAAACAAGTTTGGGAGTGGGGGCATGAAGCAATGCCTTAAATGCAAATCTGATATATTTTTAAAGGAGAATAGGGTATTCATATGGAAAAAATGTCACAGTTCAATGAGTTAAAGGTCAGTAGCTTTACATTTAGAGAGTCTTTCTTAATTCATATCTTTGTATAGGCATTGCTCTATTTTAAAAATAGCTAATGGTTCAGAAAACTTAACAGCCAGCACCTTAGGAGGGTTACCTGTCAGCCAGGTGAAAGCTACAAATGTGTGTACCAGACTCCTTTTCTCAGCAATAGAGCCATGCAGTCATCTGGCTACTTAACAGAGATCCCCACTACAACATCACAGGAGGAATTCAAGTTCTGCATGTCTGACATCCACCAAGCTGGTAATCACTCCCCACACCTACAACATTTCCTCTCCTCTTCTATTACCCCCAGTTCATCAACAAGTATAAATATCCCACTGCCTACCCAAGGAAAAGCCCAACAGGCAGACTTCTCTCTCACCTCCACCACCCAATCACCCTCTAACCTTTGTCCCTCCTCTTATCTGAACTGTGTCAACTACCTTCTCATTTCTTCTTCCAAATCTTCTGCCTTCCATTTATTGCTGAATCTTGCTGCCAAGTGATCTAACATGCAAATTTGACCATTATTAAAAAGATTTAATATTCTTTTTATTTTATTTTTATTTTATTTTTAAGAGAGAGCGAGTGAGTATGCAAGCATGCTAGGAGTGGGAGGAGAGCAGAAACAGAGAGAGAGAGAGAGAGAATCTTACGCAGGCTCCATGCCCAGCACAGAACCAAATTCCGGACTCCATTTCAAAACCCAAAGGATCATGACCTGAGCCAAAATCAAGAGTTGGATGCTTAACTGAGTCACCCAGGCACTCCTAAAAAAGATTTAAAATTCTCAAGGCTTCCCACTGGTGGCTGCTGCCAATGTGAAGTCTACCTGAAATTTTTAGCAACCTAAGTTTAAATCTATACTCTTCAACTAATATGAACAAAGTAGGGCTTAAACCTAAAAAGACACTTAAAAGTTTGGCTAAAGAAGGAGAAACGAAGTTTGCTTATAATATATGGGGGTATATGGAATAAAGTCCATGTTCATTTATACAGTTAAAGGAAATCAAAAGAGAAAGTTATTCACTGAGCTTCCACTAAAATTCTTCTAAGGAGTTAGGCTGTTAACTTTTTAAGTCAAGGTTACTGCATTATAAAATGAAGGAAGCAATAATCAAGATAATGAATATTCTTTTGACTCATGCCAATGCAAAAAGTACTTGGAAGAACATGAAGTGGAGAATGAAAATTAGTGTATTTTAGTAAAACAACTAGGATGTAGAAATTGAAAGATGATTTACTCAGATAAAGTACTTAATGGAATTGCAGGACTCTGAAAGACCCAATTTGAACCTGGGAAGTGCAAAGAAAAAAAATTAAGATTAATGTTGACTTGTTGAAATAACAATAGGTAGTAACAGGTAATTCATTCTCAAAATGATAATGAGGAATTAGAGGGGGACAACAGGAGAGAACATCGCTCTCCCATTATTAAATCACTCGGTGCCAACATAGGTACATGATCTATTACTATACTCCCACAAATTTTTCATAAATTTTGCATAACCTCACTTGGTGTTGAAACTTGACCTGTGGCTTTTTATAGTTTTTGCTTATCTCATAAGGGTGACTGTTTTACTGCAGAAATATTAATGTGTTTGATTCTAGGATACTGGCATAGACCTCACTAGAAGGACAAAATATATATGCACTGTATTTCTTTTCTAAACCCAAAGAATTCTGAACACAAAACCACATTTGGCCTATGGGGTTCAGGATAACAGACTATGGAGGTACACACTATTACTTCTGTGAGGACTTTCCTTAATGTTCCCCTCTCTCAGAAGTGCCTTCCTCTGTGTTCCCCCATTTTTAAAACCAGTATCTTCATAAGCAAAGATCCATATTTTAATTCACTATTTCCCCATTTACTATAAGTGGCCTGAGAAGTGATCAAGTCCCTTTCTCCCTCAGCATAGTATCACACCACAAACTCAGTTCACAATAAATATGAAACAAATATGAAAGCATGAAAAGAACTGGGTGGAGCTGAATGTGTGAGTGGATGTGAAGGCACAAGGTAAATTTCATTTATGTTGTTTCTGATTAATACTTAATTATGAAGACCCCCAAATTTACACATGGCTGATTCACAGTATTTAGAACTAAAAACAATAATTCAGGAAGTTAAGGAAGAGGACTATTTTGTATATGTATCTTCTCCATTCCACTTCTTACATGGAGCTGATAATTTTTTTCTTTTAAAATAGCCTACAATTCAGATGTTCAATATATACTGAGTTAATGCTTTCCTAAAAGATAACTCAAAAAAGGAGAAAGAAGGGGGGGCAATGTAAAAATTACAAAATAGAGTAGCAAAAATAATGGAAAATTCAAGCACACATCTAAATGCAGTATTGGGTCATGGGCTGACAAGGTTAAGTGGGGGTCAGATCTGAGGCACAAATGGGAGTTTTTTTTTTTTTTTTTTTAAAGATTTTATTTATTTATTTGACAGAGAGAGATCACAAGTAGGCAGAGAGAGAGGAAGGTAAGCAGGCTCCCTGCGGAGCAGAGAGCCCAATGTGGGGCTCGATCCCAGGACCCTGAGATCATGACCTGAGCCGAAGGCAGCGGCTTAACCCACTGAGCCACCCAGGCGCCCCAAATGGGAGATTTTAAAGAAAGTTTGCATTTGTGCCTTTAGTATAGCTAAACATACTAAGCTTAGTTGGTCACTGGTAACCTCACCAAGAGAACTGCCTGGAGCATATTTAAGGCAGAAAGCCAAATTGCTATGGATGGTGGAGTGGACTGGAGATGAAGACAATGACTCTGGCCGAGGAAAGAAATAGCAAGGAAGAACCATGACTTAAAAGAATTGGTATAGCTCGCAAGCTAGGAAAAACCAATATCACTTCCTTCGTTGGCAAGATATTAGGCTTGAAGACCAAAGCAATGATGGGGGTACAATTTTACAGCAAAGCCGAGCTTATGGAAAAAGACCCCCTCTATTCTGTAACAATACATTCCCCATGCTATCTTCTGACCTTCATTTGGTTCACTATTTGCTTTTCTTAAATAGAAATATTTCTCTAAGCTCTGTGGCCAACTCCCCACCCCACTTCTTTCAAGGCAATCACAAATGGCTAGATGGAAGACCCTCTAGCCTGCCAGCTCTAACTCTGCTCTCTAGAGTTCTGTATTTTGTACAACTTCCGCTGAACAGCTCTATCTGACTATTTTATTGGCTACTCAAACGTGCCCAAAATGAAGTCCTGTGTCAAAGATACATACAAGTAGCTTCCATACAAGACAGCTCTGAGCATTTAGTCCTGGCTTTAACCACCTGGGCGATGCTGGGTTGCTGAGAGGTAGAACTCAGATACAGTCTGGGAAGCACTTTTCTTAGTGCTCAGTTAAGTACCAAACTCAATTTCTTTTTATTTTTACATATATTTTTAGACAGAGAGCATGTGAGTGGTGGGAAGAGGGGTGCAGAGGGAGGAGGAGAGAATCTTAAGCAGATCTGAGCACAGAGTCCAAAAAGAGGCTTGATCTCACAACCCTGAGATCATGACCTGAGCCGGTATCAAGAATTGGACACTTAACCAACTAAGCCACCCAGGCATGCCCCCTGCCAAATCAATATATTAACTAGCATTATTACTGAAACCACGTAGAACCCAGCATTGAAAACCCAAACTAACTTTGATTCACTCATTTCTCTTACCATCCAAAATCTTATTCTGTTTATTGAACTGCTAGAAAGAACTTTATAAAACCCAAATTAGATCATATTACTTAAAAACCCACCAAAAGCTCTCTAACAGAATAGACTTATGTTTGGTACACAATGCATGATCTGCCACAAAGAACTTCTACAACTCCACTCTGTTCTACTACTCCTCACACACATTGTCCTCAAGCTAGAATGTACCACCACATATGTTAACAGAGTCATATCATATATGGGTTTAAGATCATGCAAATAGCCAGTAGGGAAGAAGTCAGGAGAGAGGAACAAGAGAGGCAGGTGCTGGGGATAGAAGAGCAAGAAAAGATGACCGGCCGTGAGTATGCACCTGCTGGTGCTCTGGGCAGGAGGAGAGCTCCCCCGAGCCTCGCACCGAGTTAGCAGCCTTACCATGCCGAGTATGATTGTAATAGCACAACAGGGCCTCTCCACATAAACCAACAATTTCACCTGGTGCTCAAGTGAAGAAAAGAGATTCATTCCCTCACCAGAGGAATATGTGACTGTGAAGGACTGAAGCAGACACGGTATGCATTACTTTGTAGATGAACTGAAGCATCTTCCTGATGGCATGAGAATCTGGTCTTAAAACTGGCTTTAGGTGGTATTCCTCTGTCCTCTTTCCTTTCACTGCCTCCACATCTTTACCCTTTACATCAATTACCTGCTTCCCAGAATACACAGACTTTTCTGATTCCATGGAGCTGGGAAGAGTCCTGTGGGGATCTGTTGTTGTATTTCTTTCAATGTATCTATTTATATGCACTTTTACTTCAAGACAAGACCTACACCAGATACACACAGACAAACATATACCCTCTCAGTGCCTACCCTAGAGTCGTATATACAATCAGCCAATATTCATTCAATTATGGAAAGTACAAATGAGAAAAGGCACAATGTTGGCTGGAGAAAAGTACGTTTTTGGTTAACAGCTGAATGATTATGTTCTAAGAGGGACGTTTATAAAGCAAAGCTTAGGGGTCTGAATTTATATTTATAGTGAACATTTCAATCAGTGTGAGGACAAAAAGAGCTTGCTAATCACATCTCATGACAACTCCAGCTGGGAGCAGAATTCTTAATATAATGAGGAACACAATAAAGATTCAAATGACTAAATATTTTGTAGCACAGAGTAAAAATGGGAGTAAAATGAGTATGTAAGTGCATTTAGGTTAAAAAATAAGGTAGGTATGAGGAACAACAGTACCATGGGTAATTTTAAATTGAATTACTTCCAAATTGTGTGTATCCAATTTCAACATAACCTTATAACAAAAATGATTTTAAGTGTCAATGCTCAACATTTCAAAAGTTAAGAGGAGGGATGATGATAGACTGGAGGGAGTCTAGAAGGATGACAAGGATGATGGGGATGGAGGGATGAAAACGATGATAGAGGCGAGAGATGTTTAAATTAATGAAGACCAGGTAGGAAGAACAGAATAGGACAACGATCTTCCTTGATTCCTTTTTCCCTCTTGCCACTTCCTCCCCACATCCTGCAACATATGAGCAAGTTCTGTGAGCTTTAGCTCTGCCAAAGAACCTAGTCTGATCCCTCTCTCTACCCCCGTGGGTAAATGTCTGTCTAGGCTGGTCTGTCCTGTTCCAACTGCCTTCTAACTATCCACCCACGACCCCTGGAATCCATTCTCTACAAAGCAACCAGATTCATTTTCTTAAAAGTTTAAAACAGAACCCATCAGTCTCCTGCTTACAATCTAATGGTAACCTGTAACACCCAGAAGTCCATGTCCAATCTAGTTCCTGCTCACTTCATTGAGCTTACTGCAACCCCCTTCTTTCTCTCATTCTGCTATACACTGGCCTTCCTGACCTACAAACATGCCAAAGCTATTCCTAATTTAGCCATTCAGGCCTGAAGTGTTCTACCCTTAGGTCTTTGGTTGACTCCATCTCAGTCTTTGGGTATAAACACAAAACTCATCTTCTCAGACACCTTCCTTGACTACTGTAGAAAAAGCAGCACTCCTACCCTTCCCCCCACCGCTACCCAAATATTAGGCATTTCATCTTATTCATACTACCTGTTAGTAATTTATTTACCTGTCTGGTGGCCTCTCTGTCTTGCTCTACCAGAATTAAAAACCCCCGAGGGGAGGGGTTTTAACTTAAACACTGCACAGAGCTGGTTGTTAAACACTTGTTGAATGGGATATATTTTACATAAATCTGAAACATATTTAGGGAATTAGGACCAAATGACAGGGAGATCTTGGGCCAATCTGTAAAGAATTTTCAAGAACTATAGTGAGATAATGAAAATGTTCAACAAGCTGCTAGATGACCACAAATTATGGAGGCTACAGAATAGATTACTGCACTTAGTAGTAGATTTGACTAAATAACCTTAAAAATCCTTTCCAATTGTGAAATTCTAATCTATCTAAAATGTAATGAGTCACTTTTTTTTTTTTAATTAACATATGATGTATTATTACCCCTAGGGGTATAGGTCTGTGAACCGCCAGGTTTACACACTTCACAGCACTCACCATAGCACATGCCCTCCCCAATGTCCGTAAGTCACTTTCAATCTATATAGTTGTTAGAGAAATGGTTTCTATGCTGTACCATCCCTGTACCTTCAGGGGATCTGAATCAGCCTCCAGTTTATGCCTATCTCAAATTTACTAAACAACTTCAGCAACTTTAAATCATTTTTCATCGAAAAGTAACCCTGAACTTGCCCTTCAGAGCAAGGAACCACTGTCAAATATAGTAAGATAAATGGATAGACAACCCCTCATACCCTACTGCCAATTACATTTACAGACTATGGTACCCAAGATCCAACTTTTTAAAAGGATTTGTACATCATGTGATGTAAAGAGCACGGGGTATTATATGAATCACTGTCTATCTCTGAAACTAATAATATACTATATGTTAATTAATTGAATTTAAATTTTTAAAAAAATATTTTATTTTTATTTGACACAGAGAGATCACAAGTTGGCAGAGAGGCACGCAGAGAGAGAGGGGGAAGCAGGGTCCCCGTTTGAGCAGAGAGCCCAATGTGGGGCTCGATCCCAGGACCCTGAGATCATGACCTGAGCTGAAGGCAGAGGCTCAACCCACTGAGCCACCCAGGCGCCCCAACTGAATTTAAATAAAAAAAAAGGGGGGGGATATGTACATTATTTGTTATGATTTGGGTTTTGTTACCTTTTGTCTCCCCTACTACTTCTGCCCAAGACTACTGCAACTGATAAAGGACTATACTCTAAGATAATCTAGAGGTGTGTTACCTTGACCACACATTTTCTGTTTGAATGAAATTTTGGACTTAGGTTTGAAATCACTTTATTAAAACAGGATTACTTTCAGAAGACAGTATTTTGAAAACATATACTGACCAAATTAATATAGCTACAGGAGAAATAATTATAAGCACTACTTTAACAAAGATGGAAACTATAAATAATTTATCATTGCGTATAAAGCAGTGTATCCACAATCAGTTTCTGAGGAGATCAATTCTTTAGAAGATACTGGTCAAACAAATAAGTTTGGGAAACACATTATATAACCCTCCTCCTTTCCCATTCACAAAACATACCAACACTTACAGTCTCTAAAATATTTTACAAAAACTATTAAAAGAATAAAGGACTTGTAAAACTTTATCTAATCTATCATTTTTCCAGTATTTCTTTGACCAGAATCACCCACCTTTTCAGGGTAGGGGCAAGAGTGATAGAAAATACACTTTAGGAAAACACTGCTATATAGCACTGTTTGAAAATATTCTAAATTTATTTATGAACTAGCTAAGATAGAAACTGACAATACATGAGAAGCTTAGTACGATATATATATTCAAATAACTTGTATTAGGTGTTTAAAGCAGCTAAGAAAAGGGACAATTAGAAGATGGATGATTTCATTAAAACAATTTAAAAATGGCCATTTTAGTTAAGTCCCTATATTAAATGCCAATTTATCTGTACCAGCAATTATTTTGTGATGCCATTCTCTCCCTCTGATACCAAGGGCAGTCTTTCAATATTAAAACTCAAGTTCTCCTAGATATCAGGTGGCTCAGAGGGTAGTGGGGAAGCACAGGCTTGTGAATTTACTGGTTTAGAATAATTTGTGTGCCTTCATTTCTCTTTGTACCACAGTGTACTGACTATCTGGAAGGGAAAAATATTTTTAATGTGTGGATTCTCATATTACATTTTACTAGACTTCTGGACCATTTTGTTGTGATGTCAACATATGGGGGGGGGGGGGAAGTACTGAATAGTTAACACTCCCCAAAAAGAGAGGGACTACAGCAGTTTTAGAAAGCACTTACTTAATCATTTCAAAAAGCTTTGGATCTGAGACCTTGATATTTCGTGCCATATTCCAGGAAAGATGAACCATGGGTACTATTGACTTCACACTTTGCAATTTGTTCCATTCGTACCGTTCCACTGCCAATTTATACTGGCAGGCTAGGAAAAAAAAAAAAGTTATAAAATAGCAACCCAAAGTACCAAAAGATATGAAGTTACCATTATCACCTTCTCAGATGATATCAATACCAATTCTGAAACCTCAAAAGATTACAAAAATAAGCTGTTTCTTTGATAATTATGACAATAATAATAGTGAACATATAAAGAGTGCTTACTATAACTATGTGCCGGGCATTGTGCTGAGCTATTTTTACACATTATCTCATTTCATCTTTACCATTACCTTATTAATTTTATTATTCCCATTATACAGATGAAGAAATTGAGGCCCAGAGAGGTTACATAACTTGCCCAAAGTTGCAAGAGCCAGGTCCTGGTCCTAATCCAGGTCTTTCTGGCTTCAAAGGCCTTATTCTGAATTATCTACCGCCTGAAGGCATGCATAATTCAAACAGATTTTGACATAACAGGGCTATTCATACAACATATCAGATAAAAGAAAAATTTGAAAAGAATGAATAACCACTCTATTTTGCCTTCTCCCATAAAGGGTTTCCTTTATAAAACAAAATCAAGCACTCTAAAAATTATTAAAAGTGTATCTTCCTTGTATACAAAGATAAATTTGTTATTTGCTGAGATCTATGGTCTTTATATTTCTACCTGTTCATTTGAATTTTATTTCTTGTACTACAAATTAAAATTTTATTCAAGGAGACAGAATTCTTCTTCCTATTTCTAGTGAGTTATATTCCAAGAAAAATAAAAAATCTATCAGATACAATCCTTTAAAAATTAATTTTTTTTTAGCATATTCTTTAAAATACCTGTAAGTGGACCAACATTCCAAGCAATGTTGTTGCACCAGCCAATAGCCTGAACCCAATGAACAGTGCCTGCATTTATCCAGACCAAATCTCCAGGTCGCTGAATAAACCTATACACTGGAACATTTGCTTCATAAAGATCTTCAAGGTTGGGCCACCAAGAACCCATGAGGAAATTCAAATTGTTTCTGAAATAAAAAATAACGCAAATGGATCAAATACTTTAATAAAGCTCCTTAATAAGACTGGAAAACAAGGTCAAAACTTCTTAAAACATGCTCATTCACACTCCATTGTAACTTAATTGCTTGTGCAGTAAGAACTATCATATGTAACATAAAATTAATTACAATTCAATATTGAGTAACTTACTCCAAGAACAGTACTACTACCTTCAGTTGATTTTTCAAAGATCCAAACGAAATCCAAAGCTCCTTTTAAGTAACAGTTATATACATTAACTTTGAATTTCATTTCACGAAAGGTTATTTGACTGAACCCTTTGTCCTGGAGTACCAAGAAATCTCTAAAAGGTAAATGGAAGGTGGAACTGACATCAAGTCACTTAAGTCCATAAACAGGAACACTATGGCAGATATAATTAACTATTAGGAACTTTCATTTCTGAGGCAAAGTGGAAAACAGAATGGTCTCTACCGCTGTTTTGAATTCTAAGCAGGAAAAGGAGACAGGATGTCAGTCTCTAGAGTTTCAATACTAGTTAAAACTATGCAGCTGAAAACAACTTCATAAAAAATGAACAATCATACACACGCACCACCAACCATCATCACTGCCACCACCACCAATGTACTTTGGAAACATTCTATGGATCTTACTAAGCTTTTTACTTTAAAATCTGACTTCTTTTTCTACTTCATCATGATATAATATGAAGTATATTTTAAACTAGAAAGCAACTTTTCCTTCAAGAGAAGTGTATAAAATTCAATTAGCTACATTTTGGGGAAGGAAGAATGTGCAGAATGGAAATGTTTCTTTCCTTTAGCCCTAAGAAGCAGGCTTTACTGTCCCATGCTAAAGGATACAATAAAGTGTACCTTGAAATTATTTTCATTAGTTTAAATTTAAATTTTTTTTTTTTTTTTGGTCTAGATCAAGGGTTGGCAAACTATGGCCCATGGGCCAAATCCAGTTCACCTCTTTTTGTAAATAAAACTTTTATTAGACCATAGCCATGCCCATTCATTTATGTATTATTACACATGATTTCTTATGTACCTCAGTGACACAGCTGTGACAAGAGACCATATAACCTGCAAAGACTAAAATATTTATTATCTGGACCTTTATGGAAAAATCTCACCAACATTTGATGTAGATGCAATCTCTGTCTTATTTTTCTCCTTATAAAAATGCAAGCTGTTCTTCAAAGCCTAGAAGACTGCCAATGTAGCCTATCTGCAAGGGGATATGGGTGGGCTTACTGTTTGTAAAATGCTCAGTAGATACGGTCCAGAAAAGCTTGCCTATGAAGCAAAATATGGTTACAAACACAAATTCTATCCCTACCTCACCAATGTGTTACCACCACAACATTGGAGAAAACTTTCTATTCAAAAGCAAGCAAGCAACTGAGTAAGCAAGACCACTGAATAATCAACAACTAAGTTAAAAAAAAAAAATTAAAGTTACCCCAAAAAGCAAGCATCCTTTTTATCATACACACAAAAGCTGGGGTAGCAAGTGCTATTCCTGCAGCTTAAATTTACCTAACCCTTCATTCTAACTTTGGATTTTTATTATCCCCAAGTTCATAATTTTTAGACATCATCTGCCTCTTCTTATTACCTTTATTCCCAGATTACCTCCCCATTAGGTAGGAAAGACAAACTAAATCCTGAAGAGAGCCAATGTCTACTCAGAAATAATGAACAAGGATCAGTGTACTGTGGTTGTAATAATATACTACCATCACAAAGTTTAAGAAATAAAAATCTTTCTATAGCACAATGGAGATTTCCTACATGACACTGCTCTTTCTCTGCTACCACCAGACCACTGGTCCATGAAAGTAAGCACAGATTAGTGTTGATCAGGTTATTTCATCAGAGCATTTTAAATTTTAAAATTTCACATCTTTCGCTTTCTTATATGAAACGAAATCTGTGTGTTAAACAGTAAAAACAATGAAAGATAATTATCTTTTGCTTCTATTTAAGGAAATTATGGATTAGTGTGGGGTTTTTTTGGTAACTATATTTACACTTGTTACTAAACAAAGATCCAGTAAGCCAAGATAAAAAAATTCTAAGTGAGTATGTGTGTATAATTAGTTTTGAGAGTCTCTCATAATGTAATGTTTCTGGTGGTCCCCTCGTTACCTTCTTGGGGTGGGGAGAATAACACCATATATATGTATAATTTATGTTTTTAACCATAACAACTTTTCAATATTAACTAACTGAAAATAACAGGTACTTACATAAAGGAGTACTTTCAAAAAAAAAAAAGGAGAGAGAGTAAGTTTCTGTTTAGACAAACAAGTTTAAACCAATGAAAATAATTCCAAGGTACTCTTTAACATAGATAAGAAATAAAGGAAGGCTATTTCTAGGACCTTAAGGAAAGGAATACTACAAGGTGAGTTCCTTCAATTAGAGAAAAAATCTGAAGCAGTTGGTTAAATTTTACAGAATTCTTTCAAAGGACTAGTTGCCAGTATAGTTCTAAAAAGAATTTATATCATGGTGATATGACAAAGAGTGTATGTTTATACTAGAGTTATTAACAACCTATGAAGGTGCTATATTACAGAATTCCTTCCACTTCTAAAACCATTCACAGTAAAATAATTTTTCTGGGAACACATATCTTCCACATGAGCAAGTATATGCATCAGTTGTTCAGTTAACCTAATAAACAACTCAAACTTCCTATCTATTAAATTCAAGACTGTTACTACTGCACAGAGTGGTGTCAAGGCATCTTTTTTCAAGTATTCTTGGTAATACAAAGGAACAGACTTGGAATAAAATCAATTTAAATGAATTTTTTTGCTGAGGTAAGTAAAAACTGGTTACATACATTAGGATATCCACATTAGTAAGTTGTCCTTTATAATTACTGTTTTTGAATAATTATGTTTAAAAAAAATTTTTCTTTGGAAACCTACTTTTCACAGAAGTCATTCAGAACACCCCAATAACCTTCGGGGACAACAAACCATTCACAGTCACCTGGACCAATATTTATGTTAACTGAACAGAAGTTGTTATTTTCTTGATGACCTGAAATGAGAAAAGAAAAACAATTATCAGCATACTAGAAATTCTATAGGAAAATGTGCCTTTAGAAATAAGACCTCGGAAATGTTCAACACAGAATGTTCTGGTGGTATTCAGCTGTTTGTCATTATTTTTGTGTCTAGTTTTAGAGCAGAGTTTGGTCAACTCCTAACTTACTCAGTAAGACCTTCTGCAGAGGTAGTCTACATCATGGCTAAAAGCTTAGGTTCTAGAGCCAGGCTCCTAAGCTTATGTGAACCTGGGAATGTTGCTAAACCTTTCGACTCAGTTACCTAATATAGAAGAAAATAACAATTCCAATAAATCACTGGGCTGCTTTGCGGATCAATGAAATAATGACTGTTTTGAATAGTTCCAAATATATGGTAAGTAGTAAGTATTAACTATTATTGATATCATTACCACTTCTTTGTGAACTAATCTCCATTTCTCACAAGTAGCATTAGGACATCAGTAAAGAGGCAAGAAATATGGTTTTCAAATGGAGCTATGGGAATATTGTCAACAAAAGTGACAGAGTAGGGGAACTCTGGAGAACTCGTCAGAAACAAACTAACTTCTAGAGAAAAAAAAAAAAAAACAACCAGTAAAACTACCAGAAGTAACCTTACTGAACTCTGGGCAGTAGTTAAAGGTTTATAGCAACCAAGTGAATGCCTGACCAGAAAGAACTTATAGTAGGAGACTTTTATGTCACTTTAACTTCCCTTATCCCCACCCATATCACTAGTGTGTGGCAATGGACTTAAAAAAGTAGTCTTGTGTTCCTAGTGTGTCACTGGTTCTGGAGGGAGCAGAGTGGATCTTGTTCCCAAGATAAAAAATTGTTTTTCCTTTCAACTTGACTGGAGTTCCCCCCAAAAGACTAACAAAAGGAACTTCACCCTATCAGGGCAAGTGGTTCAGTGGAAAAGGTTTCCCCCAAAACACTGAAAGGCCATATGAACAAGCTGGTGCTCCCAGGGGCAAAAAACGAAGAGTTGGGGCAAACCGCAGACACACCAATGAGATTTGGGGGGAATAAAGGCTTTGAAAAGCTCCCGTGAATACTAGAGAATTTAGAAAGCGAAATGCATACCCAGAGCAGGTCGTATGCTCAGAAATACACCTAAGACTATAAATTTTAACTTCTTGCTAATCTTTAGGTGCAGTGCAAGCAAGAAGGTAAAGGCTAAAAGTACGACCATAAGTGGCATGACTAAATGTAAAAGGATTGCCTTAACACAGGAAATCTGCAAAGACCCAGAGAATTACTTTTTCTCTTCTTTATGTTCATTTTCCCATTCTTCTTTCTTTTTTGGCACAAAGCACTGAAGGAAATCTCTGTGAGGTCACTGGCTAACTGCTGAGATAATGGAAAAGAAACTTCAGTACCCACACATGCCAAGGAATACAGTCTTTGTGAAAATACTGTGGAAAAGTCACAAAACAGACAGACAACTGCAGCCCACAATAAGCAAGGACAAACCCTGGAGAGGGAGAATCTGATTTCTGTAACAGCCACATGATAACATTCAAAATGTCAAAATATTAGCACAGTACCATGCCTAAGGAACAGAGATTTCAGGGACTACATCTGACTGAGAATACAGTCTTATTTTGTTTTGTTTTGTTTTGTTTTAATCCTCAGAGTCTGTTTTCACAAAAAAATTGTGGCTTTCATCTAAACAAGAATGTATGGCTTAATCACAGGGGGGGAAAAAGAAGAAATAATTAACAAAAATTAGTCCTGATAAAGAACAGACAATGGATTTAATAGCCAAACACTTTAAATCAACTGTCTTAAGTATACTTCAAAGAGCTAAAAGAAACCCTAAACAAGAACCACAGGAAACAAGGACAATGAGGTCTCAACAGATTAATAAAGAGATGGAAATTATCATAAATAAAATTTTGAAGCAGAAAATATAACTGAAATTAAAAATTCACTAGTGGGTTTCAAAGAGCAGATTTGAGAAAGTTAAGCAAGAATCCACAAACTTGTAAATAGAGCAAATGAAACTAACCACCATTCTGAGAAGAAAATAGAATGAAGAAAAATTAACAGAGCCTAAGGGACCATCAAATACAATAACCTAAGCACTGTGGGAGTCCCAGAAGAGGAAGAGAAAGAACAGTAGGAATATATGAAGAGGTGATGGTCCAAAACTTCCCAAATTTGACAGAAGACATACATCTATACATCAAAGAAGCTAAAGAAACTCCAAAGTAGGAAACACTTAAAGAGATCCATATGAAGACACATTATAGTCAAACTGTAAAAACCCAAAGAGAATTTTGAAAGCAGGAAAAAAGAAGTGATTTGTCACATACAAAGGATTACCAATAAGATTAATAGCTGATTTTAGATCCAAAACCATGGGGCCAGGAAGCAATAGGGTAACACATTTAAACTGCTGAAAGAAAGAAAGAAAAAATTAACCAAGCACTCCAAATCTGGCAAAACTATTCTTCAAAAATAAAGGAGAAACTAAGATATTCTCAGATAAATAAAAGCTGAAAGAACAGAAAGACAGTAATTCACAGCCCTGTGATGAAGAGATAAAGCACTACAGTAAAGGTAGCTACCTAAGTTGGAAGATTCACACTTGCCAATTTTGAAACTTACCTCAGAAGTACAGCAATCAAACCAGCATGGTACTGGCATAAAGACAGACATGTAAATCAAGGAAAGGATATCAAGATTTCAGAAATAAATCCATATATCTGTGGCCAACTGATTTTCCACGAGGGTGTTAAGACCCTTCTACAGAGAAAAGAATAGTCTTTCCAACAAATAGTGCTGGGACAACTGGATGTGTAAAAGCATGAATTTGGACCCTTGGCTCATATAAAACCACATGTAAAAATTAATATGGAACAAGTATCTAAATATAAGAGCTGGAACTATAAAAATCTAAGAAGAAAAATAGGGGTGAAACTTTACAACCCTGCATTCAGCAGTGGTTTCTCACATAAGATACCAAAAGCACAAACAACCAAACAAAAAACAGATAAACTGAAATTCCTAAAAATTAAAAACTTTTGTGCAAAGAACACTATCAAGAGTATGAAATAACAACTTAAAGCACAGGGAAGAATATCTGCAAATCATGTATCTGGTAAGGGGTTGATATGTAAAATATAAGCTCCTACTACTCCACAACAAAAGAACAAACAACTGAATTTAAGAAATGGGCAAAGGACTTGAACAGACATTTTTCCAAAGTGGATAATATAGATGGTCAGCAAGCACATGAAAATCAAAACCACAAAGAAAAACCACTTGTCATCCATTGGGTTGGCCGTAATAAGAAAAAAATGGGAACTAAACAGTGTTGGTGAGGAGGAAGAAAAATCTGAACTTTCACACATTGCTGCCATGAATGTAAAATGGTGCAGCTATTGTGGAAAGCAGTTTGGCAGTTCCTCAGAAATTTCGTTAAACATAGAATCACCATATGAACCAACAATTCAAATCCCAGGTATACAACCAAAAGAACTGGGAACAGGGATTCAGACAAATACTAGCACATGAATGTTAACAGAAACACTATTCACAATAACTAAAAAGTGGAATCAATCCAAATGTCCGTCAACTGATGAATGGATAAACAAAATGTCCTATATATCCACACAACGGAGTATCTGGCCATAAAAAGGACTGAACCATGAATACGATACAGATGAACCTCAAAAACATGCTAAGTGAAAGAAGACAGACACAAAAGGGAACATATTATATGATTCCATTTATATGAAACATCTAGAACAGAACCAGAAAGCAGCAGACTACTGGTTGCCAGGGGCAGAAGGAAGTGGAAAATGGAGAGTTTTAATGTTTAATGGGTACGAGGTTTCCTTTTGGACAGATGAAAATCTCTTGGCACTACACAGAAGTGATAGCTACACAGCACAATGAATATACACTAAATGCAACTGAACCACATAATTTAAAGGGATTAGTTTTGCTGGGTCATTTTTACCTCAACAGAGAAAAATGTAGCTACTCTCACCATTCCTTGTATCTTTCATGTATGAGAATATGATGTGAATATGGTACTCTTAATACCTACAAACTATCTCCTACCATGGGTAGATGGTTGGAATTGTCCATAGTGTAGACTTCAAAATAAAATTTAGCCCTCATCATAATTAGAGGTGCTGAAATCCCACTGTCAAATTCAAAATGTTTTGGGATACAGCCTTAGAGCATCTCTATAGTTTAGAACATAACATGACTGATCATAAAGTCCATGAGGTACGAAACACATTTATCTATGTAACTCCAGGAATAAAGGGTTTGCCCCACAAGGAAGTATTCAAAATAATTTAAAAACTGAACTAATTAAACTATCCATTTCTTCTAAGACCAAGCTGTCTAACAGAGTAATCACCTGAAATGGGGTTTATGTGAACTGAGATGTGCAGAAACTATAAAAGTACACACTAGATTTCAAAGACTTAATATGAAAAATAAATGTGAAAAATCTCAACTTTTATATACTGATTACAAGTTGAAATGGTAAGATTTGTAGATACTAGGTTAAAATTATTTTCACCTGTTTTGTTTTATGTTGATATGACTACCATAAAACTTTAAATCATCACAAACCTGTAACCCTATAACAAATAATATATTATATTAAAAAAAAAAAACACAAACACCTTTAAGTCATACATAGGACTTGCATTACATTTCTACTAGACAGCACTACTCCAAGGGAATTCCTTAGAGAATTCTTCAATGTTCCACAGGACACTTCTGAATGCCTTATATACAAACTGAAAAAAACCCCAAGCAGTTCAGACACAGGTGACTAAATAATCTACCAGGTTTGCTTTTCCCCTGATTTGTAATGAAAAACTGTATTCTTTTTGAGTTGAGGGTATAATTCAAATTGGAGAGGTTTTCAATTTAAATAGATCTTAGAAGAACCAATCCAATACTGCATACATAAGAAAAATGAACTCTTGGGGAACCTGCGTGGCACAGTTGGTTAAACATGTGACTCTTAGTTTTGGTTCAGGTCCTGCTCTCAGGGTTGTGAGATCAAGCCCCATGATGGACTCCACTTGAGATTCTCTGTCCCTTGCCCTATGCCCCTCCCTAAAATAAATCAATCAATCCCAAACAAAAGAAAGAAAAAAGAAAAAAATAACAGAACAGAACTCTAGGGAGTTCAAGTAACTTGCACAGTATTTACACCAGCGCCTAAATGGCAAAGTGGGGAGCACAGAGTTCTTCTGCCATTTAATACAGAACTGTTTCCACTTTAGCCAACTATGGACAAAATATCACAGAACTGGGCTTCCAATGGCTTGAGGATAAAAACTACTACAACCTAATGGTTCTACTCCTGGATGTACAATATAATATTCTGGGAACCTTCTTTAAATTTACCGTGCCTGATCTCAGTAAAAGAGATTCCAATGAGCAGTCAGGACTCGGAATCCACTGACCGATGTTACCCAGAAGCAAGGATAGGCCTATTTTGAAACAGCTTTGTAGTTACAATTCAATAAGCAGGTGACAAGAAGAAAGCAATCTGTTTTTCAAACCATGGCTGCTTCAAGTTGCACACAGAAACATCTGATGATGATATGTAGCCTATAGGCACAGGTATACAGGTGAACTTGTAACCACCAGTCATCTGCCCTAATTGTTAAGTATTTTGAAAATCACTCAGAAATTTCATGTCAATCCAAGGAAACACAAAGAAGATGGTACTTTAGCACTGGACAGAATTCTTAGCTTAAAACCAATGCAATTTGTTTTACAAATGAAGAAAAAGACCCAGAGAAGGAAATGTGACCTGTCAAAAGTGACAAGCCGAGTTAACAGAGTCTGGACGGGATACCAGGAAGACTCTAGGAATGTCTCCTCATCAAGTGATTTGTGTGAACTGTGTGTGTTGCAGCTCTGTTAGAGGACTACAACCTCTACTTCCTTATTTAAGTGAAATACAATGGAACAGACCAGAAAATGTATTATTCTATGAAATTGTTCTTAAAAATACACATACATGCACAAAGTCATAAAATATATTTCTTAGTGTGACTATGGCGAAAAGAAAAGTTCAGAAAAAACTGTATCCCATCACTCTGCAGGAGACGGAATCAGCAACAGCCTCTATGCCACAGGGATTTTCCCAGGAGTGCTCTAGTAACCAATTTCCAGATTAAACTGCTATTGTTTCAGGACTATTCTATTAAAAAAAGATAATATAAAGGGGAAGAATCTTAATACGAGTCAAATCTTGTAACAGGAGTAATCGTTTCAGTTTCACTCACTGTAAATGAAAAGAATCTGGTTCTCTTTTGCATGTTTCACATTTTGATTAATTCTGTTTTTCAAGTGCAGAAGATAATGTTAGTTCATAAAAGTTACCTGGTGTTCTGCTTCCTGGAACTTTCATGTATAGTTGAACTGTGTTCATGCCCAGTATGGTATGACCTACGTGGCTTAGAAGATTTCCTGCTGATACGACACGCACAAAAGCAGGAAGTTTAGTCAGCTCATGTAGCTGCAACTTCCATCTGCAATAAAACAACAGATCAAGAGTGAAATCCTGCTACAAATATTTGTGGAAGTTAGCCATTTCTTCAAAAACTTTGTGTCCCAATCTGAAAAATGGCATAGGAAACACTGAAATGCTTAATTTTTTCAATTTTTCCAAAGAAAACTTCCTAATGAAAAAAAGGCATAAATATTACTGAGTTAAAAACAAAACAAAAATACTGAGTTAAAAAAAAAAAAAACTTCCTATTTTTGAAACTGTTGTATAATTCTATAACACTGTCATTTTTTAAAAAAGATTTTATTTATTTATTTGACAGAGAGAGAGAGAGAGAGAGAGAGAGATCACAAGTAGGCAGAGAGGCACGCAGAGAGAAGAGAGGGGGAAGCAGGCTCCCCACTGAGTAGAGAGCCCGATGCAGGGCTCGATCCCAGGGCCCTGAGATCATGATCTGAGCCAAAGGCAGAGGCTTAACCTACTGAGCCACCCAGGCACCCCTTAATAACACTACTGTACATTATTAATCATAAAATGTAACTTTATGATTGTGTACTTAGCCAGGGTCTTGATGAAAACCTGTGAAAGAGATTTAAGTTAAAGAAAAAAACTTTGTAAAACTTAGCAAAAATAATTTATCTGAAACTTGGGCATCAACTTAGAAAAATGGAAGGAAGGAAAGAGAAGAGGAAATCATAGACAATTCTCAATCTTGCAGATCTCTTTGCATCCGTTCATAGAAAATACTACTACAAAGACTTACTTTTTGTCATCAGACAGGTCAATGTTGGTCCCAAACTTTATGGTTTTAAAGGGTCCTTTCCTCCTCCTCCCAGAACTTAAAAAAGAGAGAGACAATATCAGAAACATGCCTTTTAAACAGAAATACTAAGTGAATATTAAAAATGACTTACTTATCTGAAGATGTAGATTCACTATCTGAGTGGTCTTTATGGTGACTTCTTTTCTCATTTTCTTCCTATAAATTAAGCAAAACACATTCTAGTCCACAACCAGCTATCCTTTCCATCATGCAACTATAAAGTTCACACAGAGATTGATGGTATTATCTATGACTGGAAACTGAATTTCTATAGGCCTCTTTCACATGAAAATTTCTTCAAAGACCACACATTAAATAAAAACTCAAGGAAAGTCAATGGTCACCATCCATAGGCAGGTATCCAACCTCCTCAGCCACAAAGTTATCTTACAGTTCTTTCTTAGTAACATTCTTCTATAAGGGGGAAAAAATCTATAGATTTTCATTCTTGCCCCATTTTTAAGAGGACAGAATTATTTTTTTTTAATTGAGAGGCCTATCCATCTTGATTATAAATTTTCTAATCTAGCAGCTGTATGTGGATAATTATATATGTGTAAGGGTAGAAGGTTAGATGTTCTCTATTTTTGATTACAGACAAATGGAAGAAGTTCTCCCTGGGTTAAAGCTTTTCTTCCAGAATGAATTATACATGCATAGTAACAAATTTACATTACTAAGGAAAATAAGTGCTGCATAAATATAGGTGCTTTTCAACGCAAGTACTACTATTATTTACAATTTTGGGGTCACAGACACAGTATCTCTTTACATTGTCCTACTATTTGAGTTAGCAGTACTTAGTACATTTTGGCCTCCCTCCCTTTAAATGTATAGTCTCTAAACATTTGTCAAATTTTTCACAGGTAATGGTCCATGCCTTCAAAGCACAGAATAAGGCATCTTTTCTTCGGTTATGGATCCCATCTTATATAAATAACCTGCCTCTTATGATCTTTGCTTTTCAACTCCTCCTCCAAATTTTCCTTTCATGATCCCTGAATCTTGCTTATTACTTATCCTCTTCTGAACCTAATACTATCACTACCATATAGCTGAAGTATCTCAAAGGTTTGAACTAGAGATTCATTTGGACAATGAATTCACTATAACTCATTAAAGCTGCAGGACAATTCTCATTAGATGAATTTCTCTGTAGATACAGGGAATGATAGTGAGAAAGAAATACAAATATACAGTGCACAGGTACAAATGTTGCCTTCACTGAAAATGTGAACTTGAGGCAGAATTTTAAATACATAAGAAAATCTAATGAATTACAAATTAAAGACCTGCAGGCCCATATTAAGTTTTAGCTGCAGGATATGTACAAAACAACTTAGTACTACAGACAAGTATTTGAGTAAAACCTTTAATAAACTCAATTTGTGGATGCTTTATGTTCACTTTGTGAGAGAATTCACAAAGTTCTCATTATAGTGCTAAAGGATTTTAGTAATGATCCACTGCTGAAATGCCGGAGTCTTTTAATAATAATCTCTGATTATTTTTCTACTTTTTAAATTTCCCATATATTTTGAAATAATTTATGCCTCTCCCTCCGTTTTCTCTTTCAGACTGAGGCCATTAAGAATAATACTAATGTTTCCTGGAGGTATTATCCATCAGATAATACTAACCTGGTAGAGGAGAAAAATGGGAAGGCACAAGACTAGGAATTTTGCAAGCATAAAGCAATCTTGAGACTTACTTGATCTTCTGGTATCAGTGGCTCTTAATCAGAGGCAATTTTACCCTCCCAAGGGATATGTGGCATGTTTGGAGACCTTTTTGACTATTACAACTGGGTTAGAAGGTTAGGGGTGTGTGACAGGCATCTACTAGAGAGAGGTCAGGGATGCTACTGAACACCCTAATATATAAGACAGTCTCCCACAACAATGTATTATCCAACCCAAAATATTAATAATGCCAAGACTGAGAAAGCCTGCTTTAAACAGAAACATCCCACGGATGAAGGAGACATCCCACTACACTTTAACAATATTTATCAACCCATAGGCCTGCTTAGACTTTACTAAGGGCGAACTGCATAGCACTTAGATAGTATTTCATGTAACTATAAAATAATGAGATGCTTACAAAAGAAATGCACCCTTTCAAAATAAAAGAACATAAAATAATAAAATATTCTAAAAATAAAACAATGTTCAAGGAGTAAACACTTACCCTCAATGATTCCTGAAAGGAAGAGGCCTGGTACTGTGCATATTTAGCAATTGTAGTATGAGATCGATTACTTTCACAATGCCAGATTTTCTTCGTTCCAGTAGGATCCCAGTTTTCATCTGCTGGCTGCAACAACTGTGTCCTCACTTCCACCATATGTTCATTGTTAGCTTCCACCAAAGTTTTGGTAGAGAAAAGTCCCAGGTCTTCATAAATAAATGTAGTTAATAAATAAAAATTATATTTGGAATAATACATTAAGCAAAATGTTTTATGGCATTCTATCCAGTTCCCCTAAAAACCAACCAGGGCCTCTGCACAACCTGAACTTTATTCCAGGTTTACACAACCAGACAATGAAGCCTCAGACCTAATCATCATGCCACCAGCACAGGTGGAATCAAGGGGCCAGG
Organism: Mustela erminea; assembly: GCF_009829155.1. Lineage (NCBI taxonomy): Eukaryota > Metazoa > Chordata > Mammalia > Carnivora > Mustelidae > Mustela > Mustela erminea. Next base: position 39,481,800 of record NC_045635.1, on the reverse strand, counting down.
CACTAGTTAGGAGGCTACAGTTTTCTATTAGCAGTAGTGAATTTTATCTACATTTTGTATTAAAAATTCTTTCATCAGATAACCTAAATTATAATTGTAATTATACAATTAGACCAAAATAAAAGCTAAACTTAAAAACCACTACTAAATTGCCAGGAACCAATACTGTCGTTGTATCTTTACGTTATGGATTAAAGAAGTGATACACAACACCCCGCCCCCAGCCAGAAAATATTAAAGAGAAAAGTGAAAAACTTAACAGAAGTAAGTTTCTGCCAGTGCTTTAAGAGTCACAGATAGCAAAGGAAATATAAAACCTTTTTTTCTTATTTAAAACTTACCCAATTTAAGAGCTCCAGCAAGGCCACGTATTACTGTAACAGGGTTGTTTGGATTTGTACAAAATTGGTGTAATGGAGGAAAGAAAGCATCACGTTTATTTTCCAACTGTAAAATTAAAAAATACGGTTAGATCTCTGGAAAACAGAAAATATTATGCCAAATTCATACTCATCATTTATGGCAATTTCAACAATGCACTGTGTAATTTCTGTTTTATATTTTATAGCATTTTGTCACTATGTCTTTGACCCTACTTGTGATTAGATAGTTGTAATTAGATAGTAACTAGATACATTATTTCTCTTGTCTACTGGATCTTGAACAAAATGTGTGGAAAGAAATAAAACTGAAACTTCAAATCAATTTAAATATTATTCAATTTTAAAAAGGAAGAAAAATTCTATCACATGTTACAATGTGGATGAACCTTGAAGACACTATGCTCAGTGAGAATAAGGCAGTCACAAAAAGAAAAACTCTGTATAATTTTACTTATATGATGTATCTAATGTAGCCAATTTATAGAACCATAAACTGGTGGTTACCCAGGGGCTAAGGAGACCAGGGAAAAGGGAGTTGCTATTTAATGGGTATAGAATTTCAGATTTGCAAGATGAAAAAGTGCTGGAGAAGTGTTTTGCAACAGTGAGAATATTATTTAACACTACTGAACTGTATACTTAAAAATGGTTAAGATGGTAAAGTTTTACGTTATATGGACTTTTTTCCTCACATAAAGAGTAGAAAGCCACAAAAGTTCAGTGTTTTTAAAAATATCACCAAAAGTGAAAGCAAGGTAAAGAAGATCCATAAAAAAAAATTCTTAATTTTGCATTTCCCTCTCTCAGACTTCAGTTTTAATATTTTATTATACATCTATCTCAGTGCTTCTCTTACATACTAAAGGATCAATAAATTATTGGTTGGAGAAAAAACTAATATGATAATATTTGGCATCTAGAAGTCAAAAAAACAGGGCCAAATCTCCAAAAACAAACTTTATAGCTTAAATTTTTTTTCACTTGGGGGTAGAACTGGGAGGATGTAAGAGTTGCTTCGATTGAACTTTTATCAACTTCCTACATCAGATGTCTACATGTTCTCAAAGTAAAACTAACACTGGTTTTAAATAATCTTTTAACATTCTTTTAAAAAATGACATATCTATCATCACATTTTATGTTCTCAAATACCTTTTTTAAAGGTAATTAAAAAATATATTTTTGTAGATGCATAAAGCAGAATGAATGTTAAGGTCCATACAACTAGTAGAATGCAGATTTGAAACCCAGCTAAGTCATACTTTTAGGTGGTTTTTGCCTAATACTGTCCCAAACTGGGGGCAGTAAGAAGTATTTCTCAGTACTCTAATGTAATCATGGTTAGTAACTGAGAAGGGAGGTTTTAAATGCTATTATGAAGTTTTTCTGAATACATCTCTTTTCCCCCCAAACATTCAAGCTACTGCCAATAATTTTAATGTTTCCTAAAGGGCATCCATATTAATTTAAAGCAAGATCTTATGAAAGACAGGTAAGTACAAACACTGGTTTATTTCTAGTCAGTCAATTCAGACTCACATAAATACTAGGTGTAGGTGGATTCAACTTGTCCTTTGGCAAGGGAGGGTATGGTGAAGATGGTGGTCTTGGAGGCGGGCATTTATCCAACAAAATGCTACTGTTTGATAAGCCATTTTTACCTAGATTCCTTAAAAAAAGAAGAAGGGAGAATAAATCAGCTGTGCATTTATTTAGAAAACAAAACAAAACAAAATCCTGAATTAAGTCCTAATTAGGTTATGGGGCAGCTATACAAATCCAGGAGATTTGGCTCCATGAGAAAAAAACTAGGAACAATTACTAATTTCAGCAAATACTTAGCTTCATCAAAAAATACAACACATGAATTATTGATGATAGTCCTTATCTTGCTCATAACTGTCCAATTTATTTTCCTCACCTAAAGAACACCACATGAACTCCAATTTCCTCTCCACCACCTTCTACCATGACAGTCTTTCCACTAAACATTGTGACTTGACCAAAAAAGGTCTAAATTATGGTAAAAACAGAATGTCTTTCTTCCTATGTCTCACACCTCAGCAATTATAACCAGAATATCTTTGTGGTAATCTTCAAACCTGAGAAGATCTGTACCTTTTTTTCTTCTCTGAAAACTGTGAAGAATTATCTACATGAGTCCCTGACTAATAAAATTCAGCAAGACTCCAATCTACTAAATTTTATGGAAATTATACCAGTATTTTTAATGAGACATATAACTGCTATCTATTCTCTAATATGCTGTATAATTATTACTTATTAGTAGTTGGGGGTTCTTTTCCTGTAATGGGTTAAACTATCATGTTTGTTAAGTTACAAATTCTTTAAATATGGCAGAATTATTTCCAAACTGTAACTCTTTAAGTGTTAAAAATTTTTTTCTACTTCTTAAATATACCCAACTCAGAATATCAGCAAGACATAATTTTGAGCTTTCAATTCATTCCAGATTAACTTCACCCAATTATTACAAGCTCAAAAATAATGCATTAAAATAGCAAGTACTTTAACACTACAATTTTAGTTAAGAACTTGAAAATTGTAATTACGGTGGGGAGTTAAACTTAGTAATTTTACTTACTGAAGAAGGATTAGCAATTTTTCATCATAAATTACAGAATACAGGTTGAAACAAAATTAATTCCCCTTATCTTGCTATGTTTTTGACAAACTGAAAAAAGTCTTGAAATTCCACTACTACAAACTTTTGAGATGGTACACTAAACAGAATCATGGATGTCACTTTCTTAATTTTTAATTTATTCAACTGTTAACTCCCGAGTAAAAACAGAAGCGTTCATGACTGGTCTCAAAGGAATGAATTAAGTTTAAAATAATTCATTTTCTAAAAAAAAGTATGTGAAATTGTTATTAAAGTGAAATTTTAAGTGCAACTAACAAGGCTAAAGGTTAAATAAATGAATATTCTATCACAACATTTCTCAACAAAGCATGACTGTCCTATACATTTAAAGAGAGGCATTTAAAAGCTTTTAAATTTAGGTATAAAATCAGTACTAATTTATAAATTCCATGTAAGCAGAAAGTAGGTGGTTGACACTGGTAAAGAAATCTTTCAAGTATTATCATCGAATCAATGCAAAATAAACATTCACTTACAATATACATATAAATAATTAGTTTTCATGCTGAACTGTGTATCTGCCACTCTTTAACTTGGGTTTTTAAACAAAACAGGACTCCCGAATACATAAAATTTGTTTTCTAGAGCAAGAGATGAATGTACAATATAGCAAATGATTACTATTTTAAGGAACTGGAAGATACGGACCACACATTAAAACTGTACCATTAAAGAACATTTCGTGCTAATTAAATATGGTACCAAAATTTAAGCTTCTACAACATTCTGCACACGAAAGATGAGACTAGAAAACAGTTTAATAGATTAGCAGAATTCTGCCTCCATCACCATGTAGAGTTCTGTAACAAAAGAAAAAAGGGAAATGGGAAAGTATAATAATGAAAAAACACAGCTGCTTTTATTTTAAAATAGAAAAGAAAAAGGTGGGAGAAAAAAAGGCGGGACATGCCTAAGGGAACAGATATTGAATGAACCACCAAATGTTGTAATTATAACTTTAAAAGCAGAAACATATAAACATAAAAGCAGAAAAGGTATTATAATAGCCTTTTTATGTATAGCACTGGTCAGTAACCAGTGAGTGACAGTAACACTAAGATGAACCAAACAAGACTCAAATTAAGAATAACCTACACTTTTAAAAAGTAACTATGTATGTGAAAATAAGAGGGTAGTCAAAATAAACCATGTAATCAAATTGTATCTTGCAGTTTCCTACTGTACTGAAAATATTGACTCCCTGCTTTTTTGAGGTCAAGTCTGAAACAAACAGGAATTTCCCTGGAGAAACTGATGTAGGTAGTTGTCTATATAGTGACTATAAGCTTTTTCCATTGAAAATACACTCATCAGTCCTAATGCAAACGATAGAACTATGCATAATCTTCTGAACATGTAAGTGTCCAATACTGTTTATAGTACTTTCAAAGCCAAGGTAATGAAACTAATATAACAAGGCAAAGTGGAGAAAGGTGGTGAAGAAAGAAAATAGTATCCCATTTTAAATCCTTTTCTCTCATTTTGAAAATTTCCCCAAGCAATGCAGAGTAGGAAACAATTAGTCACTGCACAATCCTTTACAATACTGGCTTAAACTTATTTCAAATTTACCCATATCATTTGGTAGATAAATGAATTAGTACTCTGTAAGTAAACCAATCTACGCTTTAATTATCTTTGGTTATGAAGCTCCTAGACCAGAGACATTAAGTCTCTTGAGCCCAAGTCATTTTCCTCTTCAAGTTCTGGAATCCTACCCAGCACAGGATATCGCCAATAGAACAGGAATGTTCTGTTGATGCCCATCATTTGCTATCTTGACTTTCCTCTAAAGATTTGTATCTCTAATTTGTCAGAGCATTTTTGGTCTCTTTATTAATGAACCAAGGCCTATAGTTACTGAAATAACCCAAGCAACCCCAGGGATCCATGTGTGTGTGTGTGCGTGTGTGTGTGTGTGTGTGTGTATGCATATTATGCCTCTTAAATATGTATATATAAGAGGCATAATATGCATATAAATAATTAAGTCTCTGTAAAAAGGGAAAATTGACTTTTAAGAGCTAAAAGCTAAAAATGAAACTGTTAAGAATGTACTTAAAAATTCTGAAATAAGTATCTATATATATCTGAAAGGTGACATGGAAGATTATAATCTTTAATATATTAGGAAACACAGTCACATCTAGGTATCCACAGCATAAGACTTTATTAATGAAAATTTATGATAACTGCTATGATACACTGTTTATATCCTGTGTACTTCCATGGAACTCTTTTGACAGTATTTCTCCATAATACACTTAGATCTCATGTAGTATATGCTACTAGTTCTGGACCTCTAAATTTTCTCCCATTTCCTACCAACTGTCCTGAGATTAGAGAGAGTAGAACAAGGAGGAAGGCCTGCTCCAGCAGAGTGGTGACAGCATTATCTAGGAAACAAGACAGAGGCCCTAAGAGCTGAGTGGGGAGCAGGGAGAAGGCAGTACAAATTGGCAGTGAGCCAAGGCACTGTGTTTAAGTAGAACTCAGGATAACATTTGATCTGGACATTAAAGCACACCTACTTTCTTTTAGATCCAGAATTAAAATGTTTGCCAGGGTAACATCTAGATAAAAAGACCAACGTAAAACATTAGAAATTCAAGAATTATACTATATGCTTTAGAAGAATTTGATCTCATTTAGAGACCATCCAATGTGGTTTGACATGAAAAATGAAAAATCTTCTAAGGTAAGATTAATTACAGCAGTTACCATGCTGTAGGTCACTGGGGAAAATGCTGACAACAATGGAGACCCAACAGACAACAAAAAGAAAATAGTAAAATATGGAAAGATATAATTTTTGTCTATGACAGAGTAAAGGTAACAGCTGAATAGTGAAAAACGATGGACAGAAAATGAAAAGTAATGAAAAATATAACACAGACTAAAAGGTATTTTAAACAAACTCAGTCTTTTTTTTTTTTTTTTTAAAGATTTTATTTATTTATTTGAGAGAGAGACAGTGAGAGACAGCATAAGAGGGGAGAAGGTCAGAGGGAGAAGCAGACTCCCCATGGAGCTGGGAGCCTGATGAGCGACTCTATCCCGGCACTCTGGGATCACGACCTAAGCTGAAGGCAGTCGCCCAACCAAGCCACAAGGCGCCCTCAAATAGTCTTTAAAGAAAGAGAACTATAGTGTATTTACAATAGTAAAGTTTCAGTATCACTTAATTATAACTCTTACATGCAGAAGTAATTCTCCCTACTACTACTCCATTGCTTCTACCCCATGCTCCTCCCAAGTGGCAAACTATAGGATAACATTGAAGTCAGCTTATTTATTAGTGACAAACATTTAATGGTCAATCCACAATACCCTCTAATGAAGGACTCTGACTAGTAGAAAGGATA